>NC_051281.1:9691944-10036944 GCF_015220745.1 Sebastes umbrosus | reverse complement strand
CGATCTTTTTCAAATTCATTATTTCAAAGGGGTCTACCTGTGCAACTTCATTGCAGGCACAACATATGTGTTTTAATCTTTGTCCTATCCCATTAGCTGCAGGTTGACATGACGTCTAATACTTCAACATATTGAAATTAAAACATCTGTATTGTAAAGCTTGGTCGCTGTAATTAGTTTGGAAATGTGGAAATGGAGTTTTTAGTTTTAAATTCATCTAAAGCCTCTCCCTGCGAAAATGTGCACAAGTAGTCAACATCTGTAAATCTCTGTTTAGTATATTGCAGCAAACAATACTACATTTTTGCTTAAATCAAACACCACCTCTATATTTTTAAACTCAAGATGAGACATTCAATGCTACTTTCAGGCTTTTGTAATCTGGAGATGGGTGAGTTACAATATTTGCATGCCTGTAGATCTCGAACACACTATTTTTAATTTGATTTACTCCCAATTTATCATATTACATTACTCAGCATAGTAGTAGCTAATCATGTGCAAACCAACCAGCTGTTTTTTGAGTTGTTGCATACATTTTTTTATGTTGACAAATGCTTCTGTGAATTTTCCACAATGTCTTTAACCCTCTGAGACACACAATAGACCCATTTGTGTCTTTCTCAGGGGGGTGGAGGGGGTCTTTAGGGGGTAATAGCAGGTCAACAGTATATGTCACATAGAAGTGGTGTACATGGTCTGAAAGCTGGTTTAATTTGAGATGCAGCTCAGCAATTAAGTGTATAAGAGCTTAGAACATTATGATCGAAGTATATGATGGCCATTCCCACGCTCTAGCATGTCTCATAAGTTGTTGCAGCAATATTTGGGTTGATATCATTTGTTACACAGATTTAGTGCTAAATTTAATGAGTCTTTTACCTTTCGAGAATTGATAAAAATGATCAATAATCCCTACAAAATACCACATTAAGACATCAATTCGGGGATCCACAAGAGTCTTGGCTTTACAGTTATATCCAATTTATGCAATTCCAAGACTGTTTAGGGACCCCAGTGTGCAGAAATATTCAAACACACCATTTTTAGAATAGGCAAAAATAACAAATTTATACTGCATTAAAAAGAAATGCATGGTTTGCCCAAAACTAAATATGATTATCATAAAGTGGGAATGTCTGTAAAGGGGAGACTCGTGGGTACCCACAGAACCCATTTTCAGTCACATATCATGAGGTCAGAAGTCAAGGGTCCCCTTTGAAAATGGCAATTTAAAAAAAAAAAAAAGTCATAGTATAGTATGTCGAAAAATTTCATGAGAAAAAGTCATAGTATAGTATGTCGAAAGATTTCTTGAAAAAAAATTAGTATAGTATGTCGAAAAATTGCACAAAAAAAGACATAGAATAGCATGTCGAAAAATTTCATGAAAAAAAGTCATAGGATAGTATGACGAAAGATTTGATGAGAAAAAGTCATAGTTTAGTATGTCGAAAAATGTCATGAAAAGAAGTCAACTTTGACTATGTCACGAAAAAAAGTCATAGTACAATATGTTGTAACATTTCACAAAAATAAAGTCATAGGATAGTATGTCAAATTTTATTTTGAAAAAAAGTCATAGTATAGTATGTCGAAAATTTCATGGAAAAAAGTCACAGTATAATTTGTCAAAAAAATTAAAATGTTATAAGATAGTATGTCGAAAATATTAAAAAGTCATAGTATAGTATGTCAAAAAAAAGTCACAGTTTAGTATGTCGAAAAAAAATCATAGTGTAGTATGTCGAATTTTTGTAAAAAAAAAAAAAGTCATTGTATAGTATGTAGAAAAATTTAAAAAGTCAATAATAGTATGTCGAAAAAATTAAAAAGTAATTGTAAAGTATGTCGAAAAAAAGCCATAGCATAGTATATAAAATATGTAAAAGTCATAGTACCGCATTTCGTAAAAAGTCATAATATAGTCTGTCGAAAAAATAAAAAAAAGTCATGGTATAGTTAATTACTTCTCCACAGGTGTTACTGGAACAGAGTTTGAATTCCCAACTGTTGCGTTGTCAAAGCTGTTATAAATAGATGGTGTGGAGGGAAACCAGAGTCAGAGCAGACAGCACCTTAATACCCAACCCCTTACTCTGTAACCATCTAATGTATGCTGCAAACACTGGACAGGTAAAAATTTTAAGATTTCAAAACTGTGAAAATTTGCCTTCTAATCATGGATAATGTTTCTGTTGTAAGAGTTTTCACTCTCTCAGGGATAAACGAAACAATGAATTACAGAATCGCTATCTTTTCAATCACTTTACTGTATTACTGTCTGATTTTGTTTGCCAATATCACCGTCATTATGATCATCATCTTCGATGAAAACCTGCACGAACCCATGTACATCTTATTGTGCAGTTTTTGCATGAATGGACTTTATGGGACCACAGGTTTCTACCCCAAATTCCTCGTAGATCTGTTGTCTTCTTCTTCCCAAATCTCATATGAAGGATGTCTTTTACAGGCTTTTGTCATGTACTCATTTGCTTGCTGTGAATTATCCATTCTAGCAGTTATGGCTTACGACAGATATCTGGCTATATGTCGACCACTTCACTACCTTTCTATCATGACTAAGAGGAGGCTCTCTGGGCTGATATGTTTCTCCTGGCTAACACCTTTCTGCATTTTCTCCATCAGTATTTTTCTGACATCTACACTGACGTTATGTGGTTCAAAAATTCAGAAACTGTTTTGTGTGAACTGGATAATTGTTAAACTTGCTTGCTCTGACAGTGTTTCAAGTGATATCCTCTCATATGCAACCATTATCATTTATGTGCTTCACGGGTTTTTCACTGTTTGGACTTATATGCATATTATTAGAACTTGTGTGCGGTCCAAAGACGACAGGATAAAGTTTATGCAGACATGTGTGCCCCATTTAGTCTCTTTAAGCACATTCCTCGTTGTAATACTTTTTGATTTGATGTATATGCGACTTGGCTCCACAGATTTACCTCAAAGCCTTCAAAACTTCATCGCTATAGAATTTCTGCTTATTCCTCCTATGATGAATCCTCTAATATATGGATTTAAACTGACCAAAATACGAAACAGAATTTTAGGTTTAGTGTATGTTGAAAGAAAAATGACCTCTTCCATTAAATGTCAACTCTAATTTATGTATTCTTATTTTATTTTATTTAACAGGGACAATACAGATAAACATGGTTTCATAGGAGTAAGCAATGAAACAGATGTGATGTTTTGTCTTTTTTAAACAATTTAATTTAATGTGAAAAAGACAAATTCTATGTATTTGCTTCAAGATATGTTATGATGTTTTCCTGAAAATGTCTGCAGAATGTCCCAGATTGTGTTTATGAGGACTGCAGGCCTCAATATAAGCTTACTAACAAAGCGTTTAATTTATACATTTTTATCATTTCATTTGTATGCTATATGTAATGAATATAAAGTTTTTGTTTTCAAGCAAAGACATTTGTTGCACTTCATCATATCATAACATACACACACCTCTCTTACACATATCAGAAGATGTATTCTCTGTGTAGAAGATTACAAAATAAATCGTTGTCTTAAACATGATAGCTTTTGTTTGGGCCTCATTGTAAATGTAATTAATAGAATATTTACATCATAGCATAAAGCAGCCTTCACATTTTCACACCAGCTGAACCTTGATGACTATCAGAATTATTTACTGAGACAAAGCTCCTCTGAAGCCACATTATACAACTGCTTTCACAGGATGAATGAGTATATTTATCTTCATTCATGCAAATATGCCAAGTAAAGCTACACCTTAAACCTGCAGTACGCAGAATGTTTTTGGCATCATTGGGCAACAATTCCATAATAACCTTTCAGCAAATTGTAATTCAAGTGTTTTGAGAGAAAACTAGACTTCTGCACCTCCTCATTGCTCTGTTTTCAGGCTTTAGAAAATCTAGCCTGTGACCGGAGACTTTGACCAATCACAGGTCATTTCAGAAAGAGCGTTCCTGTTCATTCAACGGAGGCAGCCTAGCTGTCTCTGAGCAGCTGTCAATCACTCGCAAACTCCGATCAAACGGTCAAACTAGGCAGCGTTAATTAAATATGAATCAATATTCTGTTACTGTAATATCTATTTCATTACCAGCTCCGGCTGGTGGGCGGTGCTTTGTTTTTCCTCAACTGATCTCAACATGGCGGTTAGGTCACAAATTTTCTCATTTTACAACTAAACGGTACACTACAAGATGTTTCTGAAGGTGAGAAATAGGCATTACAGTAAGAGAATATTGATTCATATTTGATCAGCGCTGCCTAGTTTGACCGTTTGATTAGAGTTCGTGAGTGATTGACAGCTGCTCAGAGAATGCAAGGCTCCAGCTCGGCTCTGATTGGTTGTGGTCTGGGGGATCTTGCAGATGCCGTTAGGAGCACCGGAGGACGTGATTTTTTTCAGATAACATGCACTACAGTCAGGATATAGTGACAGTTTTATAAAAATAACTTTTTTAATCATATTTGCTCCATTCTTGCCTACTGCTGCTTTAAAGGTTTAGAATAATTTCAACCTCATTACATTTAAAGAACAAACATCCACACAGATGTCTTCATTTATTTTCTCTGATCAGAAATGATGTGGGCAAGAACAGACCTTGCTTGATTGAGAAATAACTTAATGGATTCACACTGAAATCTGCTCCCCATCCATCATAGGTCTTAACCCAGGAGTTTTATGTCCATGGTGACTCAAAATGCATCTCATGTCTCATGGTAGATTCTCACTTGCCTTTGGTGTCCGACTTAATTTTCCCCTGCTGAAGCCTGGCTCCTTGGACCAGTAAGCTGCCCACTAGAGCCCCAGCTGCAGCCCCAACAGCTGACCTGGTAGTCATCCCTGTAGCCAACTTAGAGGAGCCAGCAAGGGCTCCGACTGCAGCTCCCAGCGCAGCGCCTCCTGCCCTCAGCAACGACGGAGTCCAGTCAGCCTCAAGTTGCCACACTTGGTTAGCAGTCCCTCTCTGTGAACCCAATAAGAATCACTGTATTAGTATACCAGGCTACCAACATTCAGCAATATCAAGTGCACCGTATCTTACACCTGATTAAAATATGACATTTTCTGTAGCACCAGTTGGTCTAAAATTTCCAATCCCGTATAGAGTACGTCAAGATTTGAAAAGCAGTCTATCATTTGCTGGATACATTCACGTTCCCCAGAGGAAACATCTTTGTGATGTGCAAAGGGAGGAAACACTCCAGAACACACAGTTTTATCAATATGGTTAAATTAGTGGTAACTCCTGGCTTCAGAAAACGAAGGCTACAATATTGTAACCATAGTTCTACAAGCACAGGCGGAGCCCTCTACTGGACACTATGGGTAATGCTCTCCTCCAATCACGAGCATGCATTCACCCACTCAAAATTAGTATAAGCATAGCTGACCAATCAGGATGTACCTACCCAAATATGTGCGGACCCCTTCAGCGAGCAGAGTGGGAGCAATAGGGCCCCCTTGGTAGAGGGCTCCGCCTGTGCTTATATAACTAGGGTTACACTATTGTAACCTTCGTTCTAAGGTTCGTTCGTTCCTCTACTGGACGCTATGGGTACAGTGGGTGGAGCCCGATGAATGTACGCCCTGTCACTCACCTTCTCATGCACCATGATGTCATTGTCCAACACTACCAGCCTTTTCTGTTCTGTCTCTGTAACTTAAAGAGGTTAGTGACATTTACTTAAATAATTACACCAGACTCAGGATCATTTATGCTATCATTATGCTGCTGATGAGGTTGTACTCACTGGGTTTAACAGTGTCTCCATAGTGGCTCAATGGCACCGTGAACGCCCATTTTCGTTGTCGGGCGAGCTCCTCTAATGACTCGAGGTCCGACATTGTCTTCCTGTGGTGGTTACTTTTGTTAAAATGCACAGTTTTTGTTTCAGTTTCTTTTCTCTGATAGCGCCTCTGCATCCCTTCGATCGTGGCCTTCAACACCTTCTTTGTATCTTCATTTTCTCTCTTCAGCTGTTCAATTGTCTCTTGAAGCTCTTCTGCTTCTCTTTTGTGATTCATCATCATTTGATCCATCTCTTTATCTTTCTTCTCACACTTTTTCTTAAAGCCTTCCATCTCTTGCTCTTGTTCCTTCACTCTTTCCTCGAGCACTTCCTTTTCCAGCTCACTGCTTTGCTTTGTAGCTTTAATCACATCGTCTTTCACAGCACATCTTTCACTCAGGCTTGTTGTCAGTCTGTCTTTCCCCATCATGACTTGTTTGAGCTGGTTGTTCTCCCGCTCGGCCTCCACTAATCTTTTGCCAATCTCTTCTTCATAGTCTTTCTTTTCCCTCTCTTCTGACTCCCTCGCCGCTTTCAGAGTTTCAATCTGCTCTTCTTTCTCTTTAGCTGTTTTAATCATGTCCTCTACTATTCTCTCCTTCTCCTCGGCTGCTTGCCTCAGCAGATCGTTGTCCCTCCTCGCCTTCTTGAGTTGTCTTGCTTTCTTTTGGGAGCTTTGATCCAGTTTCCTGTTGCTTTCTTGGAGTTTCATAAAACTACGCAACAACAGTCCGGTATCATTCGCAACCTCCGTTTCCTCAATCTTCGCCAGCAGTTCTCTAACCTGAATGTCTCCGACCTTGTTTGAGTTATTGAAAACATGATATCTGTTCCCACATTTGTCCACCAGCCACTGAAGGGCAGGCCATCTCTCGATGTGCTCCTCAATGGGAGTGACTCCCAGTTTGTCTCCCCAAGTGAACAACACGATGACTCGCGTCCACACCCAGACTCCGAGCAAGCTCAAGTGTTCCTCCGCTTTCAACCGGTCCGTTTCAGTGAACGTTTCATCGCTGCGTACGACCACCAGGACGGCGTGGGGAATGGGGGCACACAGAGATGCACTGTGGGTAAAGTGCTGTTGGACCTCCTGTGGAGTTTCCTCTGAGCAGTATCTGCCATGCCAGCCAGGAGCCTCGACCACAGTGACACGCTTCTTATGAACGTCACTGCGTCTCTCGATGCACTGTGGTGTCGGAAGTCCAGCAGGAAATACTTCCTCTCCAAGAATGGCGTTTCCAGCCGAGCTCTTCCCAACCTGCTTTGGTCCCACGATGAGAACTCGAAGCGTTGAGATCAGAGGAGACTCTCCTGGATTTAAAAAAAAAAATGCAGGATTTAGGCAACAATATTATCTTGGAATAATCTCATGTTTGGATGCACTTTGAAAAAGGGAGGTTAAGAAAGGTAAGGGGAACCCGAACTCTTTCAAAAGGGGAAAGCTTTGTTTTAAAGGACCAGTGTGTAGAATTTAGTGGCATCTAGCGGTTAGGTTGCAGATAGCAACTAACTGAATACCCCTCCGCTCAACCCTCCCTTTCCAAGCGTGTCGGAGAAACTACAGTGGCCTTCAGGTAACATAAAAACACAAATGGCCCTCTCTAGAGCCAGTGTTTGGTTTGTCCGTTCTAGGCTATTCATGGCAGAGCAAGATTGCGGACTCCGTGAAGAGGACCCGCTCCCTTTGTAGATATAAGCAGCTCATTCTAAGTTAACAAAAGACATAGTTATGAATATAATATTCCATTTCTGCTAATAGATCCCCCTAAATCCTACACACTGGCCCTTTATAACAATTATTAAGTTCGAGAGTATATCTAACTGTAACTTTACCTGCATTAACTGAGTTTTGGCCACTTTGGGGCAGCAAAAACAAGCTGAGAACGCAACACAGTATGATGTATTACCACCATTTTTTTGGTCCCCACCCATTACTGAGGGGAATATCAAGCTCTTTAGCGGCTAAATGTTTTTGCAGCTACTTTTTTTGTAGAAAGTACTTGCCTGTCGTGCCCAAAAGCTACACTATGAGAGCAGTGAGAATGAACCAAAACAGTAAATTTGCAGGCTGGAAAATCAAAACAATGAGCTGAAATAAGCTAAAGAACTGCAGAGTCAGATGATAATTCTTTGAAAGTTCATCACAAATGACTTTTTTCACATTACACACAGTAATTTGATCCAGTGTTATTATAAAAATATTGATTGATTGATTAATTTAAGCTTACCCATTAGATATCTGAGTGTGTTTCTGGCCGTCTGCACATTCGTTCGTCTCAGAATCGCCCTCTCTTCTACCTCTTTCCTTTCCCTCCCAGTTATTCTAGAGATTTCCTCATTCGTACTCACATAACCAACTCCTCCTGCCTTTAGGTTTCCTGCAACCATTGCATCAATCTTCTCCAAAAGTTCTGCAACCTGAACATCATCATCTTCTCCCCAAACGCTCGTGTCTAAAAGGTGGTATCTGTGTCCACACCGCTCCAAAACCGCTTTGAGACACCTGCATCCTGCAGTGTAGCCCTCTACGGACGACCCTCTCAGTCTCTCACATCTGGTGAACAGCACCACGGTGTTTCTCCACACCGTGTCATTAAGCAGCTCAAGAGGTCCCTCGACTGTCCACTCGCTGCCTCGGTGAGGTCTGATGGGTATGACCATGAGGAAGGCGTGAGGTCCTGGCGGGCACAGGGACATGCAGGCTGCCATGTTGTCGTTCACCAGGCCGGGATCTCGGACAGAGTAGTGGATCCACCTTTCAGGGCTGTTGACGATAATAACTGTACGGCCGTCGTCGAGAACACCCTGTCTCCTAACACACATCTTCACGTCTCTGCTGGTATCAAACATCTGTCGGCCGAGGATGGCGTTTCCTGTCAAACTCTTTTGCAGCCAGTCGTGCCCCAAGAGGACAATCCTCAGCTCCTGAAGACAGTGTTTCACCCCTGGCAGAAGACAAGATTATTCAGCAGCAGTGCAAATATGTAAGTATACTCTCAAATCTGAAGCAAAAATAGAGCTTCTTAAATATACATTAAATAAATAAAGATTTATTAAAATATCTAAAAACTTGGAAGGACTTTGGAAACATTTTCTAATTAATTTTGAAAATTGAAAGTTCATTCTGGACCTTGGAAACAGTAGTTGATGAGGATTGTGTGATACGATTGAACAGCAGATTGTTTTGTTGTTCTCAAAGGTCAAGAATGAACTTTCAGTCTCAACTTGTAAACCAGCATGGATGAGTAGTCTCAGAAAAACTGGAAATTTGAACATGACAACAGGGCATACTCTTTCTGCTGAGGAAAGCGCCAGGACAGCAATTAGACATGGACCTTACTGTGAGATCATTTAGTCAGGTCTGTGTTCTTGTTCGCTCTTCTTTGACAACCATAAAGCTATATAACTGTGATATAACTGTCAAAAAGACACAATGATTACTATTTATACTCCATAAAGTGTAAATTAAACATCCTACCTTTCCGTGTCTGTCCTCTACAGCCCACTGAAATCCTTTCTTCCATCTCTTATTCTGTCAAATATGTCTTCATTTACCACATTTTCGGTCCTCAATGTACACCTGTGCTTTAATGTTTGACTCAGCCTTCTGTCTGATAAGTGGTCAAAGTCCTGCCAACCCAACCAGTCATATAACTCTATAACCACATATAATCTTTCTATAGATATCAGATGTAATTATCACAAACAGTGAAACAATACTATATTACAGAAAGATACTATATTACATATTGTCTTTTGAATCTTATTCACTGAGCAGTGTTTTGTGTTGCAGACAGTAAACAGCCAGCGGAGGGCACTCTTACCCTTTATCCTCCATAAATGGCCGACTTGCAGTCTGATGTCCAATTGGACTGAAAAAGGACATTTTGCCACCATTTTGGACTGAAAATGCTTATTATATTTATAGTATTTTATTGTTCATCACAGGCAATTTCAATAAAATATGACAATAGAATACATATAATTTAGTTTTACTTTTGTACGGCACTTTCAGTCCAAAATGGCGGAAGCGTAGTTTTGATGCTGGGCTGTGATGTTGCAATAGAAAGAACAATTGACTTTCACTTCTTGGCAATATACATTATTTGATTTGTTCGACAGTTCCTTACCCCAAAAACAAACGCCCGTTGTTCCAAGGTCAATTACTCCGAAAATATACACAATACACAGCGCAATGAGCAGAAACACATGGCTAATTATCATGCAGAATGACTGCGATCGGTTGGATGAAAAGATTTCGTTAGTCAAACATATAGTTCTGCAGGCGGAAATCTGCTGGAATCGAGGTCCGTCTGAATATTTTTTTCCCCGCGCGAATGATCTGCAGGGGTGTGCAAGCATTCATAAGAACCCACAAAATCAGTTTTTATAAATTTCCGTGTGAATTTTCCGGACGAAAATCCCTGCTTGGTGTGAATCACAATTTTTCCCAAAATTTGAGTCATGAATATTTGATATTTTATAGAAAAACTTGTGACTTGAAACTAAGTTTTCCGTGGCTTTAAAGGAACAGTGTGTAGCATTTAGGGGGATCTATTGACAGAAATTGAATATAATTATTTGTAAGTTTGTTTTCTTTAGTGTATAATGACCTGAAAATAAGAGTTGTGTTTTCGTTACCTTACAATGAGCCTTTTATATCTACATACGGAGCGGGTCCTCTTCACGGAGCCAGCAGCCATGTTTCTACAGTAGCCCAGAACGGACAAACCAAACACTGGCTCTAGAGAGAGCCATTCGCGTTTTTCGGCCACCGTACTTCTCCTACACGCTTGACACACGGGAGAAGTTTCAGCTGGTTGCATCTACAACTTCACCACTAGATGCTGCCAAATCCTGCCGAACACTGCACCTTTAAAGAAAAGAAGTCAAGACATTTGAACAGCAAGTACAGCGTTAACAAAAGCACGAATCACACTTTTTCAGCTTCCTCAGAAAAGCCTTTTTATTCAGGTTCAAATTCAGAGTTAATGCCACAGCTGTTGCATTGCCAGTCTGTAAAAAGAGTCCCTGAGTCAGAATTAACTCGATTCAGTGACTGTGCAATAGTGCACATCATGCAAAAAGTAACCGACTACAGTAAGAAAAACCATGATTAATTACAAAGTTGGAAAAATGCTTTGTAAGCATCATCTGTGCATGACTACGGCCTTCTGTCTGTGGCTTTAATTAGAAGAGAGGCATCACTGAAGGCATTTACAGCTCCAAACCTGAAAGGTGAGCTAGTGTCAGGTATGACCTTTTGCAGATAATTTCAGAAACTACACCCTCCGGAGGCCTGCTCAGTTTAAATCTTTTTCTGCTGTAGCTTTTCCCATCAGTGGTACATTTGGTTGCAGCCTGAACGCCAAGGCCCGTCATTCAAAAGAACTATTGCAAAAGAACAGAGGAGCATCGCTGCCATTTCTAAAAGTGAACATCATACTCATCATTTACATTATGTACATATTTATACAGTCTCTCAACAATCCTGTCACACGTCCTGCGACTATATATATCCAAAATGTCCTCAGGATGTTCGACGGACAATTGGTTAATGCGTCATTCAAAAGGTCTACTGCAAGAGAACAGCTACGTACATCTCTACAATTTCTGACAGTGAATGTGACATTCATCATTTACCTTATGTACATATTTTCAGTTTACACAGTCTCACTCTTATCTTAATGGAAAACTGTGGATGTGAATGAAGGAGGAAGGATGTAAATGTGCCTCTGCGAAAATGGTTTCCGATGATGGATGAGAAAAAGATGCAGGGAGGAAACGGTTGAAGCATATTTTTGTGTGGATTCAGCTACTTCTGTGCCTGGAATCACGCCGAGCTATAATTGTATCTGAACTGCTGTGCAAAACAGAGAAACTCACACAAATCCAAATAAGTCAAAAGAGTAAGAGTTGCTTTGTGATTAAATCCTTTAATATTCTCAAGTGTTTTAATCGAAGAAAACATAAAAATAGCCTTAGAAAACAAAACAAAAGCTGATGCAAGAGGTGCCACTAACTCAATTATCTTTGAGATTTAAAAAAAAAAAAGGTAATTAAGTGGTGTCAATTTTGTAATGTTATTTGATTCCATTGGAGAAAAAACAACAACCACAAGTGACAGTTAGATTTCTTTACTGAATAGAAAAAACATCCAGTGTAAAAAGTTTTTTTCCAAATTACTTCTCAGCATCCTTTCTGCTTTGGAATATGATTTTTTTTTACTGAATGACAGGATGAGTTGGACTGCATTGGTATCTGATCAGATCTCTTGAGGAAAAGCCAACATACTAAAGCTTTTAACAAATATTTGAGGTGAAGAAACTCAAAGTATCTTCCTGTAAAAAAAACTTGAACAGAGCTCCTTGTGCTTGAGAGCAGAACTAACTATTCTCATTTCTTTTTTAATTATTAATGTTAAAACTTTAGAACAAGCTGCTTGGCAACTAATCCCAGCAACTTGCTTGCTAAACCGGAGGACGTTTTTAAACTTTCAATCCTTCTCTACCACGGGGGGGGCTCAGTTAGCTTCTACCTTTTCACACAAAAAATGAAGCAGCACTGTCTATTAAGGCTTGCATGAAATCTGTCTGGGTTGAGATGGCTCTACAGAGAGAGGAAGTACACAACATAATGCTGCTGAGGAGTGAACAACTAAAACGAAATGTATGATTAACACTACAGGTGGCACGGAAGGGGGGGAGAGAACACGATACGTAATATCCCCTCCATGTCTTGCTACCATTGTTTGGATTAGGAAATGTAACACTGGAAGGGATCCACTCATGTACTGCAGCAGCCAACGTTGAATTTGTCGCAGTTAAAAACAACCAACTGAGGGATGACTGGTTTTAAAATGGTGAAATGTATGGAGCTGTGCACCAACAAACGCCTAGGACATCCAGAGAAACAAAGCTGCCTGCACACGGTGTGTAAGCAGCTTCCTTTAACTAAACGACTATGTACAGGTACAAGGACGCCTTTAACGAACCAACAAACTTTCTAGCCTTCCACTTAAATTAAAAATTTAAATTACTCATTCGCTTTGGTAATCAAACCAAAATGAAAACGCACGCTGCTCCTTCATGCACCGTCATGGGAGGTTAGAGGATGAATGCTCAAACATAACGCAGAGGTAAGAGGTGGGTGCCGTTTTTAAAGGGGTGGCGAATAAGCAATCCCTTGCCTGAGCAAGCTTGATTTAAGGCAAAGGTTAAAACGTCACTACTACAGTCTATATCTGGACAGAAAAATTATATGCTAACAGCTGCGAGAAGACAGTCGATGACCTTTTTCTGGAATCTGGAGTCAGTGTGCACTGCATTTAAACTGTCAACAGTAGCATCAGAGGAGGGAGGGGTTGAACTGCTTCAGTGTTTGGACTGCTGGTTCACATTTAGGGGGTGAGAAAGCATTCAATTATGTTTTAAAAAATAAACAATAATATGTATTCAGATTCCTATTTGTGCAAAGCATGTGAAAATAAAAACAGAAACTGGAAAGAAAATAATTCAAATGTGTCAGGATGAATCCGAGGGTGTTGGTGCTGCAGGCTACAAATGAGGCCTGTAACAGATGGTGGGTGTCCTTGATGAGGACAGTTTTCACATTCAGTGCCCTTGCTGAAGTTTAGCAGACACCAGCCTCTCCAAGCAGAGATGTTAAGGGGTCAGTTCACCGAGATCACGAGATTAAAAAAAGAAAGATTTACCCCTCTTAACCCTTGTGGTGTTTAGCCCTGGAGATGATGTGGGATTTGTGATTTCTGCCCTGAGACTTCTGCTGCTAACACGATACAAAGCAGGTGAACTGAATGTCATTGGTGATGCTCAAATTCTTTAAAATGATTAAGGCTGTCAATCGATTAAAATATTCAATCGCAATTAACCGCATGATTGTCATGATTAATCGCAAATGAATCACATTTTTTCATCTGTTGAAAATGTATCTTAAGGGGAGATTTTGTCAAGTATTTAATACTCTTATCAACATGGGAGTGGGCAAATATGCTGCTTTATGCAAATGTATATATTTATTATTGGAAATCAATTAACAACACAAAACAATGACAAATATTGTCCAGAAACCCTCAGTCATTTAGCATAAAAAAATATGCTCAAATCATAACATGGTAAACTGCAGCCCAACAGGCAACAACAGCTGTCAGTGTGTCAGTGTGCTGACTTGACTATGACTTGCTCCAAACGGCATGTGATTATCATAAAGTGGGCATGTCTGTAAAGGGGAGACTCGTGGGTACCCATAGAACCCATTTTCATTCACACATCTGGAGGTCAGAGGTCAAGGGACGCCTTTGAAAATGGCCATGCCAGTTTTTCCTTGCCAAAATTTAGCGCAAGTTTGGAGCGTTATTTAACCTCCTTTGCGACAAGCTAGTATGGCATAGTTGTTACCGATGGATTCCTTAGATTTATAGTTTCATGATACCAGAATCTTCACTCTTTAAAACTGAGCCGCTACAACCTAAAAATCACAAGCTGCGTTAAATCATTATATTATTTGACAGCCCTAGTAAAGATTATATTTGAAAAAACTCAAGAGCAATGTTTCTCTCCAGAAACAATATGCCTACTACTTGGATAATCCAATGATGTCAATGTGGTCAGTTTTTACTATGATTTATTATTTATTCTTTTTACAACCAACAGATATTTACTGATGAACATTATCAGAAATTATCCAAAGTAACAGAGACATTGTTTCTGGGAAGAAACCACAGGGTTAAGTTTATCAAATGTACTTTTACAATGATTTGAGCACCATGGACAACATTTCATTCACCTACATTGTATTGGAGGGGCTGTAAAAGTGTCAGTGGCTATCTCAGACCCTGGGCACATAAAAAAACCCAAACTATTCACCTGGCTAGATACTTAGAAGTTAAATAGTAAATGTGTTGTGATTTGGGTGAACCGACCCTTTAAGATTAAGGAAGCCAGGCTGGGCGTCAAGGCACCGGATCCCATTACAAGTCCCACTAAGTGAAAAAAAAGGGAGGGAGACGTCTTGCATGTTGCAGAAACAAACCGTCCCTGGATGGTTACGATTTTTTTTTTTTTTTTTTTTTTTTAAATCAGATACGGATCGGTCTGTAAAAGAATGAGCATGTCACCACTCCCTGATTGGCTGATGACAGGAAGTGGAGATAGGTAGAGCAGAGCAGGAAATGGGCTGACTTTCTGTCCATGTGACCTCAGACAGTTTAGGAGCTTAACCTTGGGTGTTACCGGGATTTAATGGGACTTGGATGTTGTGGACAGTGGGTCGCTAGCTGGATTAAGAAAGATGCAGGAGAATACAGTACTGCATCTCCCCCTCCTTTATGTTCTGTGTTACACCAGAGAGCTTGAACCTTGAGACCTTCCACGCTCTCTCTCTCACTCAAGTGCCATTAGTATTTCTAACTCTGGTCTCTATTATGTTTTCACAGCTGGGTCTCCTCCCCGGCCTGCCAACTGACTCAACAGTAGGAGGAGAATGGAGTTGGGTAGGGGTGAGACACCGCAGGGTGACCGTACAGACACGGCCGTACACGAAGGGGGGGTGACACACTTTAGTTTTGTTTCTTGGCCTCCGGGTTGCCGTAACTGGAGCCTGTTTTCTTCACCTCGGTGACCCCTATGAGGCGGCGGATAGCTATCGAGGCTGGGGAGAGAACAAAGGAGAAAAGAAAAGAGTGGAGTGAATGAGGACAGCGATTCAAAAAGTAAAAGTCAAACAACCTCTTAGTCAATCCATAAGAGGAAGGAACGGTGTCATTTTTCATTCTAAAAGGGCCACTTTGTGCAGAGTTCACCTACCTATGATGAGGAAGATGATAAAGCCAATGATGAGGAGGGGGGAGCCACTGACTGCCACTCCATAAGCAAAGTTGATGAGGGGCGAAAGCAGCAGGGTGGCCCAAAACATGAAGTTCAGCAGCGTCCATGGCCGGCGACGTGGGATTATTGTGGGTCCGGGGTACTTGCCTTCCTTTTTGTAGTATTCCTGTAAGGCATCCTGAGCGGGACAAGAAGAACTGGTTTGAACTCTACTAACTGATCGTGTTGCTTCATTCGAACCTGAGACACAGCAACCTCCCTTATACTTGCATTAAACATACTAGACAGCAGAGTTGGGCAACGGTCGAAATGTGTCCACCGGTAGAGATTTGGCAATATCGTTTCAACAGCGGTAGCAATTCTTGTGTGATCTTGTGATTCATGCGTGATCTTGCAATATCGCAATGTCGTGAATCCAGCTGCCTCGCAAGGTAACGTGGTTTGGGCAGACATGGAGGAGGAGAGTGAAGTAGAGCAGGAGGAGGCGTCCCAAACAACTCAAAATGAGGAAGAACTCTGGTTACATGATTACCAGACATTTGCACACTAGTTTATTTTTGTTTTGTGCTTTCTTTAAATAAAAGATGAGCAAATCCCGCAGGGAAAGTCAGTCTTTTCTTTTTTTTGGTATACCCTTAAATACAAATTTGTGTGATGTTTATATCAAAGGCTTGTATTTATTTGCACACGCTAACCTTGAAACCTGAAACATACAAAATTATTGTTTTCAGGAACCTTCAAGTTTCCATTTCGAAAGTATTTTAGTTTTACTGTTTTGAGTCTTTTGTTGTCTCACGTGCAGCAGTTGTTTTTGTTTGTATGAAAGTTCAAAATAAAAGAAGAAAATAATCCAATGTGATGCAGCACGGTATGGTTATTTCAAACCATTTCTTAATTGAATTTACAGAACAATTATTGTATCATGATATAAAACTACATATACTATGTACTCAAACCAGTATTATGTCCCATTACATAGGATGTCAAATACAGTATGCCAAAACTGCATCCGGTCGTATTTTGCAGTATGCAAGCCAGCATGCTTTTCTGGTTATTCTGACCCACAATCCTCTGTGCAGGTGGTATATGAGCAAGAGGGTCAAAGTTCAAGGCACAATGTTATGATAAAGTAGTATGTCCCAATGGTGTACATACTGCATGCAACAGTACGTTCTTCATAAAAGCAGCTGCAGTACTTACTGAAGTAAAAAAGATAAAGTATGACACTTGGAACGTAGCGCAGGTCTCAAAGGCCAGAGATGCATTTGGGGTCATTAAGGAAGTTTGCACTTTCATACTAAAGGATCCAACACGTATCCAGTCAGCATGCAAACAGCTGGATTAGTAACTACTCATCAGTGTGCAACGAGTGAGTTAAGGTGTCTGAGAGTGTGTTCCCTGAGTTTAAAGGAACATCTGTGAATACTTTGTGTGTTTTATATTTTGATTACAGATTGTGCCTTTAGTGTCAGCTTTCCTCAGTTTACCTTCTCCTGGTAGAGCTTGTGCAGCCAGATGGCACACTCTTTCTCATCATCTGGTATATCCTCCACAGGAAACCGCCTGGGTGGGAAAAAGAAAAAAATTCTTAGACACTAGCTATTTCAGCCAACATTATTCATTCACAGATTTTTTTTTTCTGAAATGAGCACATATTGAACAACTGAGAAAATACAAAAGAACAACACACTGGATGAACAGTTGTTGCATCGCTAAGCAACCACAGAAATCCTGCGAGAACAAGAGTCCGGGAACATGCAACGAAACAGAAATGGATGGCCATCAAAAACAATTTATTTTATTTATTTATTTATCTAACAATAAACTGGCCCATCAAATGTAATGCGTGACTCTCAGATCGTTATAATATGGACAAAAGAGCAACTGTAACGTCCCAATTTCCCCCCGGGGATCAAGTTCTGATAAAATAGTAAATCATTTGTGGCCTGCTATAATGGTTTCTCACCACCAGGGGGGGCTCCCTCACCTACAAGTCTCCTCCACTCTGCACCACATATCTATTTTTGTGCTGAGGGATTTCTTTAAACTCACTGACCCCAGTCTACTCAACCATTACCACAAAACTAAAAGAAATTATCCTCCAGTATCCTTTTCCTAGTTTTTTTTAATTGAGTAAAATGAAGAAACACTATATTTCTCTAATTAAAGTTCTGCTGTCTTGACAAAAGACCTTTCCCAGCCATTTCAGTGTGAGCCATCCCAATCTGTTTCTGTCCCGTGGCCAGCTCTCTTGGCCATTAGAGTTATTGTTCTGAGACCGTGAACGTGCTGGGAAACCAGCCAACATTTTTGAACGCCCTCACTGTCTCTTTCATTGTTACGGGAAAAAAAAATGCAGTTGGAAGGAGGCCAAAAGGGTTAGAAGACATTCATCATTTTCCACTTGAAGAAACTCAAGTACAGCGGGCAGCGTAATGCATCATTATTACAATAACTGATGATTCAAAGGTAAATGGAGGGTATCAGTGGCACTCACCTTACACTCAAGTCAGCCTTGTATTTCTTGCCGTTGACAATGCCCAGGAGAGTGGGGGTTTGGTTGTCTTTGAAGTTGAGAGTCACATCATACACAGCAGTTACTGTACGAAAGAAAAAACACAGATTATGAATAAAAGACTCATATGTGAATTGAGCATTTGCGTGTCTGTGTGTGTGTTTGTGCACACTACCTGTGCCCTTAAGACACTGCAGTGTGGTGGTGAATCCTTTGGTTCGGGGGAGTAGGTGGTATTTGAGCTTGGGCAGGCCTTTACTCTCTGCAACCTGCATACTGATTTGGTGCTTGGTCTCTGTAAAGCGGGTGCCCTCGCAGTACAGCAGAAACTGTGGAGGGAGACGAGCTGTGTTAACACACACACACCTATGAAAACTAATCACACAGACTTGAGGTGACCTCCTTTCTCTTGTCCCATCCACTACCGACTACCCTACTTCTGCTTGGTTGAATCACAGATCAAGCTCACCTCAATGTAACACTGATAAAATAAAGTTACCATCTTATCTCAATGAGCAGGCGGATGATAACTCCACCAAAGAGTGTTTAGTTTGTTTATCTCAACACGTAAAAACTATGTCATCAGCAGTGGCCTAATGCTTGACTTAAGGGGTAATTAGATCAACCGCTGATCTGCCTAATCTCAGCCAGTGAACTGGTTGAGTCACGGGGGAAATCTGTAACTCAAGGTGCTTTACACCTTCGGTAAAGGTGCACAACGAACAGCAGGAGCTGCTGCTGCCACCAGGTAGGATGCCATGTATTTAAACCGCTTGTTTTGTGTAAACAGAAAAGAGCTGTTTTGCCTCCCAAAGCGGAGTGAAAGCCTCCTCAGGCTGTTTATGCACAGTGGAAAGTCCAGTTCATGAAGTTTCACAGAAAACACACACACCCTCCTGTTGAGAGGTTTTAAATACAGCTGGTGCACTCAGAGAACTTGTGTGTATATAAAGTAGAGTTCAATCTACATACAGTAAAACTGGGTCAAAGGGCAGCATCTGGATTCCTTATATATTTGAATGGTAGAGTAGTGTATCCCTATGAAACCTGAAGAACTGACATTAAATTATTAAACTCCAGTTTATCATAAGTTGGATCTTATTTTTGTAGTTTTGACCATTGTTTCTATTGGTAGTAAGGCTGTCAATCGTTTAAAATATTTAACCGCGATTAATTGCATGATTGTCGATAGTTAATTGCGATTAATCGCAAATTAATCACACATTTTTTATCCGTTCAAAATGTACCTTAGAACCCATTTTCAGGTCAAGGGATCCCAAAATTTAGGGTAAGTTTGGAGCGTTATTTAGCCTTCTTTGCGCCAAGCTAGTATGACGAGGGTACTACTGGATTCCTTAGGTGTTCTAGTTTCATATGAGCCTCCTAGGTTAGTCAAACTCCTCTGGAAGAAAAAACCAAAGGCCAACAGTAATGTCGTTACCTAAACTGCTCAATGTAATTAGCTTACGAGCCAAGTTTGTGGTTGACCTTTGACCTGCTATAATTGCTGTAATGTTGTAATGAGGGATTATTACTCAACGTATGGGTGTAAACACATATGATGAACTGTGTCTTGCCTTGTAGGACTTCTTTTCAGCAATTGACTTAGTGAGTTCAATAATCATAACCAGTAACTCCTATGGTACATGCACATGAAGTACTCAAGTAACTACATGTCTTAAGAGAGAGAGAGAGATAAGTGGTTGCCCTTTGAACTCAACCATCGATCAGAAATGTGTTGGAAAACGGGGGAAAAAAATCAGGATAAACAGGAAGGCAAATCCACTGTAGGTCTTCCTACAGCGCCCTGAAGAAGCCCTTCAGTGGTCCAAACATGTTGGCTTTTTTAATGATTTAGCCACTACAATAAAGGCTTTTTAATATTTCCTTCCTCATTGCCACTTATTCTTAGACTTTTGGGGTGCCTGGATTGCCTTCCTGTTTAACTACATGTCTTGTTTGTTACTAGGCAGTCTACTCTGAGACAGGACTGGACTTGACTGATTGCAGAAGTACATGACTTGGCATTGCAAACGGATGTGTAGTAGGATGAAAATGATTCAAAGCAAACTGCTAAACCTCACACACAGTTTACTACTACACTTATACCAGAAGACAGACAGACACAGTGCGCCTGACGTCGTGTACCTACCCACATATACTCAGGATAGTCCTTCAGCCTGCTCAGCCCTTTGAAGACAGTCTTTCGGTCCTCCTCCCACTTTCTTTTGCAGAAGACTATTTCTAGGAAGTACCAGGTCCAGCCAATCAGAGGAACCTTCAGTAGCTCGTGTTTGGCTAGCACTTTTGAACTCTAGAGAGGGAGGACAGATATAATGATGAAGCTTGGATGGAAATCTGACTACAACTAATAATTGATTTGATTTTTGCTACATTACTGACCCCTAGGATGCCAAATCTTTCACACATGGTCCAGCCACACAGGAAGTCGATCTCATAGTTGTGGTTGAGGATGGTGATGACATGCTCTTTGCCAAACTTGTCCACCGTGGCTTGGTCAGTGTATAGGGTGCATTCTGTGCCCGACCACCACTCCAGCAACATCACCAGCTCTGCACACAGAGACAACAACACATCATGTGCACTGGGAATGTACTGACATCACTTCATCATTTATAGTATTGACTATAAGAACTATGCTAACTACCAGTTTGAGGCATTTTTCCTTTAAATACAAGTCAGGTTTGCTGATTAATATAACACTGATTCATGCTGTGACAAACCCCACAGAGAATTATCAGCAAACTCGCAACAAAACTGCAGCTGTAACGGAGCTATTTTGGTGTAAATGTGATGTCTGTTTGAGCCTCAGCTGCTCTCATTAACCCACATAGGCAGCCACTGCCACCTGCCCAGCACCAAACAGCAGATAGATGAAGACAGTTGGCGCCTGGTGATATTATGGAAGATCCAGCAGCTGGGGACTCAGATTTATACGACGGCGTATAAGGGCTATTGTAGGTAAAAGAAAATAAAAAATTACGGAGCTAGGGGAAGGGGGGTTATATATCCGAGAAAAAAAACTCCTTTCCTAGATTAAAGTCATACATTTACACAGAAAAAAATGGATATTCTCTGAGATTAAAGAGGCAAATTTACAAGAAAAAAAACATAATTTGTGAGATTATAAAGTCATAAATTTACGAGGAAAAAACTTGGAAAATTGAGCGAGGCGAAGGTCCTGAAAGATTCATTAAACACATTTTCTTTCATGTTCTTAATGTGTTCTTTTATGAACATAAGTACTAATGTTATAGAAGTCACAGAAAAGTAGGAATGAACAACTTCTATCTTTGAATACACAAAGACGCGTCTTTTATTTCAGCACAGCTAACTCTACAAACCATCCGTTGAAAAGATGTTACTCTGAACACACTGCGTTACCATGGTTACACACTGACCCTTTAACTGTCACTGTCAGTGTGAAGGGAAAAAACACAGAAAAGGCTCATAACATAAGTGCTTGTGTTGAACAACAGACTATGGTGAATTATGTCATTTGAGTTTGCTGGGGAGAGGAACGTCTGGGGTACCCTGCTTAGCCTTCCCCAGATAAACAGATGTGTCCCCTACAATATATAATGTAGATATTAATAAATGTTGCACTCTGCGGCATTACCGCAGTGTTTAAGGGTGGCATAAGTGTGAACTCGTAAATTTCCGACTTTTTAATCTGGCAAATTTGTGAGTTTTTTTCTCGTAAATGAATGACTTTAATCTGGAAAATTCTGATTTTTTTATCGGAATATTACCCCTCTCCCCTGGCTCCGTAATTATTATTTTTTAACTACAATGGTCCTAATACGCCGTCATAGATTTATCTCAGAGCTACAAAGAAATTGAATAATTGACATGTATTCGACAGGTGGCCAGGTCAAGTGAGACGACACACTAACTGGTGTTTTTGAAATTTGGTATTTGCATTAAAGATAAATATAATGTAAAGCAACAACATAAGAGAATCATGTACTCACGACTCCAGAGGGAGTAGGAGAGCCGGCAGTTGATTTTGCGATAGAGCTGCTTGTTGATCGGCCAGAGGATGCAGGTGCAGAGCTGAATGAAGTTTATGATGAGGCCGCTCACCACAAACACAAAGCCCATCAGCAGCTGCAAGATGAACAGGCTCTTCAGGTAGCCCAGCAGAGCCATGGCTGAGGAGCTGAGTGGGCTCCTCTCTATACACTACGACCAACCTGAGAGAGGGCAGAAACAAAGGACAACAACTTTACTAGAGGATGTGGGGGGGGGGGGAGTGGGGGGAGAACGAAGGTAATAATAATGGGAGGGGAGGGTGGTAAACAATTAGAGATGATGGAACAGTGAAGACCTGTCATACTCAACTTACGACCCGCTGAGCATTTTCTAATTCACAATGGAAATAAATTGATTCACAATAGGATTTTTTTTTGTACTTTGAATGTAAATAACGTCCCAGAGTGCATAAAAGGCATCAAAATAGACTAATAGAGCTAGTTTATAAAAAACTAGGGAGGGGTAAATTTAGCAGTAAGCCTCACTGACTAAACTTAAAGTCAAAACAAAGATAAATGGATTTCCAGCACCATAAATCCCTCACAGTAGCTTTACTGCTCGATTTGTCTGACCTTTCAACCGGATGTTGTGACGTTCTTGGACGGAAAGAGTGAAGCAAGTAAAATAATCTGTGGGACAGATCATGAAGCTCTGGGTAGCTTTATATATTTACCGTAGACTGATATTTACGGAAGAAAGAAAAGATATCTGCTGGCTTTGATTGGTTATTCCTCGTCACATGATATGTGGTGCATGTTGCTGCGTTCCAAAAGTTGAACTATTTTTTTTTTGGGGTGCTTCTTGGGAACACTTGTATGCTGCGACAGTGTCACTCTCGCTTTTGAGCGCGCCCTCTGCACATCTACAATGACAACAATAGATTTGAGGGCCGCGAAAAACATGTGAACGGCCCCTAAGTCTGTTGTTCTGTGAGCAAACATGCTTTCAGAAATAAAAAAAAAAACAGCCATGTTTCTTACCACGGTGGGATCCTTTTACAAGCCGCGTTTACACGGTCCGTCAGCCAATACTACAGACCTGATGGAGACAGAAGAACAGAGGTTGAGTTCACAGTGGCAGAAGTGACATAAAAGGAAACAGTGCAGTGGCATTACAGTAGAATTTAAGAAAGTGCATGTTTCATCGAGGTTGAATTGTGTTAGCTATTGACAAGATGAGTGGCAAGTTAACATGAACCAGAAGACAGATGCTGGGTCAAACTGTAGCATACGCCTCAGTAAGTCATGTCCCATTATAGCTGTCGAAAAATTACATATTGGTTTGACAAAGAGCATCTTTACGAAGTTTAGATGTTGTCCTCATTTTGATCTGAGCCTAAACTTTCACAAAGGCTATGAGACAGGCACAGTTTACACAGAGCTGCACATTTCAGTTACATTTCAATACACTATGACATACATTTTTAAAAAGCAGAAACGGTCATCAGCATAGTTCAGGTTCAGGATTTATATTCCATAGTTCTAATAAAAATAAATGACAGGCCTCAGAAAACTAAATTTCACTGTCCTATACAGAGAAGTAGACTTTACACTTAACCCTAAGCACTGCAATACTGAAAAAGATATTAAATTCAGTCCGTCCCACATGCACTGCAACTACTAATTATTGTGATATCCCTCATGTTTGCATGGTGTTCATTGTGTTATTAACAGAGACACTGAATTGGTACCATGGCCAATGAATGCATTTTTTTAAGTGATCATATTTATTTTTTGAAGCCTGATCCATTTCCAGCTTCAAACGTGAAGACCTTCTCCTTTTGACAAAACAAATTAATTACACAAATGATCCTTAGTTGCAGCTCGAGCCCTAGTGCATCATATTCTCAGGTGAACTGGAAACATTTAATTCCCCCCAAGGTAAGGCTGTGACTGTGTTTATCTGACTATTAGCACTGCAACAGACGGGGGACCTATCCAGGATGTTTTTGTGATTGTGCGAAGCATGCTGGGAAAGGCTCCACCCCTTCATGATGCTGAATAAGAATAAGCAGGTATAAAAGGAAAGGTGGATCTGCATTAGGCACATGCCACAAAATACAGCTTGTATTGTGTCAAAGTAAGGCCAGGTGCCCATTAGATCTCATATTACACAATGTACTTGCCATAGACTTGTTAGATCAGTCACCACAACACTGTTCACAGCAGTAGGTCACACAAATATTAAGCGTTTTTGTTTGATTACTATCAGTGACTTTGTTTACATGAACAACAATATTCCACTATTATTCCCAATATGAAAATATTCAGAATTTGATATTGGTCATGTAAACAGCATATTCAGAATATGCGTCTCAATTGGGGTTTTTACAGCAGTTTGCGACACACGGCTTCTTGCTGGTTTGCAGCCAGCTCTGTGCGTTGTACACAAACCAACTAGCCGACAGTTTGCAGAGATGCCTGCCCAAAAGGAATGCCCACATTTCTGGTCGGAAAGAGAAACACACCTCCTGTTAAACATTATGAAAGACTTGGATATCAACAGGTTTTTGGATATGCGCTAATATCTCAACACTGACTTTTTCAAGAAGGTGGTTGAAGGAAAGAAAGAAGGAGGCTGTGTTTGCACGGTTGAACAAGTCCACCACCGGTTATATTAAGCAGAGTGCACGGCTGCATGTAAACAGAAATATTTGTGGAATTATTCATTTTTATTAGCCATGTAAACAGCTTATTAGGAATAGTCTTTTAGGGGCAAAAAACTGAATATTTTACCATTCATAATTGAAAAAATTTGGATAATGCAGCTGTTTTTTCCTTGTATACACTTATTTCTAATATATGCTGCGAATAAATGTATGATGCGTTTAATGGAAAACCAATAAAAAATGCTAAACAAAAAATGAATATTTTGTGCATGTAAACTTAGTCAATGAGTACTACCCGTCGTGCGACCACAGGCCGCCCCCGTCTTGAATGGACTGCTCCCACATCTGCACCAAAGCCCATTAGAGTGTAGGTCAAGCCAGTTTAAAGCTGTTCTGAGAAACATTTCTAATCTGACTTGTCCCTTAGCAGATCTGTGTGGCGATTCAGATTGCCAACTGGGCCTCCGCCTGCTTTGTTTTACATTTCAACTAGCTCTCTTTTTTTTTTTTTGTGACAGTATCAACATCAGAGTATATGGCTAAGCGCCAAAAATGCATTTTAGTTTGTTCTGAAATATTTTTAATAAAACAAATTCATATGATCAATGTCTTCTCGTCACATAAAATAAATGTACAAAATGAGAATCCAGTCTAAAATAGCTTAAATAAAACACCTGTGGTTAATCATACTATTTATCTGTAAATAGGGAGTACTCAATTTAATTCACGAGAACAGGCACTTTCAAAGTAAAGTATCAAAGTTCAACTCATAGTGGAAGATAAAACTGTGTTTTATTATGCAATTACTGTAACTGTGCAGTGCTAGCAACATCAACATATGTACAGTCACCTGCATTCACTGACACACAACTGTGTCAGCAAATCGGCAAAAAAGAGGCCGTCTGGTGTTTGCTTTTTAGAACAACAGCCTGCAAAAAGCCAGACAACAAGGGAGAGAGACAGTAACATTGTGTGCCTGCGTGTCACACTGACATAACGGCCTCTACCAACAGACACTGTCTTGTTCACAAAGCGTCTGTAATGACTACTTTCTTGTTGCTTCACTTATATATTTTGTATATTTTGTAACTAGATAAACCAAACAGAGATGAATGAAAGCGAGTACATTCCTAAAAACACCAAAAGCATAGTAACCTGAGTTGTTTTTACGCCTTAATTTTCAAGCAATCCAAATATATTAATTTACCTCAAGTCTGTATCATTACAACATTACTTCAGTAAAGAGCAAACCAAGCAACCTTAAATTAAGCCACATAGTTTACACAAATCCAGCTCATTGAGGGCAACTAGTCTGATCCAGTGCAATCAATCCCTCTCAAACACTGTAACACAACACACAGAATAACAAAGTGGCCGGGTGAGAAGGAAATTAAAACTTACATGCACATCCACAGTGCTTCAGTCTGTTGGGCAAACAAACATAAAACGTTTCTAAATCTCTGAGGTTAGGAGTAGGAGACACACCGCAGTGTGGGTTAGGGCATGCGCATGTTAGTCATCAATCGCCTGATGGATTTGGCTATCAGTCCAAACATCCACAGCTGTCTCGAAAGGTTAGTGGGTAGTAGGGGAAATGTTTCTCAACCAGTTCCTAGAGACGTTACTCAACCTATTCATCTGTCTTTGTTTAATGTAACACTGCTTTTTAATAAATTGACTTCAGCATAATCTACCGTACAGACTACGCTTAAACCTTTGCCCCAGGATGTGAGATCCATTAGAGGATAGGAAGGACAATCTTTAGAAATGCTCATATCTCACTTTAAATTGTCTAATATATAGTAAGGGTGGGAATCACCAGAGGCTCCACGATATGATATTATCACGATACTTAAGTCACAATTGCGATTTCAAACATTTTGTGATATGCTGAGTATTGCGATAAGTTTATGCAGTTTGTCAACATCTGTTTTATCTAAAAACATACAGTTTTCACTCCGTTCATCTCAGAGTTTTCATTCACATATCTTGAGGTCAGAAGTCAACAGACCGCTTTGAAATTGGCCATGCCAGTTTTCCACAACCAAAGTTAGCCTAACTTTGGAGCATTATTTCAAGTTCTTTCCGACAAGCTAACATGACATGTTTGGTACCATTTGATTCCTCAGGTTTTTCTAGTTTCATATGATACAAGCATCTTCACTCTAACTTTAAGACTGAGCCCGCTACAACCGTCTGATTTTTGAGATGTTAATAGTTTATGTAACAAAAGATTGATACTTGACGTCCGTGTGTCGATACAATATTGCCACGCAAAATATCGCGATACTGTGCTGTATCGATTTATTCCCCCACCCCTAATTTATAGTCACCTGTTTCTAAAGCGTTTACCAAATAATCTGGTGAAAATTACTGGTAAATGTTAACGTAATTAAATTACATTGTTGTCCCAAAGATGCCATAAAACGTGCATGCTTGGGGGTGGGGGGTTATCCTGCAATGCACACAAGGTAAACATATTACGCGTGTGATTTGATAATGTAAGCTTCGGTTTAGCTCTTGCTTTAGCTTTTGACTGACTTGGATTCATTTTCGGTGATAGCTAAATCAAGCTGTGACACAGTTTGATCAAGTTACTCATGCTTATTTATCACAATTCACCCGTATTTTGTTTGCATTTGTTAAATTGTAGGGATATTAACCACATTTCGAAGAAAAAATAATAGCTTCAAACCAAGTAATGTAGTGCTTTGGTTCGTATTTTTAGGGCCAAACTTCTATATTTATTTTTTTCCCTTAACAATCAGCTGCTGGTTTCAATTCTTGTCAATACTGTATAAAAATCAACTTGTGGAGACTTGCTAGAGAGAGTGAAAACTTTCAACTTGGTGTTGTTTGGCCACAAGCAGCTAATAGAGGCTCCCCGACCAACTTCTGCTTTGGTAACAAGCAGTAACTCTGTGTGAGCGCTCAGATAGACAGATTTCCAAACATAGCATGAACTTTGTTCTCATTTTCCTCCACATACTTGTCTTTCTGTCCTGTACATGGAGTCATACAACTCAAAACAACCACACATTTTCACTCAAGTTCAAATGGAGGCCTTGGTTCACAGTGCCGAGAGCAAAATTTCTCTTATGACTGTGTGCATTCAAGCCACCTCCAAAAATAACTTCACTTTGCAAAATGCAACTAACCAGCAGCACTCAACATATTTGCTTAGAGAATTAGGTTTAAATGGCCAAACAGGGTCTCAAGGGAATGTTAGTCCAACCAAGTTAATTATTTTTTTCTTAATGAGTACATTCTCATATTCATCTTTTATTCTAAAGTTTTACTTTAGTGGAAGTAAAGATCTGCTGGTAAAACAAAGAGATTTGTACGTTATAGGGCTGCCCCTAAAAATCGATGATTCAAGTCATCTGTAGAGAAGACCTCAAGTCGACTCACATGTTGTTGGTGGAATCACTGCTTTTTAGCTGCATTGTTGTACACAGAATAATTCAGGAGCAACAACATGGAAGGCTGCAAACTTTACAAACCGAGTCTTATCTCAAAACCACATAACTAACTGTGATGGAAGTAGAGAGGGGTAATAGAAACAGGAAGCATTGCGAAGGTGGACAGCGCAAAGTAGGGTGGCGTGACTCGTATTTATTGGCTGCTCTGACGCTCTTAGCTCTGGTGCTGACTGTCAGTGAAGTTGCGTAAATTACTTTTGAAGCACACGTTGGTACGACCTCCTTTACTGCCGTCCTGTGTGACTGAGTGTTCGGCTGACAGCACCGTCAGCAGCGCAGCAGGAGAGACGCTCCAGGTTGCATTAGGATTTTGTAACTGAAGACAGTATGAGCAGCAGGACGCACACTTTTACTTTCTCTGACTATCTATAGATGAGAAAAAGCATAAACCAATGAATACTGAAGAGCTAATAATGGCTGCCTACTCTACTAAGTTTGCTCTATATGGGAAAGCTCTTATAAAGCATTACAAAAAAGGTATTTTGTTGATTATAACCTTTTTTCACACAATATATATTGGCTACTACAATGTTTTTATACAAACATCCAAATAACCTTGCCAATGTACATGTTGCTCTATATCCGAGATCAATAGATAAACAATTCTGTGCTGCTCAACCCAACTGTAATTGATTGGATCAGTGCTCCATTTCAGCTATTCAGGTTAGTAGTTCAGTGTTAAGATTAGACAGTAACAACCCATTGTGCTTAAAACAGCACAATGACTTCATCATTCACATTATCGCACTAATCAACTTTTCCCTATGGTGTGGTGGTTTAAACCAAACTTCAAGTGTTCTCTTGTTAAGACCATATTTCGTTGCGTTGAGATTTCAATGACCAACATAACAAGTAAGGGATAATGTACAGTCATTGTTGTGAAATAAACCCTGATAGGGTGATGCAGGAGGGGTCTTCTATCACCCTGAAGGGATTTATAACAACGATCCAATTGCTGTACATTATCCCGCTTATTACACGGCTACTTACTTAAGAAATCAATAATTTGACATAAAAAAGGTCCGCCAGAGTCCGACATCAGAACTTCGTCCATAGCAACAATCTATTGTACATAGTATTGGTCTGCTATAAAGAAATAACAGGCCGTAAAATGACGTAATTGACCAATCAGAATCAAGTATTCAATAAAGCCATGGAATAAAGATGGAATAAAAGACGTTCAGAGAAACAAACATTGGGTTTGACCATGAAAGCAGCCAGTGGGGGTCCACATCCCTGTGCGTACAGGCCCACCTCATCAAGATTAGAGACGCTGACTGGGTTAAAGCTGCTTAAGGCCGGACAGCTGCTTCTGCTCTACATCACCTGAATACAGCTTCTATGCCAACAAATAACCACTGCTTGCTAGGAGTCTCTGATATGAGAAAGGACTGTTGAAATTAACTTTAAAAGACACCAGCTAAATACTGGCAAACATAAGCCACATCCCAGCAGGCACTGCGCCTTTGTCAAGTCATTTTAATTTCAAAAACTTAATTTGGCTTGCAAAGGTCTGTACTACACTTAGCACTGTGAACGACTGAGCCATCCTAACACAGTCAAACCACCTCTCTTCACATTTAACTTACCAGTAGACATAGTAGGCCATGGCCATAAGCACCAATGACCCACAGATCCCAGTGAAGATCATCACAGCGCTCTGGTTCAGCATTTTGGCTCCTGGTATCTCACCAAATCAATGCCAGAATAAAAAATAACAAAGAAAAGTCCTGCAGAGAGCAGTGGATCGTCACAGGCTGTCCTGCTTCATAGCCATGATAATCCCACAGAAGGAGGAAAGAGGGAGATTATGATGATGACAGCAAGAACACAGCCAGACCCCAGATGCTGTTGGAAGAGCTGACTAATCAGCACAAGAGTTTACTGAGGAGCAGAGAATTTCATTTCACGAGGAAAACTACCAATAAGAAAGGATCTTCATCAAGAGCAAAAAGAGTCCACTAATGAATGCTGGGAAGACTGAAAGATGGCTCACTTCTGGAGGGAAGGAGGCACACATGCACTGTAAGCAGTGTCTGACAAGAATCCCCATCCTCTAATCCAATGGATCAGATTAGGGCTGATTAGCAGGCTATGGGCACCCTGGTTATGTCACATTTCATTAACATTAACAAAGACGAAGGCTGGGCCCTCCTCAACCAGGGTGGAGTTAGCAGAAGGGCATCCGTTACGCTAAAGGAACCAATCATGATGTAGAATTTCTTGCCTCACCTTGCCATTGGCCACCTTTTAGTAACATAGCAATAGACAGATATGACGACCTCAAGGAGGGCACATAGTTTCCTTAAACAACCTCTTCATGTGTGTTGCCAAGCTGTACTGTTTGTCTTAAGTCAAGTGTAATTAGGGATGACTTAATTAGGGCTGGGACGATACACCTATCTCCTGATTCAATACTATCACATTACTTGGGTGCCGATTCGATATGTAGAGCGATTTTTAAGTATTGCGATTCTATAGGTATTGCGATTCGATATAATGATTTATTGTGTTTTTTGTTAACTTTTTTAACACTAGACCATGGGAAAAAGTTCGATGACACACTTCTATTGACTTTTAATTTGAAAAATATCTAAGTTAATACAGTCAAAATGTTTGATTTTCATTATGTAGGTAGTCAAACATGTCCTGAAGTCAAATATATCAGTCACTGTCAGGAATTATTTATTAAATTTTTTCCAGCAAGAATAGACATTTACCTCACAAATTAGTGGTATTTTCTTTTTAATTTATAAGGGACATGTAATGTTTTATACTTCGGATAAATATAATCCAATCAATCTTATTTCAATATATGTATTTTGTATGTACAGTTCCCACCTTAACACCTTATTTTGAAAACCAGACGTAGTCACACGCGTATACTTCCGCTAATTTTGCCAAGTCCGTCGATACCTTTCCCCGTCAGCTCCGTTTTCTTTATACATCCATGGTCAGCTCCGTTTGACTGTATTTACCATAAATGTCAGTATATGAGTGTGCTACTGTTGTAGCATCGGCTGATTTGACCACGGAGATGCCTTTGGCGGCTGGCTTGACCGCACGTTACCACAATACGATAACGTTTCCTGTCCATGACAGAGTTAGCATGCAGCTTTAGCCATCATGTCTAGCTCTGCTTTTCCAGGCAATGCGTGAAACCCATAGTGTTTCCATACTTTACTGTATGTGTAATGTTTACCACTTTGGATTTAATATGCGATAGTGCAGGTAATGAAGCAAATATATTGTTTCTGGCATTAAAAAATGTATTACAAAAAAAAATATAAAAAAAAAAAATCGCAATACATAGTTAAATCGATTTATTTTCCCCACCCCAAGAATTAACGCAAAGCCTGGAAATCAGTGATGTTTATCCTACATCCTCGCTCTCTTTGTCTTCTTGACAGTACATTAGATATCGAAAATTGTTTACAACATATCTGTATTGCTCAGCCACACAGAGATGGCAGACAGGGCTAGTGGTGGGCAAGCCGACAAAAGCCTGTGGGTCCCCACACAGAGCTAATGTCAAATGTGGTTCAGACAAGCTGGCAGAGAAAATCAGAAATAAACTCCAGCGTTTACTGAAGCAAATAGGTCAAAGGTTAGAGTACAGTCCTGAGGCCTTGCCACTGGGCGTAAAAGCCAAACATAAGCAGGGATAAAAATACATTGCGATAGCTTGACAATGAAGGTCGTTCATGTTTCAAAGCATGAAATGCTGCTCTCAATCCTGCACATAGCATCACTGTAATGCTGAATACCCAATAGCAACCTCAATTATACGGTTGTTTGTTACGCCAAGTGTAATGCTTTAAAGCCACAGCACTTGCTACCACTACAGCCAAGAGTTACTCTTGGTGTTAATCTTGGCAGGTAAAAACAACACTAAAAGTACATTCAATTCCTTTGATTGTGAACATGCACACACGGGCCAGATATGCTTTGTTGTCCTCGTTCCTAGCGGTTATTTCTATTTCTGTGTAAGTACATTGAGAGACATGGATACAATCTGAGTAAAAGTCCTTGTATATATGCACTTGGCACATAAATCTGATTCTGAAAGCAAAAAAACTAACATGGAGGGTGATAATAAACCAGGAGAAATTTAATTTGCACTTGCCAAATTTAAATCCCAATTTTGGCAATATTGGATTTCACAGTTTATAAGACAAACCGAAATCATCACCATCATGGCAAAGTCATGTATGGCAATAATACAACCAACAGGCACAATACATTATATTATTAAACGGCTTTGTTGAATACTCGACTCTGATTGGTCAATCACGGCGTTCTACGGTCTGTTATTTCTTTATAGCAGACTGTTGCTATTGGCGCAGCTCTGATGTCGGACTCTGGCGGCCCGTTTTTGTGTCAAATTATTGATTTCTTAAGTAAGTAGCTGTGTAATAAGCGGGATAACGTACAGCTAGCAGGTCATTGTTGTGAAATAAACCCAGATAAAGCTTCGCGTCAGGGCCGCATCGCCCTGTCTGGGTTTATTTCACAACAATGACTGGCTCGCTGTGCATTATCCCTTACATAATGACTTTATATGGTATATTTATCATTATCAACAAATCCCTTGAAGATACAGCAATTCATTGGTCCTACTAACATGTATCGTCTGCATAGCCATCTACCGTCGTCCAAAAACTATTAAAAACACATTCAAGATAATTTCCTTTGGGTGATATATTACCTATTACAATAGTCACAGTGAGTGTAGTTTATTGCTCTCAACAGTATAAACTGTGTCCTTGAACATGCTCAGTGACATATGTCCGACTGATCCCAGCTTCTTAAATGTGAATATTTTCTGGGTTTTTTCACTCCTCAATGACAGTAAACTCAATATCTTTGAGTTGTGGACAAAACAAGACATTTGAGGATGTAATCTTGGGCTTTTGGAAAAACTGATTGACATTTCTCACCATTTGCTCACATTTATAGACCAAACAACTAATCGATTAATGAAAAAAAAAATAATCTACAGATAAATTGACTATGAAAATAATTGTTAATTGCAGCCCTAAATGGGTTTTGATATTGAGGAAATCTTGAAAACTACTCAAACCGTCCATGCAAAGCCTCAACATAAGGGTATCTCAGAAAGGACAGACCGTATTTAACAAACAAGGTAAAGAGCTGGCTGACGTAGAACGACCTTGCATCACTTAAACACAGTTACGACCCTTTCAAAGCTCCCTCTGGGCTTGAGATGTAGCCATAGTAAGAGGTGATGACTGATAAGAGTCAAGGATATATAAGGTACTTCTTGCTATAGTCAGCAAAATAATGGGACTAATGGCAAAAGGAGGGAGGGAGTTAATGGGTGAAATTGACTGCTAACCAGACAGTCACAAATGATTACAACTATACAATGCGAGTGTGGGATTACCGTCCAAGATGGCACTGCTCAGATAAAGGCTTATATAGGTATGTCTCAAAGTCCTACAGGGCAACACTTGATTAGCTGATAAAAAGTTCAATAGGTTACTACGAGCAAACATGTCACCGGACTTTGAACCAACAGTTTGTTAAATTAAATGCATTTTATGACATGTATGATTCAGATAGTTTTGACAGTTCAATTTGGCCACCATTGCAACACATGCTTATTATCTTAATATATAGTACATCATTTCTGTTTGCACTTTGAGGCCAAAACCGTGGCAAGACATTGTAATTTGTTAGACACTTAGGCCTATGTAGAGTCCTGTTCCCCTGCATATAAAAACCCACACAGACTTTTAAAATGCTGTGGACTGTGAAGGGATTATTAAAATAAAATAAACGGAATTTCTTGAGGAGAAACTGAGCAAGCAACAAACACACAAAGGAGAGTAAATAGCTGACGACCTTTTGTTGGCCAGAAATATTTCTCACCAGGTAGAAAGCTGAAACATTAAGATGTTTGAATTTTTCTAACTCAGTCATAATTTGTGTTTGCTATAGATTTAATCTCAGTAATTGAGAAATAGCCATTAGGTGTCCCTGTGGTCAGCAGGATAAAATTGTGATTACCGCCAATACTGAAAATATTAGACAGTCAAGGGGTGATTTTCTCAACAGAAAATTAACAGATTGCAATTTAGATAAATGGCTATTTGTCATTTAATCAAATTACTGAAATTAAAACACACACCTTACATATTAACTAATAATTTATAACAATAATGATCACTAGCATAGCCCAGCACTAAAGCAGTCTACACATCTCCCTGTCAAGGTCTGTTGCAGGCAGGCACACCTTACAAGAGAATATCAGTGTGGAACCAATGAGTCAATATACATATTCGCATTAAATATTCATTATTGCATTGTCAAGCCAAATGCTGTATCAATGGACCACCCCATATATAAGGCTGTAGTCTAACTTAAGTGGACAGTAATTGTGAGATGAACACAGCTGCCTCTTGCACAAATAAAGCATCAATAATCAGAGCATTATTATGATCAATATCAAAACGTACCCTTTAAACCACAGCTAGCAATAACTGTCCAATACTTGCCTGTCACGCACGTACTGCTCGCTTCGTTGGACACATTAAATATTCATTATTGCATTGTCAAGCCATATGCCGTATCAATGGACCACCCATATATGTGGCTGTAGTCTAACTTAAGTGGACAGTATCAATAATGATCACTAGCATAGCCCAGCACTAAAGAAGTCTACACATCTCCCTGTCAAGGTCTGTTGCATGCAGGCACACCTAACAAGAGAATATCAGTGTGGAACCAATGAGTCAATATATATATATATATTCACATTAAATATTCATTATTGCATTGTCAAGCCAGATCAATGGACCACCCATATATAAGGCTGCAGTCTAACTTAAGTGGACAGTAATTGTGAGATGAACACAGCTGCCTCTTGCACAAATAAAGCATCACATAATCAGAAACATTATTATGATCAATATCAAAACACCCTTTAAAACCACAGCTAGCAATAACTGTCAAACACTTGCCTGTCACATACACACACGTACTGCTCGCTTCGTTGGTTAAAATTAAGTGTTAAGTTGGCACACTGGCTACTAAAAAGAGCTGCAGACTTTGAATGAACTCCAGTAACCTTTACAGTCTGATGTGTGGTGGTACGACACGGTTACGCAGGTCAACTCAGAGCCAACTGCTTGACAACATGACGTAGAGGCTAGTAGTACATGGCTAGCTTAAACATGCATGTCATGACTAGACAGATAGATAGATAAGATAGACAAGATAGATAAGATAGATAAGATAGATAGTAACTTTATTGATCTCGAGGGAAATTCAAGTTTCCAGCATCACAGTTCCATGGTGCAAAACATGTTGTTAAAAAGGCAGTAAAAAAAGTGAGTAGTGCAAAGTACAAAATAAATACATATACATATATATATACATATACATATACATATATATACATATACATATACATATATATATATATATACACATACATACATACATATATACATACATACATACATACATATATATATATACATACATATATATACATACATACATATACATACATACATATATATATACATATATATATATACACATACATATATATATACATATATATATATATACATACATACATATATATATATACATACATATATATATATATATATATTGTACTAAAATAAATATATAAATAAATATATAAATATATTTTTATTAAAATAAATATATATTTTACTAAAATAAATATATAAATATATATAAATATACATATATATATATATATATATATATATATATATCTATACACACATACATACATATACATATATATATATATTTATTTTGTACTTTGCACTACTAACTTTTTTTACTGCCTTTTTAACAACATGTTTTATATATAAATATATATATATACCAGATATAAAAATACAAGGAGATGAAGAAAACTGTTAAAACTGAATTTAGTGCAGGGTAACAACTGTGATACAGGAATATAAAAAAAGTGAGTATATGTCAAACACATGTGCCCTTCAGGAGAACAAATCGTTACTTCAAGTCCTTTATCCCTTCTGCTGTTAAGCTGCTGAACTCAGACCATACCCATTTTAAATGACTGGTATTTAGAGGAACTTTAAGATATGTTGTTCTCATATATTGTTTCTTAATTTTTGGGGCTTTTCTTGCTATAATCCTATTTATATAGTTCTTATTGTAACTTTAATATGTCTCCTTTGACTGAACTAATTATTGGTTGTATGTATGTATGTCTGTCAGAGAGCCGTTACACCTGACGCTAGTGTGCAAGGACAGAGTGCTAACGGTCCGGGCTAGCCTGCTAACTGATGCTAGCATGCTAATTTAGCATAAACCCAGTGTAGTTGTTGTAATAACTACATTTAAAAAGGGGGATTAAGTCTGATATTTGGATAGTTCAATTGCGAATGAGTTGCCAAAAATCCTCCACATATAATTATCTGTGTAAATAAATAAATAGTCAACTGACCGGTTAACGCTATGCTAAGCTATGCTAGTTAGCAGGTGTTACGGTTTAATGAGTGACCGTGTTAACTGGTGACTTTCAGCTAAAAATGTGTCCTCGGTTCTCGCAGTAACTTACGTCAAATGTGTCCCGTAGTTCTCGTAGTAACTTATGTAAGTATGTATTTATTAAATTGATTAAAGTACAACATTTAAGGCTTTTATGAGGACACCTATGTTGTGTTCCTGTCGTCGTCACTATGAGCAACCACGACGAGAGTCACCAGTTAACATGGTGACTTGTTAAACCGTAACACCGGTTAGCATTAGCACAGCCAGTGTTAACGGTTACTCTGATCTTACCTGGAGATTATTCAGTCTGGAGTTGTTGTACTTTTGTTGCTGCTTCCTCGTCTTCAGGGGCATTAGAGTAGACTCCTTCTTGCTTCCTCTGTTTCCCTATGAAGCAGTAAACATGACTGGAGGTGAGGTGATGTGATGTGTCAGAGCAGCAGCGCTTTTGTTTCTCTGTTAAAGCTCCACATTTCCTTCAGAGCTCATCTGAAGGTGGTGTATCTTTACTTCCGGTTCGGCCCCTCACTCAGTCTCAGGAATAATTATTAAAACACACAATCTGTTTTTAAACAACGAGCCTCTACAGCCCCAAACGTGCAAATACATAACATTATACTACAAGTAAAAATAGTATATATTTATAAATATATTTACTGAAATTGGCTATGTATTTTATTACCAGAGGTGGAATGTAACGAAGTACTCAAATGCTGTACTTAAGTACAATTATGAGGCACTTTACTTGAGTATTTACATTTTATAAGATAAGATAAAGATAAAGATAAAGATAAAGATAGAATTTTTTTTTTTTTAAATTAAAAAAAAAATAATAATAAAAAAAAAAATAGAAATAAAATAAATAAATAAATAACGAATCATGATAACAAATATTGATAATAACAACAACAACAACAATAATACGATAAGATAAGATATTCCTTTATTAGTCCCCCATTGTGGAAATTTGCAGTGTACAGCAGCAAAGGGGATAGTGCAAAAACAAGATGCATCAGCTAACACAGTAAAAAAAAAGAGCTAAACAATGTGTAACAAAATATGAACCATTTAAATAGAAGGAAGTATAAAAATAGGAGCAGTATATACAGTATTGACAATAAACAGACTATTAACAAAGTTGCACAAGTGGAAAATGATATTGCACAGTGAGAATGAATGGAAGAATGAAATTCCACCTGAAAATATCAGGTTATTAGCTAATATATTATGATGTATTAGCAGTACTGAATATGAAATACTTAAAATTAGCTCCACCTTCACCAGCTACAACATTAAATGATGTAAACATGCATTGTAATTATAATTCAGTAATATAATATAATGAGTACTTGATACTTGAAGTATGTTTTGATGCTAATACTTTTGTACTTTTACATAAGTAAGACTTTGAACGTAGGACTTCTACTTGTAACAGAGTATTTTTACATTAAAGTATTGCTACTTTTACTTAAGTAAAATATCATAATACTTTTCCACCACTGTTTATTACTGATTTTGAAAGCAAATATTGTACTTTTTACTCCACTGCCTTTATTTGACAGCTTTGCTTAGTTACTTTGCATATTCAGATTATTAATAGAAAATAAAAATTAAAAAAAATCAGCTAATACATTATGGATGTATCAGCAGTATATAAAATACTTAAATTTAGCTCCACCTTTACCAGCTATAACATTAAAGTCATGTACACATGCATCATTAATTATATTATTCAATAATATAATAGATATTATTTTGAAATGGGCCATTCTGCATAATGAGTACTTCTACTTTTGATACTTTAAGTATGTTTTGATGCTAATACTTTTGTACTTTTACTGAAGTAAGACTCTGAATGCAGGACTTCTACTTGTAACAGAATATTTTTACACTACTTTTACTTAAGTAAAACGTTTTAATACTTCATCCACCACTGTTTATTACTAATTTGCTAAGACCAGTTAGAATACATCCGTTTATAGAGCAGGCTATTACTTGATCTATTGAGAATTTATTTCATATTTAAATTTGATTTTGTAAGTATTTCTTTGTCTCAGAAAGATAAATTGAATCTCCATCCAAAACATGTACAACATTAATAGTGTGTTACCTACAAGTAGCCCGACATTGCATTATCTGAAGCATGATAGCCAAAATACAGTATATTAACAGTCACACATAACCTGAATGACATTTGGAGTTGGCTCTGTTGAGCTATATCGATTAAAATTAAATTATTTAAAAACATTTAACCTTTAACTGCACTTTTAATTTAACACCCAATGTCTGCAATCAGTTTTTCCTGACCTTGCATGTGTAATAACACATTAACTTTTTACCAGACATCTTTCTGCTAAATCTCAACCATACACAGCCAGTGACATGTATAACTTAATTTCCTCAATAGATCAACTCTGGACCTCTTTAGCCCTCTGCTGGTGTTTTTGCATAGCTGCAGTAGGCTGTAAACTGCAAGTGAGACAAGCCGTGGGATCAGAAACTTGTTCACATAAGCCCCGAGGCCTTTTGTGTGACAAATCTGGTATGTCTGCTGATAACATATGGCATTTCATCTTGCTGGACTATAATGTCTCAAACATGAACCAGTCACTATAACAAATTCATCCCTCTCTTTCACGACATAGTTTCTCAATCATGTTACCTTGTAGATAGTGCCCACAAATACATACAAATACCTTCTAACTCACTTGCCTACTGTATTCAGGTTGCAGTTGGGCAGATGTACTGGGCTGTCTGGTTATTTGGGTTAATGCTGGCTATTCATACTGTGGATTAGTGTTGGCAATACAGAGCGGTCACCTGGCTCTAATCACACACAATATAGTAAGCACTTGGAAGCTGACCTGTTTGCCTTTCTTTGTTATTTCTTGCTATAATCGTAGATATACAATTGTTTTATATCTATGGCTATTATTTCTTGCCCTTTCAAAATAAAAGCACCTAGAGTGATTTCTCCTTTCATACTTTTTGTAAAACATGAAGATCAAATGCAATCAAATCTATTTTTAAGTAGTAGGCATTTTTAAATGAGCCACTTTTTACTTTTTCTAAAGTAAAATTAAGTAGTAATTTAAGTTCAAAATGTACCAAAGTATTTGATTTAATAATGTGTCACTTTACATCTCTGTAGTGTAAATCTTTACATATAACATTATATATATATATATGTATATGTATATATACAAATATACACAGTACATATATATATATGTACTGTGTATATATACATATTTATATATATATATACTGTGTATATTTGTATATATACATATACATATATATATATACTGTGTGTATATATATATATGTATATATATATATATAGAGAGACACTCTCATTTGAACACCTTGTAGAACAGTGGCTTTAGTATGCTTTTACCTAGAGTTATTAGACCTAAATATTACATGCTCAGGTGACTCAAGCCATAAATAAAAAATAAACAAATAAATAAAATCAAAACACAGTTTCAGTAAAATATGAATCATTTATTTCAGTTCTTGTTTTGCTCTCTGTCAGAGCAGCAGCTTGGCACTTGACTTTCTAACGTGTGAGGATCAACTATTACATTGGTACACAAAAAACATTCACAACCAATGTTTTTCTTCTTACAGTAACCCCGTTAAGGCTATTATTATTATACAGCATGGTCTCTCATACCGACTCTTTTTGTTGAGATATGACAACAGTCAAAAATGAAAACAATGATCATTAGTAAATATATTAAAGATTATCTGTGCAAATACCTCAATTTGAGATGCTTAAGACATGGATCTAACATGTTATACATCTGCTAGTTCAAGACATCAATGCATGATTAAAAAAGGAGGTGAAAAACATTTTCAGTAAGTTGATTAAAAGAACAATTTTAGACATTTTAGTTACAATTGAAGTGAAACAAACTGGGGTGATGAAACTGTATAGACTACATATCGATAGCATAAGACGTTTGACATTTTGTGGGAGTCACAACACTTATAATGCATCCAATCTGCATGTATAAAGTGATAACACTTAACTTAAAGTGCATGATAAAACACCCAAGCACATTATAAGCACATTGCATGCATTCATACCTTTTTTATTATAATCATTTCAGAAAACTCACAATGCAATAAAATGCTCTGTGAATCTGAAATCATTAAGAAATGATATATATATTAAAGCTGTCAATCGATTAAAATATTTAGTCGTGATTAATCGCATATTATTCTGTTCAAAATGTACCTTAAAGGGAGATTTGTCAAGTATTTAATACTCTTATCAACATGGGAGTGGACAAATATGCTGCTTTATGCAAATATATGTATATATGAATTTATTAACACAAAACAATGACAAATATTGTCCAGAAAACCTCACAGGTACTGCATTTAGCGAATCATAACATGGTTATGGTCATCTCCGAAAGATCGATTGCGTTAATGCGTTAAAGAAATTAGTGGAGTTAAAACGAATCTGACGCTTGAACTTTGACAGCCCTAATATATATTTTTCCACCAAAAGCTGGTAATCCCTTTGCTTAAACATCATGTTTTCATTATATTTCAAATACTCTATTGATGTGCTTATAATGCCTTGTTGCCTTGTGACTGTGAGTAACACACTTTAAGAACATGTGACTAGTCCCTACTTACGATCACAGCCAAAACAAGTAGAGGCATGGTCATGCATGTATCTATTCATGAGTTGTTTTATAGCAAAAAATAATTTCCACCATGTTAGTGAGGATTCAAGTACAGTTACACTATTGTTAAACTTAAACATAGTTGGCTAATGTCCTTTTTTTTTTTCCTTATGAATGGCAGATGATGTCTAGACAGGCCATAGTACAGATGCATATGGCAGTGATTCCAGTGGAGCAGAATGTACATCACCCACAGTCCTGCTGACCCCGCTCATGAAAACATAGTCGTACTCCCTCAGAGATTCTGTAAGGCAGAGACACGTGACCGTCTTTGATGTGAAAATCCTACATGTGTCTGGCGGACCGCCCAGATTTTGAAGCCGATTTGTACCGGAGTGATGTGAATGTTCACGACAACGTTTTACGGCCTTCAGTGTGAAGACTTTTGTAAAAGCTTAGCTTCCACTACAACGGCAGGATTCTCAATGTCGGCTTTGCTCTGAACCATCCTCAGCTCCAGTTGTGCAGGACTGGGCCTTTTCCCAGGGCCAGCTATCTCTGAAAGAGAGAGGAGCAGTTGAAAGAAAACACAGGAAGGTTTTTGGACTTTGGCTTACTGGTCAACCCGGTACTAAAAGGGTCATTCTTGTCTCAGTGAATGTTAAGGCTGTTAATCCTCTTGCAGCTTTTTACATGCAGTTATAAGAGCAACGGTTATGACATCACTTGTGTGCCTCCTTCTACATGGAATTTACTTTTACTCAATATCTAACAATAGCAAAACCAAATCTGTGAGATTGCAAACTATGTAGAGTGATGTAATCAACTAAGATGTGTCTCTAGACAAGTGTTTTCTTAAGATAGTGCTAGTGGCCTCTACATAATGCAAACACCACTGGTTGACATATTACTATTGACTGTGTAAATATAGTACTAAAAGCAGGAGGGAGCAAACAGTGTTCCTGTATGTTGAGTAACTGACTTCAAGATAAAGTAGAGAGACCACATGACGAACCAAAGTCAATAAACACACACGGTCCCTACCGTTGGCGTAAGTAATGGTCCTCTTAATGACGTGGTGCATGACTGAAACAGTCTTTTCACAGGCAGCCTGTGAGAAACAGAAGGACGACAAGATTCATTTAGGGGATTTAGGGCTTTTTTTGATTGAAAAGTGAAGTGTGCTACTGACCTTCAAGTCTTTGGGGTGATGGTGAGTCCAGGCTAGCAACATGGCAGCAAACAGGTCTCCTGTACCCACAAACACAGCATCCACTTTGGGGATGTCCATGCAGATTATCTGACTGGTGTTGGTCCCATCTGGTTTCACTACAGTGAGGACACACATCCAAATAAGGAGTCAAATCCCAAAATGTCTTATAAAACCGCAGTAAGTAGACGTTCTGTCTGGAGAAAGTTGGTCTGGTACTTTACCTATTTTTTGGCTACCGAGGGCCAACAGGAACTGGTCCCCACATTTGGAGGGCAGGTCTGTACTAGTGAGGACCACGGTCTCTGGACCCATTTTATGAAGCAAGTCCATCACCTGGAGAGTAGGACGGGTCCCATTTCATCAAGCTTTGTACTTTTTGGTGTCACAAATTAAACTAGATACAACACAGTGAGAAATATGTTTGACACTCACCTCAACAGCATCTTCCTCTGTGGTGATTTTCCTCCCAGTTAATAGCCTGTAAAAAAAGAGCAGTAGTCACAGTTGTGCCAATGAGTATTTACCTGCATCGAATTATGATCAACGACTCATCTAATATTTATTTTTATTAGATAATACTGCCAAATTAATATCATCCCCTAATTCATTTTTACAGCTAGTTTTTATAGATGTTTGTTTATGATGATTGGAAACACACTCACTCTGCTTCAAACTGGTTGGGGGTGAGGATGTCGGCCAAAGGCACTACTTTGTCCCTGTAGACTGGCAGCAGGTACTCTGGAACGTACTGAAACACACAGCGAAACAAGAAATGCAGTTTTTAATCTCCTTACAAGTGACAGTTTGGATTTCTCAAAGTGAAAACAAATAATTACAATAACAATGAAAAATGGATGATTCTGTGCTACAATTAGTTGTATAGACTAAATATTAAATAAATTAAAAAGTACATATAGTTATTTGAAAATTAACAAAATACAAAACGAGTACAAAGTACAGTTAACCCTCATCAGTTGTGTAGTTAGTGAGATGCTTACCATAGCACCGTGGTCTCCCATAACAGGATCACAAACTGTGGAAAAGAAGACTTCCAATTAAGCTCTGGACTTACGTTAAGAACAAAAGTTACACTCTGATAGGGCTGTAACTAATGATTACTTTCATTATCGATTAACCCTCTGAGTCCCGCGGACACTACTGTCTTTATGAGGTTGTAGCGGGCTCAGTCTTAATGCTAGAGTGGAGATACTGGTATCATATGAAACTAGAAAAACTAAGGAAGGAGGCTAAATAACAGTCCAAAGTTAAACCGAATTTTGGCGAGGAAAAACTGGCATTGCCATTTTCAAATGCCCACTTTATAATAATCACATGCAGTTTGGGGCAAAATCGATGCAGTTATTTGAATGCAGTATAAATGTGTTTCTGCATACTGGGGTCCCTTAACAGTCTTAGAATCACATAAATTGGGTATCACTGTAAAGCGGAGACTCTTGTGAATCTAATGAGCCCAACTATATTCATGTGTGATGATGTTAGTCCCCACAGTAGCCATTTCATTGTAGTGAGACCATTTTTTTTTAAACTTGACCTCACTGTATAAAATGACCTCTGGTGACCTCTAGGATAATCACAGCCTCATGAAACTTTACAGCCACAAACTAGAGATCTGGAGCATTTTTGCTTGAAACGATTGATTGATTATCATAATTTTGCTGTGCATGTACTGATCGATTCATTTAACCAATATTGGTTATTCTAATCTGCAATATGAACAATGTTACAATGTACACTCACCATATACCAGGCTAGAATTGGCCTTCTTCAGCTCCTGAATAATGTCCACCACCGTCTCCAGGAAGGACGTGTCTCTGCTGTATCCTAAGGGATGAAAGCGTGATGAAGAGATAATTACCTGTTTGTTTGACTTTGCTGTTCCCTCTCCATGCACTCCAACTACTAATCAAAGATTATCAATCCATCTATCTATGTCAGCCCACACAAACTAATGGTCAAATCTAACAGAGTCAGTCAAAGAAATGCGTCTGCACATCAATAACTTCAAATGCATTCATTGAATTTCTGTCCTACGGAGGCTGCTGTTGGAGGATAATTTAGTATCTCTGCTAATAAAAGGGGAAAAACAAAGCAGTCATAAAATGTAGCTGCTCAAAATCCATGCTGCTACCATGTTTGGGTTTCCTCATCTCCACATTTCTTTACTCTACAGGGATACACTGCTTTTAGACTCACCTGTGAGGATGTAGTCATAGCGGTTCACCTTATTGAGCTTAATGCCCTCATATAGCACGTTTAGCTCATCTGCTGTCAGTACTTGGCCTTTCCAATGGGCATAGCCTAGGATTCAAGAGAGAGAACAAAGTTAAAGGACTTTTTAAAAGACAAAAATCGAGACTTTGAGGATCCGTGGGAAACCGTGACCCACACTTAAACTAAGAAAAACACTGTAATATTGTATTAGCCCTGCTGTGAATCAATCTAAAACAACAGACATCCAAGTGTTTTTCTCCTCATCTCTCCTTTTCTCTTCTTCCCACCACCCCCTCTCCACTCCTCTCCTCTCCTCTCCTCCGTGGTGTCCGGGGCCAAACGGGGGCCTCCACAGTGACTGAATGGGATGCCTGTATCCCGGCTGCCAGCTTCCCCTTTTCTTAGCCCCTTCTTTCACCACTGACCTAGAATAAACCCTCCGAAGCTGCTCTGACTGCAAATGATTGGACACAGAATGGACACCCACACAAACACACTTTGTTATATTCTTCATACTGTTCACACGGAGCCCAAAGCTGACCCTGAGCCAGCGAGAGAGCACCTCCTGCAGCGAGGAACAGAAAGCTTGTGCTGTGGTTTAGAGGAATGTGTGTATTAATGCCTCTAATAAAAGTGAACATTTCTGAATATTAATGCTGTTTACACATACTAGTATAAACTAGAAGTAGGATTACAGCCTACGTGCTCAATACTATTAAGTTTCCTCTCACAGGAGAGCAGATGTTTATATTAATTTAAGTGGAGTAAATATCTCCTGGCCCTGTGTCCCCTGTGGTGTGAGCACATTCTTCACATACTCTGGCACAGGAACCCCAGATTATAATCCGATCCTCTCTGCAGGTGTTTCAGCAAACAAGTTTCAATTTAAAACCTCAAGTTTTATGTTGTTTTCCTTAATGGAGAAGCATTTATACTGCCCCATTGTACAATGTGACTATAATGAAGCCTTTACTGTAAGTGGGATAATGATAGAGCTGTTTTTTTAATATATATATATATATATATATATATATATATATAATAAAGACAATCAAATATGGAGATGTCCTGCTTTTCTCTGTTTAATGTTTAAATATTTGTATAAACATTTATATTAAACTGAATATCTTTGGGTTTTGGACTGACAAAATAAGACATTTAAAGACATCACCTTGGACTCTGAGAAACTAGGATTGGATATTTTTTTTTTACTATTTTCTGACATTTCATAAACCAAAAGATTAATTGATTAATCGAGAAAATAATCAATAGCAGACCGTTCTAATCTCGTAGTCTGGAGGACCACTTTTATGTCAAATTATTGATTTCTTAAGTAAGTAGCCGTGTAATAAGCGGGATAATGTACAGCTTGAAGGTCATTGTTGTAAAATAAAACCCCCCAACACGGCAATGCAAGACCCCGACGCAAAGCCGTTAATTAAATAGTATAGCCTACAATACAGTACTCATACTAGACAATGTACTCCCGCAGATATACTCAATGCAAACTAAAGTTAAGTGGGAAGGAAGATAAACTGATTAAAGAGAAACGGTTCTTAGAAAACATTAACTTTAAACACAGTAACTGAATCCGCTCCTCTAAACTCAACTGATGACCAAAGAGATTATATTTCACTGAGTCAGATAAAGCACACAGAGTTCATCTAAAGGTTTCTATACTAGCAGGCAAAGTATGAGAGCTTCAGTTCAGTGATTAACTCTGTACATCACACCTTTGATCCCACACCTATAGGGCACCTAACTAAAGGTACATACAGTTTGTTCTTTGTGTTCAGTGTTTCTCACAGGTATTATGTAAATGTGTTACTTGGTGACATCAACACGTTACGAAAGAAAAGGCGGGACTTCTATCAAGGCGGTTCAGGCAGTTCAGGAGCAGTGTTTCTGCGGGGGAGAGGAACGCCCTTTGGGCTTTGTAACTTTGCAGACCTTTTACATGCACAAAAAAACTATATAACACACTGAAGGAAAGGGGAAAAGCACAAAAGCAATACAGGTCCTCTTTAACAAACAGGTTGAACCCATATCTAAATAAATTAGTTTCCAAAGCCAAGTTTTTAATGTTTTGTAAACTGCATTGTCTTTTATGGCTTAGAGGTCTTTTTGTGTGTCCTTGTGTGTGTGCTGGTAGAGCACAAGATGCAAACGAAATGGCTGCTAGCGTTCAAACTCTACACAAAGATCCTCTCACATACTGTATGACACCATATGGATCACAACTTAATAGTTTTTCACTAAAAACTTAAAAGCATTCCCAACCTGTGTGATTGGAGAACTGCACAGAGTTGATAGAGTCTACTTCAAAGCCCAGCACCTGAGAGAAGAGAAATTAAAGCAGCTGTTAAAACAGACAACAATGACATCTGCAGGTCTAAAGGGTGCTTGTGAATTTCACTGTACTGTGGGAACAGCATGGTGATTTACTGTGAGAGCGGTTCAATGAGTTTACCACACATTCAGTGACGTGTCCCACTGTCTTTTGTGATCATTGATTACATTTTAATATGTTTATACAATGCTTTAGTTTCAGAATGCTTTCCTCTGCACTTAAAGATAGCTAGACGGACATTTCTGGGAAACTTGTTTGAGGAATCAATTAGATCAATTAATTCCATCATTACACAAAGAAACATTGACATAATTCAAATTACAAACATGAATTTACTACTTGTTGTCGCAGAAATTTGATTAATGAATGAAAAGAAACACATCGCTGTCTAGGGCTGCAACTGATGATTATTTTCATTGTTGATTAAAATTCTCTTGATTAATCGATTAGTTGTCTGGTCTATAAAATGTCAGAAAATGGTAAAAAAAAAAAAAAGATCAGTGTTTCCCAAAGCCCAAGATGATGTCCTCAAATGTCTTGTTTTGTCCACAACTCAAAGATATTCAGTTTACTGTCATTCCTCTAAAGAAACCAGAAAATATTCACATTTAAGAAGCTTTCAAATGTGCATTTAAAAAATGGCCAGTTATAATGCAAAATTATATTTTTCAGAAAGTTGAGTCTACAACACACAGAAACATAATGCTACTTTATATATATATACTTTATATATATATATATATACTTTATATATATATATATATATATATATACTTTATATTACCTTCATCTGCATGGGGAAAATGTATTACTAAAAATCCACTGTCCTCTGGGACATTAAATTCACTACACCATGTTTAAACAAAGCTCCAACTTGTACAGATGTTTTGCACTGCTGGCTACCTGTAGCTACACAGTGGTGTGTTGTGTAAGATAACTGGCAACTATAGGGCTCTAAATCATTCTCAAATTTCGGATTGAAAAGTGTTTTTTTGCAGCCGAATATTTCATTGAGTTCTTTGAAGGATATTTCAGTAGTTTACTTTATGTCACAGCTATTGTGTATTAAGCTATAGTGGGTAAAATCTTAAATTTGGTAAAAAGCCTATGAGGTTTGGCAGGACAGGAAAAGGTTCCTCAAAAAATTTTACAATGAAGGTTAAGAAATGCATCACAAAGCAGGAAGTGAAATGCACTTTACACTTGAAAATGCCTGTTTTGTTGCATTAAAAGCAGAGACATGTTGTGCAGACACCTGGATGTGAGATCTTACCTGCAGAGGGAACGTTGCCGACTTGTTCCCGACGTATCCCCTGACAACATGACTCTGAATGGACAACACACGACACTCCATGACCGCAGGTATTACACCGGCTCTGCCTTTAAAAACACACGAACAGATCCCACCTTCAACTTATCCTAAAGCTGCATTCAAGACGTGTACAGGCTCCTGACACGCTGACACTTAGCAGGGGAAGAAACTCCAGCATTGAAGGGCAGAAAGCGGCGCCGCTGCTGCTGGTGACATTTGGTTTCTCTGCAGGCAGCTACAAGGACACCTAAAAATTGGTGCGTTCAGAGGCTCATAAGGAATGTGGGAGACAACAGCTTCCTGCTAGAAAAGACGTTCATCTTCTTCTTCTTCGTCTTTGGTGTTCATTGGCGGTTGGCAAACCAGCTTATAGGTGCATTATCACCATATACCGGACTTAAGTGTGGAGCAGTAGATTGGTAGGAAACACAAATAAAATAAAAAAAATAACAATAACAATAAAATACAAATTTATAATTATTATTAATAATAATAAAAAAATAAATAATAATAATAATTGAATTCTCTCCATTATTCCTGTTGCCCTTAAGTAATTAAATAGAAGTTTGTGTACTTTCTTAAATGTCTTTCCTAGCAGATTCCCCATTGTAATATTTCCATCATCTACTCCTGATAGCAATTCCCTTCTTTCTTTGTCATATTTGTTTATAAATAAATAAATAAAATAGAAATACAAATACAAAATAAAATAAAATAAAATAAAATAAAATAAAATAAAATAAAATAACAATAACAATAAAATAAAAATCAATAATTATTATTATTAGTAATAATAATAATAATAATAATAATAATTAAATTCTCTCCATTATTCCTGTTGCCCTTAAGTAATTAATTAGAAGATTGTGTACTTTCTTAGATGTCTTTCCTAGCAGATTCCCCATTGTAATATTTCCATAATTTACTCCTGATAGCAATTCCCTTCTTTCTTTGTCATATTTGTTTATAAATAAATAAATAAAATACAAATACAAATACAAAATAAAATAAAATAAAATAAAATAAAATAAAATAAAATAAAATAAAATAACAATAACAATAAAATAAAAATCAATAATTATTATTAATAATAATAATAATAATAATAATAATAATAATAATAATAATAATAATAATTAAATTCTCTCCATTATTCCTGTTGCCCTTAAGTAATTAATTAGAAGATTGTGTACTTTCTTAAATGTCTTTCCTAGCAGATTCCCCATTGTAATATTTCCATCATTTACTCCTGATAGCAATTCCCTTCTTTCTTTGTCATATTTGTTGCACTCTATAAGAACATGCTTGAAAGTTTCCGGTTAATTACAGAGCGTGCATAGTCCAGTTGGGTGCTTGCCAATTGAAAAGACGTTCACTTCAGTTTTCACTTAGTTAAACTCGGTTAAACTTTAACATGATTTAATAAATTATTTTTCAAATTGTGTATGTATCTAAAAACAGGTAATTTGTATACACCATATTCAGAATACAGTGCATACATTCAATAAAGTACAGTTTTTTCCCCCAGGCCATCAGACTTTTAAATAGATAATTCATACGACACCTTCTCTCACACAAAAAGTACCTCAATCATATATCTTATACTGTATATACTGTATATGTTCTAAATGTATATGTTCTTAATATGCCTTGTACAAAGAATTTCTTATATATGTACATTCATACTTCCTGATATGTATATGTTCTTAATATGCCTTGTACAAAATATTTCCTTTTATAATTGTAATATAACTTATTATTTTTAATGGAGCTTCCCAGCAAAAAGCATTTCACATGATTGTACCTGTATAACCGGTGTGACAATAAACATCTTGAATCTTGAATCTTGAATCTTGAATCTTGAATCTAAAGAAAAACAATTCAAATAATTTCCACAATCTGATTTTCAGACCTTTATGTCTACAACAAAAATAATAAATCATTCAAGAAAGTATAACCATTAATACTATGAGAGCACATACTTCTGTCAAGGCTACACTCTGCTCTAAATTAGTTATTTTACTAATAGAAAAAGTTTACACATGTTTAATCTGCATTATGATCTGAATTAAAATATACAAGGCAATAGAAAATTATGGTGATTAAATCTTGGGGGCCATGACTTTTAATTATTACCTATTACTAAGTATTATTTATTACATTTCTTTATTTATATTATTTATTATTTTGTATGAGGATGGATTTTACAAACACCAAAAATTACCTCTGAGTTATGGCCATTTAAATTCACCATGTAGCACCGTCTATGGGTGAAGTGTCATCATTAGCAGTCGTCGATTGTGTGAACATGTAAACAGTGTGTTCAACAGTGAGTTTTGGCAGTATATGTAAAATAGAAAAAAATATATATTTTACACTGACCAACAGAAAAGATATCATAATAATAAAAATAATAAACATAATCATAGTAATCCACACATTGATTTGAATATATTCAGTTATATTTATAGAGTCAAATGTAAAATACTGTAACTCATCGTTTCCTCTCTAACCCCTGACCTTTGATCATAATTCATCAATATGAATAACCCTTTTATAATCCAAATTCAGATTAACTGTAAATATTTTGGTTACCACCAGAGGGCACAAGAGAGCTGAGATTTGCTTTGTACCTGACTAAATAAAAAACCCCTGAAAAAACCACAACAGAGGATGTATGCACAACACAGTTAACTTTTTATATTTATATGTTACAGATCACAGAGAGGGAGGATGGAGGTCTCAGTGAGATCAGGGGTAACGAGTTTCAGATTAGGACTCAAAAAGCTGCAGTTGAAGGATCGACTGAGCAGAACACAAAGCACACTGGTCCTGACATCTGGGCGAGGAGCACAGAGGCCAGATAGAGGCCAGAGAGGGCAGGTGGATGAGCTGAAAGCTGAGCTAATCATCACTGAAATACACATGAAGCAGCTGCAGAGAGAGACATCTGGTACACACTGATTACTTGTCTTGTGGATCATTAATAATGATGCTCTTGAGATACTTGACTGAAGTGTGTCAGTGCACTATTGTAACCTAACTCTGGATAAATCCTTAAAAAGATTATGTGGTATGAATTAGTTAATGTAAGGTCAATTCAATGAAAAAACAACAGATTTACAAGCCCATATTGTTATTAATTATTCACACAAAACACACAAAGATCAACCTTCTTCTCCACTCAAAGCACAGCATTGACATCTCTGCAAGAGCAAAACAAGTGACCTGGAAAAAGAGAATAAACTTAAATATCTTAAGGGAACAATGTGTTGCATTTATGGGGCTCTATTGGCAGAAATGGAAAATAATGTTTTCTTTAGTGTATAATCATCTAAAAATAAGAATTCTTGTGTTTTCGTTACCATAGAATGAGCCGTTGGCTTTTATCTACATAGGGAGCGAGTCCTCTTCACGGAGCTGCCCGCCATGTTTCTACAGTAGCCCAGAACGGACAAACCAAATTCTGGGCCATTCACGTCGGCAACCGTATAGTTCTCCTACACGCCTGGCACATGGTCTTGACTAGAAGGTAACCCACAAGTTAGAAAAAGTGCAAAAACTCGCAAGACTCGCTGCCCGACGAACTATCCTAACCTTAAATATTCAAGGTCAATGCCAAACCTCAACCTTCTCGCGAAAGTTTTGCAACTTGTGGTTTATCTTCTAGACATAACGTTGGCTCACAGTAGGAAGTTTCAGTTGGTTGCAATCTGCAACCTCACTGCTAGATGTTGCCAAATCCTACACACTGTTCCTTTAAATGAAACATCTGAAATCATACAAATTATACCAAATGTATTTGTACAGACAAAGTGGATGTGTACTTTATGAATGCAACAAAAGATGATAACAAGATACGATATACAGTATATAACCAGTTTGTATTATAATCACCATTGCTCTCATTTAGATTAAATAAGATAGAACTTGAAGGGGCACATCACAATGAAAGTGCTAAAAGCAGTAGGACTTGTTAACAGCAGATGGAGTCAGTATAAAGTGTTCACTGTCCAGCACTGAGAGAGATTACTGAAGGCCAATGGGAAGAAAGATCTCAATGGGGCACCTTGTTGGTATCAGTCTGCTAATGAAGGTGTTCATCCAGAAAGGGATGAAGGTGCATGTCAGTCACATGATGGCGGAGAAAGTATTCACATCCTTCAGCAAAACCACACCCCAAAAATTCGCCATTACTGTACAAGTAAAGTGAGAATGAAATGAAATTCCACCTGAACATATCAGGTTATTGTCATTTTAGAAAATATCAGGTTATTGTCATTTTTATACTGTAAAATATATTTTATTATTAATCTATGTATTTATTTATTTGTATTATTTATTTATATTATTTATTGAAAAACCAGAGCATGTATACTTTATGTAACAACAGTATTGAATTTTCTCAATTTAAAAAAACAAAACAAAAATATCCCTCCGCGCTGCAGACTATTAACAAAATTGCACAAGTGGAAAATGATATTGCACAGTGAGAATGAAATGAAATTCCACCTGAACATATCAGGTTATTGTCATTTTAGAAAATATCAGGTTATTGTCATATTTATATTGTAAAATATATCTTATTATTTATTATTTATCTATTTATTTATTTTTATTATTTATTTATATTTTTATTGAAAAACCAGAGAATGTATACTTTATGTAGAAACAGTATTGAATTTCCTCAATTTAAAAACAAAACAAAAATATCCCTCCGCGCTGTGCAGCCTGGATTCATCCGCCCAGTCTGGATATAGTCCCTCCTCCTCTGACGTCAGTCCGCTGGAGGAGGAGCCAGGCAGCAGCTACACTGACACGTAAGAATCCTGCGTAACATTTAAGGAGGAAGTTACATATTTTCCTTTAAGTTGGATGTGGATACAAGCTCCTTGGAGTCAGACTTGATGTAGTTGACCTCCTAGTGTCCCGGACCAGAGAGGCCTGTTCAGGGACTCTTCACACCAGAGAGCAGCCGACAACAAGATGAGGTTCTCGGCGTTTATTTCTGTGCTGCGGTCGGTCGGCCCGGTGGTAATCGGTATTTCTTTAGGCTTCACGTTGAGTTTGTTGAGTGTGAACTGGACGGAAGACGCAGCTTGTTACCGGGACGACGGTAAGGAGGCAGAGGAGGTGACTGTGAGTCAGGATGGACAGCTGAAAGGAGCCAGGAAGCCCAACTCTATCTCTCTATCCACCGGTACCGAGCTGGAGTCCGAGGAGGACTTTGAACCCAGAATAGTCCCCTATAAACAAGTCCAGCAGGGAGCCCCCAAGAAAGTCTTCAGGTAAGCTTTGTTTTACTTTAACTGCTCTGGAACTAGACGTACATGTTGATGAGGTGTACAGGTGTCACTAGTTTTCATGTGGGTATGTGTGGGTGAATATTATGGAGGACTGAAACTGCCAAAATCAAAATAAATGAATAAATACATGACTTGATAAATAAATGTCATTAGAGTAAGCAAAACTAATATTAAAAATAAATGTCGGCATTCATTTATTGATAAAATGTGTTTTAATTTACTTCTTTTTTATCTTTGTATTAATTTATTTATTCTTCTGTTTAATTTTCCCTTTTATATATTTAATTTTATTCCTTTTATTTTTTTTATTTATTATATATTTATTCTTTAAATGTGTGAATTTATGAATGCATTTTTCCATTGGCATTTCCCCCCTTATTTATTTCCACAAACTTATTTATTTTATTTATTATTCTTCTGTTTAATTTTCCCTTTTGTATATTTATGTATTTATTTTTATTATTTATTCTTGCATTTATTTATTTATTTTTGCACTTATTTCTTTAATTTATTTATTATTCATTTATTTTTGCACTTATTTTTTTAATTTATTATATATTTAGTCTTAAATGTATGGATTTATTTATGTATTTTTCCATTAACATTTGACCCCTTATTTATTTCCCCAAACTTATTTATCAATGTATTCTTTTCTTTATACATTTCTGCATCATTGTGTATATGAGGAGGCTGACAATAAATGCATAAATACATAAATAAATACTTTAAAAAATAAATATAAAAAAATATGTGCAAAAATAAAAAAATAAATACATGAATAAATAAAAGGGGAAATTAAACAGGATAATTTGCTTCTTTATTTATTTATCTTTGTATTAATTCCCTTATTTATTTACTCTTCTATGAAGGACGGAGATTCCGTCTGCCATAAAATATGGCAGGCATAACTAAGTATATATTTTTTTCCAATAGTTTTTATTTCAAATTGTCAGTATAGAAAGTAACAGAAAGAAACATAAACACTTATTTCGCATAGCGAAAACATAAACGAAAAGCAGTGGCAAACATAAAAAAGACAACAGAACTGAAACAAATCCAACATAAAATAAAGTAGAAATAAACACGCTACAGTATAACAATAAATTCACTTAAAAGCATTGAAGATATTCATTGTTTATCTTCCAAACTTTCTTTGAGTCAATATCATTCCAATAAAATGATATAACTAAGTATAATTCTGCAGTATTTTTCCTCTCCCTGACGTCACTGGCCTTCAACAAGATGCCACAGAAAGTCTACAGCCCCACTTCATTCCCTGCTGCTACAGAGCTGAGGTCAACTACATTTTGTGCCATGTCTCCATGCTGAATGAGTTACATTTTCTTTGTAAACAGGCAGACATTTCCAAGATTTCCTGGATGGAGACCTTGTTTGAATGTTAGCCCTCACACCCACAGTGCTTGCATTGCATTGCAATTCTGAGAAAAAGACTTTTCCCTGTGGAAAAGGTCTTCTGAGGTTAAAGCATTTCAGCATCCAAGTTTCACAGGCAACCAGTGCCATGTGGTGGTGTGGTATAAAAAGTAGGGCTGCAACTAATGGTACATGTCCAAACAGGCGCTGCCTTTCCATGCTTCCCATCCATTGTTTATTGTAATCAGCCGTGCAATGCATTCTGGTAGCGTGTTGGCGTGGTAGATTCTAGAGACGGGGCGTCACGTTGGCCGCTCCTCATTTGCATAAAGTTGAGTTTTTACTACTTTATGCAAATCACGGGCGTCCGATGCGACCCGCAGCTTCTGGAAACTTTTAACCATTGTCGATCCAAAATAAAGACAGATTCAGCAACTGCACGGCTTATTTCTTGCCTCAAATGTTTTCAGAAACACATTTCGGCAAACTATTTTTGTGATGTAAGAGAAGGAAGTTTCCAAACAAGCCGCCATGTTGGTTCTAGTTTGAAAGCTGGGAGCAGCAGTCCATGAGGAAAAGCGTTCATCCAATCAGGTGCCTTATGCCTAGTGGCAGCCCATCAAGCATCCAATGCTGGGAAGCGTGGTGATCCCTCGCGATAAAAAAACGCCCCAGTGGACATGTACCATAACTATTATTTTCATCATCGATTAATGACGATTGTTTTCTTGATTAATTGTTTAGTTTATTTTTGGAGTATCAAAAAGTGGTGAAAAATGCTCATAACTATCCAAAATCCAAAGTGATGTGTTCAAATTAGGGCTGTGTATTGGCAAGAATCTGGAGATACAATGCATATCATGATACAGGTGTTACGATTCAATATATTACGATACTGTAAGCAAGGTGATATATTGCAGGACAACTGTCAAAGTATAGAAAAAAACACCACCATATGTGTAAAATTTGAATAAAAAAAGTTTACTTTTGTCCCTTTAACATCCAACATCATAGCACTACTTTGAGAAGACACTGCACTTACAAAGTAATGATGACTCAGTTAATTTTTGCGTGTAAATTATTGGTTAAAAATCGATACTGTGATTTTGAGGATCGATACAAACATATCGCGATACTCAATATTTTTTATATTCTCTTACACCCCTAGTTCAAATGTCTTATTTTATCCGACCAACAGTCCAAAACCCAAATATATTTAATTTACTAATATATATATATATATATATATGTCAAAGAAAAGTAGCAAATCCTTATGTTTGAGATGCAGGAACCAGCAAATGTTTGGCGAAAAGAATGATTTATTTTCATTCAATCTGCTTCAATTAATCCAGAAATTGTTGAAGCTCTAATGTGAGGCATAATAGATGCCAAGTACAGGACAATAGAGACATAAAAAGTTAGGTTGGGTTACAGTTTCAATGATGAATCACAGTCAAGTCCTTGCATGTTAACTTTTCCAGCGAGCTTATGGTTTTTCCTGTTATTCTGTATTTCTGGATATTTACATACACCCACGATTTCCATGAAATTTGGTGGACAAACCCACAGATTTTAATCTGGATCCAACATTTCTGCTTTTTATAAACTACCGTTTCCAGTTCTTATTATTCCCATCGATTTCAGGGTCAGTTAATAAACTAAACATTAAAGTTATAGTAAGAAAATGGTCAAAATAAGTAAGTTGGAGAATTGTTCAGCGTTGGTTAAAGTTTGTTGTCAAGTGTAGTTTTAGTTAAAATGTTTATTTAGTGTGTATTCAGTAGCTGTTTGTTGTCTTTTTCAGGGCTAAATACATCAGCTCAGAGTTGGGGATGCGAGAGCGTCTGTTCGTCAGTGTCCTGACATCCAAAAACACCATAAACACTCTGGGCGTAGCTGTCAATCGCACCATCAGCCATCACTTTGACACGGTGATATTCTTCACCGGCATGCGCAACCGCAAAGTCCCTCACGGCATGTTTGTTATCTCTCATGGAGACGAGAGGCTGATATGGAACATGTTTCAGAACATCAAATACATTTTAGACCATTACATCAATGAATACGATTGGTTTTACTTCGTCCAAGACGACGCCTACACGGAAGCTGACAGGATCAAGACCCTGGTGGATCACATGAGTATGGATCGAGAGCTTTACATGGGCAGTCCTGAGGAGTTCATAGGTGGACAAATGGAGGGGAAGTACTGCTACGGAGGGTTCGGGTACGTCCTGTCGCGGACCTTGCTCCTGAGACTCCAGCCCTACCTGGAAAACTGTAGGAATGACATCCTGAGCGCGAGGCCTGATGAGTGGCTCGGAAGATGCATCATCGATTACACAAACACAAACTGCGTCAGTGAATATGAGGTAGGTTGAGTGTTTTCTTAACTGGGCACGTCATCATTATGCCTTTAGTCAACACCGTACATCTCTTCTCAATATACATACTTTTTTAAATCTATAAAACTGTGTCTCGGCTTCTTAATGTTTGATGTTTAAAGTGATAGTTAAGGTGTTTTGAAGTGGGGTTGTATGAGGTACTAAAACTCATTATCTGTTTAAGTGTACACTATATTTAGAAAATTTTCACCTCTTTACCTTGCCGTCAGACAGCTCTTTCCGAAGGGGAACTGAAGCTGTTTTATCCATCTATGCTCTCACCAAAGCCACCAGACTCCATTGAAAAAACCTGTAATTTTATCTCGCAGAACACAGGGGTTGCTGGTCTACCGCTGCCTCGATCGGTTAGTTTGTTTGTGCTATTGGTGAATCCAAACTAACCAAAGTCACACGATAACACAAGCAAACTAACCGATCGAGGCAGAGGTAGACCAGCAACCCCCGTGTTCTGCATTGTAAAATTACAGTTTTTTTCCAATGGAGTCTGGTTGCTTAGGTGAGAGCATTGATAACGACTTCAGTTCCCCGTCGGAAACAGAGACTGTATACAGTAGCTGTCTGACGGCAAGGTAAAATGGCGAAAATATTCTGAATAAAGTGTACACTTAAACTGATACTGATTTTTTTTTTTAGGTGGGCCTTCATTTTAGGCGTTAAAATACATTTTGCTGCCGGTTCCGTCAACAGCAGTACATTGCTTTGCTTCAATGCGTTAACTCAAATCTGTTTCTCCAAACTGCGGGCGTGCTGACTGTTATCTACTGTAGATAACACACTAAAAATGGATAAATTCCTCATACAACCCCCTTCAAAACACCTGAACTATCCCTTTAAAGGAATGAGAATGAGGCAGTTTCTAGTTAAAATGAATGACGAGCAACAGAGATAAAAAGTTACTCAGACTGTCACCCAGAACCGTTTGGGAGACGGGTTACAGGCTCTCCTTCTCGACAGAAAAACAAAACTGCCACGGCAGAAATCATGCTGTGCCTCTGGGACAACACTTAAAACTGACAGACAGCTATATAAAAGTGTAATCACCATTCTAGCAACAGAGGTGGTATTTATATTACAGAGTAGATTGCTAATACCCTTTAGCCTTTCCTCCACAGCTCCAGCAGCAGCAGCAGCACGGAATAGGTAAACAGGGAAGCAGAGCGCAGCTGAGTTCAGCCTTGCTTAGGTTCAATGGTGTGAAAATCCCCTGTGGGTCAACATGCCCTGCTCCTGTAATGTCATTAGCATTTAAGGTCAAACAAGCTCTGTGGAGACCTGATCTGTCCCAGTGCCCTTTCAGCCGATTGTTGTATTCAGCACAGTGTGCTTCATCCATGCCAAAGTTGGTGGTCTTTGTCCTTACTATTTATACAATTTACATGCAAGCCAGTATTTTGTAGTTATTCCACTATCTTTTGCTTCCATTTTCTCCTCCTCGGCCGAGACACAGTGCAGGAAACCATCTTGTCACGCAGTTGAGAGTGAGTTGCATGGCTAACTAAAGTGCCCTGAGCTAGCAGAGCTCCAACAGAGCCCCCTAAACGAGGGAGGGAAGCAGGGGGAAAGTTAAAAGGCTCGGTGTGGGTGAAGAAAACAGCTTGAACACCGAGCCAGACATCAATTTTTTTCTGTTACAAGAGAACATTGATGACAATTAGGCACGGATAATGCTTCACTAAGTGCACCACTACAGGCTGTTGGCAAACATTCACAACAGAGTGGCCTCGCTGCTCAGTTAAGCAGTGTCTCCATTCTTTGTTCTTTTAATAGCTTGATCAGATTGGATTCACTTTTTTTTTAATCACTCAAGCTCCTTAGGTGACTACTCTGTTTTCAGCTTAAGTGACTGTGTCTTTAAGTGGGATTCTGGTGCCAGTGAGTCACGTCATTTGTGTTGAACCTTTAAATTCTTGCTTTTTAACCTGATACTTTATTATATAAAAAGTGGTGAAATTAATTAAGATAAAGCATCTCTTAAACCTCTTATTCCCAGAACAAATTTAATTCCTGAAATGATCAAAACTCTTACAGTAGAAACAATAGTATTCAGTTCTTACAAAATGAATCTCTCTCTCTCCTTCACTATGCAATTATGGTTGAAACTTGGGCTGCAACGACAGTAACGATCATTTTCATTGGCGATTAATCTCTTGATTATTTTCTTGAATAATTGATTAGTTGTTTGCTTTATAAAATTTCAGAAAAATGTGAAAAATGATGACGTCCTCAGATGTCTTGCTTTGCCCACAACTCAAAGATATTCAGTTTACTATCATAGAGGAGAAAAGACTAGAAAATATTCACATTTAAGAAGCTGGAATCAGACAATTTTGACAGTTTTTCTCTTATGTTTTACTCAAACCAATCAATCAAACATCAAAGTAGTTGGCGATTAATTTAATAGTTGACTACTATTGAATAAATCGTTGCAGCTCTAATTGCAACCAGCCCGTTTGCAGTGAAGTTGAGCCAACAAGATGATATCTAGATGGCGTGCGATGTCTGTTTTAATGGAAGTAGCACAGCGCAACAACTACGCTTGGAAAAACATTAAGCATGTTTCATGTAATTCTGGATTTGAGATGCCTCATGAAAAGACGTCTCTGTTTCTTCTCAGGGTCTTCAATACCACCATTATGAGTTGGGGAAAAACTCTGATCCGAATAAAGAACAAAGTGAACAGTTCAAGAGAGCTCTGACTGTCCATCCAGTGTCCGACCCCGAACAGATGTACAGGCTGCACAGATACTTCACTGAGATTGAACTCCAGAAGACTTACGATGAGATTGCTAAGCTGCAGGTAAGCTGCTTTTCAAGTGTCACAAATCACCCATGGTTCAGGCAAAAATAAAAACCTGGCCAGTCAGCAACTGTCTAGATCTGAACAGGGCTAATTTCGTCAGCGAAAACTGACTGTCAACGACTGTTTTTTTCCATGACTAAGACGAGACGATGATGAGATGGTACCGACGTCATTAAACACTAACGATGACAATATCAAACATGCAATATCATTGACGAAAAAGACAAGACTAAAATGTAGTTTAAAAACATTACCAAAATCTCTCTTTATTTTTGTCACTTTCCACCTTCTCTTCCCCTCTCTCTGTCTCAAACACAGCCTGTCTCTGTCCTTGTTGTCTCAATCCTCAGTCCTGACAATTGTGCTACTATAATGCATAAAGTTGGCGGTTTGTGTGGTTGAGTAATGCATGTTTTTACATGTTGGGTGGACGGATTGGCTCTCATAACGGACCGGTGGGTGCGACTGAACCGTGCATCATTAATGAGCTCAGTCAGGACGACTCAAACTAACCGCAATTAGATTAAATAAAAAAAATAGCTGACATAATTAAGAGAGAAAACATTTTGACTTAAATCAAATGACTTTTTGGCGACTAAAACTGGACTAAAACGTTTGGAGTTGTTGTCGTTGTTGTTTTAAGATTAAATCTAAAATAGCTGCCAAGATGAACACTGGATCTGAACACTTCTTCTGTCTCCACAGGCAGAAATAAAGAACGTGAGTGTGGTCGCCTTTGAGGGCAACCGAACCGCCCAGTGGCCTGTGGGGATCAATCCGCCTTTTGAACCAAAATCTCGGTTTGAAGTTCTGAAGTGGGAATACTTTACAGAGGAGGAGATTTATTCATGCATCGATGGCTCTCCAAAGTGTGAGCTGCAGGGTATTGACCGCATGGACGTGGCTGATGTCATTGAAACCGCCATGGTAGAGCTGAACAAGAAGTACAAGCCTGTCCTGCACTTGAAAAAGCAGCAGCTGATTAACGGGTACCGGCGCTTCGACCCCGTCAGGGGCATGGAGTACACCTTGGACCTCCAGCTGGAGGTGGTGAACCAGAAAGGTCACAGCCGTTCCATCACTAAGCGAGTTCATCTGGTGCGACCTTTGAGCCGGATTGAGATCATCCCCATGCCCTATGTCACCGAGGCGACAAGGATTCACATCATTATCCCTCTTACTCTGCAGGATCGGAGCTATGTTGACCATTTCCTGGAGGTCTTTGCCTCGAATGCTTTTGAGACCAGTGAAAACGCCATCCTGACATTCTTGTTTATTTATGACCCAGTGGAGGCACAGCAAGTCAACCAGAATGATATATTTGCCAGCGTGAAGACACAGATAACCACTTATGAACACAAATACCCCTCTGTAAAAATCCCATGGATTAGCGTCAAGACTGAAATGCCATCCCAGATCAAATTCATGGACATCATCTCGAAGAAGCACCCAGTTGACTCACTGTTCTTCTTGGCTAACGTCAACACAAATGTTAATTCAGAATTTCTGAACCGCTGCCGCATGAACTCCATAAACAACTGGCAGGTCTTCTTCCCCATCCATTTCCAGGACTTCAACCCCGATGTGGCCTACCACAACCAGCAGCGTCCGGCGACAGTCGATCTGATCAAGGACGCGGGCCACTTCGACCGCAGGTCATTTGAAGAAGCGTGTTTTTACAACTCAGACTACATGGCAACGCGCACGCGAATGGTGGCAGACGTCCAAGAGAACGAAGACATCCTAGAGACTCTGGACATCTTCGACATGTTCTTAAAGTATTCGGATCTGCACGTGTTCAGGGCAGTGGAGCCGGCGTTGCACCAGCAGTACAGCTACCAAGCCTGCAACCCGCGGCTAAGTGAAGACATCTATCATAGGTGTGTTCAGAGCAACATGGAAGGTCTCGGTTCTCGCTCACAGCTCGCCATGCTGCAGTTTGAGCAAGAACAAGGAAACAGCACTTGAAAACACCATTGAACTTCTGCATGTCTTCAAATGGACGTTGTGTTTGTTGTAATAGAGTGCTGAAGGAATGAGTCCTAAAACCCGGAAATTAGTTAGCATTTTTGCACTTCAATGGGTTTTTTTGAATGAGTTTTTAGTTGGATGCCGGAAATAAGGTCTGTGGTTAACACAAGCTTGAGATTTTAACATTTTTTGTTCTACGACACATTTCTTTTGGATTTTGGAAAAATCCCATTGGCTTTTTGTCGAGGGAACCAGTGCGATGCTAACTTCCTGGTTGGCCTACAAAAATGCGTCATCCTCGCAGCACTCTTATAGCCTTGATGCAAGCTAGAATTTGGGACAACCCGTGTCTGGGGGCTGATATGTGACCCTAAGTGACATTCTCCATATTTCAGTGTGCATCAAGGATTATTTGGTTTGTTAGCCTTTTTAGTTTAGTACAATGAATGCAGTACATTCCTAAAGAAACCTTTCCTTCAATGTTTACAATACTTGTCCATACAGATGAGTTGCTAGAACCAAATGTTTTTGCTGACGATTCTGAGAGCTGCGTTAAGTTGATTTTTGACCACTAGGTGGCAGAAACTCACAGCAGCAGAGCCTTGACGCAGAGCTGTTTATGTTAAAGGTGTCCACTGCACATCCATTGGACATAGGTCGTCTTTCTCTTCTAGTATTCCACCCGATTAGACTGTTATCAGGCCGTTACATAGGCGTTATTAGTCGCTATAAGCACCATAGATGGGGCCTACTACACCTACTTACTTAAAAACAACACGATTTAACATGTTAAACTGAATGAACCGTTTTGAACACAAACAAAAAGGCTTCTTTATGTTTAGGCAAAAAAAACTACAACTTCTTTTGGTTTAGGCAATAAAACTACAACTTCTTTAGGTTTAGGCAAAAAAACAAAACAGTTAGGTTTAGGCAACAAAACTACAACTTCTTTAGGTTTAGGCAAAAAAACAAAACAGTTAGGTTCAGGCAACAAAACTACAACTTCTTTAGGTTTAATCAACAGAACTTCTTTAGGTTTAGGTAAAAAACCAAACAGTTAGGTTTAGGCAATAAAACTAAGACTTCTTTAGGTTTAGACAAAAAACAACAACAAACACACACAGGGGATGCGAACTTCGGTCTCCAGGGTATAGATTGGGAATAGAGAACCTACTAGAGGGTTTAGTAGGGCCCCTATTGACCCACATCTATGGGGCTTATAGCCACCGATAATGCCTATTTAATAGCCTGACAACGGTCTAATCGGCTGGATATTCACTGGGATCAGAAGTTCTAGCAGCAACGCTTTCACATTTCTAGAATGTCGTTTAATGTTGATATCAAAGATATTGTTAAATGGAGCTTTAATGTATTATATAGCTCTAATGGATATACATTAGTATATTGCACCACAGGTTGTGTGCCCCTTCACATTGAAACATTGAGCTTTTGATATACTTATTTGAGTATTTGCAAAAGCGCTTCTTCGTATACGTGCCTTCACACTGACTTTTCATATGCTAACTGTTTTGAAATTATCTTTGTTACACAGTTTTGCAGTTCATCGCTTCAGGTGACGCACAGCTGCTGTTTTTCATTATGCAGCATGAATAACAGTTCTGAATGGGTGGGAGATATTATCTTTCACTGTGGATAAAGCCTGTTACATCGCTGGGAGAAGTGAATGGGTAGTCGGTCAACCTTAACTTTTTTTAAAGGTGACTTGGAAATATCATGATCACAACCATCTACAGGTTGTATACGTGCCTCAAAGCAGGGGAGGAGTTGGTAGAAAGTATCTTCTTCAGAGGTCATAGATGGTGTGTATTTGAGTTAAAGTTTTCTCTATGAAACCTTTTGATGTTGAAAAAAAATTTACATGCAGGAGGCAAAGGAGAATTATGAATAATGGGGGGAAAAAAATCACCTTGGTAAATGTCCGAAGTGATTACCCAGGTGAGTCCTCATTGAAGTGGTACTTTAAAAACAGGATTTAATTAGTTTAGAGATGATTGAAATTAAAGGAACAGTGTGTAGGGGGATCTATTGGCAGAAATGGAATATAAAAGGTATGTTTCTTTAGTGTATAATCACCTAAACGTACGAATCGTTGTCACGTTTACGTTGTACACGCTTGGTACACGGGAGAAGTTTCAGCTGGTTGCAATCTGCAACCTCACCACTAGGTGCCGCCACATCCTACACGCTGTTCCTTTAAGAATGTATAAAACATGTTTTTTACACGTCATCAAGTATAGCAGACAGTTTTTATACTCTAAACGAATGTGTTCAAATGTTCCAAAGTATTTTGGACTGTATTGTTAAAGATTTTGTAAGTTATTGAATGATGTCTTTGTCCTCCATGTCCTGAGCTCAGTTTTAGAAATGGCTGTTTTCTCCCAGTCGCAGTGCAGTCCAATGGGAGGCCTTTTCTACGTTATTGAGTGATGGTTTGTGGAGGAGGCTGTATTGGACACCAGAGAGTTATTGGTATATTATAATGTGCAATATTACAGATAACACAACTGGCTAGATGTCTGAGGGAGGACTTTTAATTTAATTTCAAAGACATTTTGTTCACAATACTGTTCATGACATACAGTACATAACTAAGACTTTCTGTTCAATGTTAAGTAAATACACTGTAGTTTCTTTAAGACCTTTAATGTATTTTACTGACACTAGACACTTTTCATCAGATTTACTTTGAAATACATTAAATTAAGTCATTTTTATTTAACTTTAATTGGATTTAAAGTATTTGTTGGAGACACTACATCCACACAGTGTTTGCTGTATTTTCTACCATGTGAACAAAGATTTTTATAACGCATCTCTTTCTTGACGAGAGCAGAAGGGTACGACACTAATAATGTGCGCAATTGGAAACTGAATCTTCCAAAAAACCACTGTGAAAGATGGAGGGCTTAGATTACATTTTGAAGTTACTGTGGTGATCTGCGTCGTCTCTGCCTCCCGTAGACGTGAGGAGCTTAATATTAAGCGTGCGTGGCAGATTAATCACGCCGTGTTGTTAACACAGCCGCCATCGCTGAGCGAAGTCTCTATGTATTTTGTTCATAACTTATTTATCTGTCGTTTCTCTATGAATTATGCAGATTCTGAATACTTCCGCACTAACAGAGGCTTTCATGACATTCTCTGTACATGTATAAATATTTTATAGATTCTATTTTTAAGCCTTTTTTAGCTTTATGTACACAGCAATTGATACTTTTATTATTTTTGGTGACACAATTAAGCATATACTGTATCTTACTTTGTATTTTGTGCTTTGAAAATCATGTCATTTGACCATGAAAACAATTTAAAATGTGTTTTTCACTCACTTTCGATCAAATAATTCATTTCAAAAAGCAGGCAAATACATATGCTTGTTTTAAATTTCCATTGATGTTTGGTTTACATTATTTTATGCATATGGGTACTAGTATAACCAAAGTTTTAATTATTGCTCATCACGTTAAATTGTGTGCTGTAATTCCCAATGAACTGTGAATTATTGTAATTTTTAAATAAAGAGTATTTGAATATAAACCTCTTTTTGTTATCTTTTTAAGATAAGAAAATAGTATTTTTTTTTTTATTGCAGCTACAAAATCCAGTTTGTCCTTTAGGTGTCAGCAGAAGAGCGTGTTTACCGTCTGCAGCTCAGGTCCTATAGAGCAGAACGGGCTGCCAGATGCAGCATTACTGAACAGCATTTAGAAATCATATTTCTAACACAGACTGCTATCTCATTCGCGTTCCCAGCGCGTGCTCGGTAGCACTGCAGTTAACATTCCTGCCCATGTCAGACCCGAGGTATTCCTGATGTCTGGTTTGGTTAAAAACAGGGAAAATGTTGCAGCCTTAATTACAGCTTTAGTTATTTCAAGGGTCCATATGCACTACCCTGAGGCATGCTGTAAAACCACATAACTACAGAGCAGCTGGGACTTAATTGTAAGTCATTATTTTGTACTTCGTTTTACGTTCGATCCCAGGACTTTCTCCTCCCACACAGGGACACAGTTGTTTCAAGTCCTCTAGAAACTGGAGCTGGAAGTTTTTTTTTAGTTTTCACGACAATTTGGGTTCATCTGAGGGTGTTTTAAAAACACAAATGGCTAGACATTAAGAATTATGGTCATGGCAGAGAGAAGGATCTTCACTACTCCTTCGCTATTCTTTAATAATGGCTCTTACTAATACTAGCATGTCTCTCTCCAGCTCCCTTACCTTAATTCAACCAATACTATTGTCTTTACTATTTTACTCTTACTTAACATTACGCTTAACTTCATTTTATTTTATTTTTTAAAGCTAAATTTATTATTTAATTAATTTATTTTTTCTCTCTCTTTTATTATTTTTTTTATCTACTTTTTTTCAATTATTATTTTATTATTTATTTATTGTTATTAATATTCTTTCCTTTTTTTTCTCTCTTTCGTGTGACCAAGACCAACATGGGGTGGGTCCTCTTTCTACGTTTTTATTTCATGTCACGGAAACTCAGTTTTGTTCTTCATTTGATATGATGACCTTTGCTGTGTCTGCAAAAAAGAATAATAAAGATTTGGACAAGAAGAATGGTCAATTATCCTAACTAGATAATGACATTTCTTCAAAGGCCATCTGAACTGTCCCATATTGTCTCCCCAAAACCTACCTTTCAGTGGTGGACAGGCTTTAAAATGGATGGCAAAGTTGAAATACATTTTGACTGTTGAGAAGAAAAAACAAGACAGTTACAAAGTGAATTGGGCTCTTGATTTAGGAGGCACTGGTTTTACCAATCTAAACTTTAATAGTTATCGTATTTACCATATTTAACATTTATAAAATGTGTTCTAACAGAGGAAATAATCACAATATCACACATCTGTACAAAATGTAAGCGTTCCTTGTTGCTGCAGTGATGGTCCATTTCCTTGTCTTGTCAGATATAGGATGGGATTCCTTCTCAGGAATTCCTGACAGCTGCTTGTGTCACCCTGCACTCGTATTTTTTTCTCCTCTCAGATGACCTCTCAGACCTCAGCTAAAAAAAAATAAGCGGCTGAATAACAGCAAAACTTAACATCGGTGGCAGGTCGGATTAATTTTTACGGATAATGTAATAAGCACATAGAAGCACATGTGACTGAATGTCATGGAGCTATAAAAAGGTCGGCCCTAAAGAGCTGTGCAAGACGGGAGCTCAGAGTGGAGCCTCGAGGAATCTCAGGAATGTGAGCTACATGTTATCAAGCAGGGAAGTTGTCCCATCTGCTACAGTACAGACCTGCCGCCCACCGCTCAGCCCCGTGGCTCCTCAACACAGACGGCACACTGATGTAAAATCAACTTATCTATCTTTTTTAAATGCTTTTGTATACAGAATTAACCAGGTTGTGTTTTACTGTGCACAGCATCTGGAGGATGGAAACCTTTCAAACACAACTCTACAGTGATAATGCAGCCCGGTATTCATCTCAACACACCAGCCCCTGTGTGACTTGTCTGAGGATAGCTACAATTATTGATGACAGAGGAGAAGATTGTTATGCATAGCCTGTACAGGATGCCATCAGAGACTGTGATTGGGAACCTTTTGAAAATGTCAAAGTGACACATGATTATGAATATTAAACAGCCATGTATAGCCCATGATTACTTGACAGGAGGAGGGGACCTGACAGATGGAGGACTGTGGGATCTCGTTGTGAGTTAAAGTGATGAATGGCGATATCGCGGCAGCAGAATGCACCGATTAAAAATTAACAAGAAAATTATGTTGGCATTTGTAAACATTATATCCTGTAATGTGCCGTATTTCACACATTTACCAGATAGATGTTATGAATTACAAACAGAAGGGATTGTTAAAGCCTTGTCAAAACTTAAGGGGCTTTAAAGGGACAGTGTGTAGGATTTAGTGGCATATAGTGGTGTGGTTGCAGATTGCAACCAACTGAGTACCCCTCCGCTCACTCCTCCCTTTCCAAGACTGCGGTAACGTGAGCAAAACCATGGTAACGCCGCTTGCCTCACTCGGATCAATAGGTCATCCTTACCATAACACTGAATTCACACCACGCAGCAGCGAAGTGCCACTTGCCGGGATAATTAAATTTTTCCGGGGCCGGGAGGCGCATTCATGTCTTTGAGGCGATAAAAAAATCTTTGTAACATAGGTCAAGATGTCAAAGGAGTCACAGGATCTGTTTACTGATTGGCTGTGGGTATTCTCGGGCCACACTTTGCCGCTTACATTTTTTTCCCAATTTTTGTTTGGCCACATTTTGCTGCAGAATCAAACGACAACAGCTTGCTGAGCGTGGGAGCGGCCGCCACAGCTTTTCATTGACGTTGCATGGCAGCTCGCCGCAGGCCGCACTTTGGTGTGAATTCGGTTGCCTTCAGGTGACGTGAAAACGCAAAAGGCTCTCTCTAGAGCCAGTGTTTGGTTTGTCCGTTCTGAGCTACTGTAGAAACCTGGCGGGGCAACATAACGGACTCCATGAAGAGGACCTGCTCCCTATGTAGATAAGAAAGGCTCATTCTAAGCTAACAAAAACACAACGATTCTAGTTTCAGGTGATTATACACTAAAGAAAATATTATATATATTATATTCCATTTCTGCTAATAGATCCCCTAAATGCTACACACTGTTCCTTTAAGCAGGCTTGATTTTGTGCAGGTTAGGGTTACACTTTAAAATTTAATCCCACAAAATTTGTTCACAATTAGCAACAAAACAGGATGTGATGTCACAGTTCTGAAGCCTAAACTGCTGCATGATAGCTAATAAGTTGCTTGCATGCTATGAGAGAAACATGATGAACATCTCCACCAAGATAACCACAACTGTCTTGTGATTTAGCACATGCAGTCCTGCGTTACAAGTGAATGTGAATCACTTTCTTCTACGCCTAGCATTGTCAAATATATAAATGGACGATGGGGCAACATCAGAAATTATGACGCACGAAACAGCCTAAAGCAAAGTATCTAATATCTTGTGGTTGAGAGTTGATAAAGAAACGACCGCAACTCTGTCATTGCATCATTTCTGAATGTTTCCTCAATGAAGACGAATACTAAACAAATATTTGCAAAAGATGATGCAACTGTGGCTTTACTGTATGTAACATTAGATTGAAGAAAAAAGGAAACTATATTACGAGGCCAAGTGAACTTTTGACAACTACTGACACAAAGAATGGTGTCAAGTCATGCCAAGTTAGTTTGAGCTATTCAGTAGCTTGTAGTTATTCAGATCATCTAAAGATGTTTTTTATGTGGCCATTATTGTACCAAAACTATTTGCAAATGTGTGTGGAGAGTTGTGTAATGTTATCTAAATCTGTGTGTGCACAACCAGATTTGTAAATATGTACAATAATCTCTAAATGTGTACTGAGATTTGGGAATGTGTACAGGAATCTGCAAATGTGCATTCAGAATCTGTGTAAGTAATCAGATTTGTAAATGTGTAGACAAATCTGTAAATGCGTACATAAATCTGTAAATGTGTAGACAAATCTTTAAATACATAGATAAATCTGTAAAAGTGTAGAGAAGTTTGTAAATGCGTAGACCTACATATATATTATTGGCCGAAAAGACAGTATTTTGCTCCAAGAGCTGCAAATTCAGACAAATCATCAGTTACAACTCAGCAGGCCTCTCAATAGGCCGTCTTTGTACATTTGGCTTTTGCTACACTTCTATCATGCCAGAGATCTGAAAATGTGTGTGGAGATTTGTCTGCACACTCTGTCTGCACTGTGCGTCAGTAGCAATACAGCCTACATGCCAACAGTTAGTTTCAGCCAATAATATCTATGTACGCATTTACAGATTTGGCTACACATTTACAGATTTATGTACGCATTAACCGATTCGTCTACACATTCACAAATCTCTACACATTTGCAAATCTGCATTTGGAGATTTTTTTTTTACGCATTTACAAATCTGATCACACGGATTCTTTTTACACATTTGCAGAATCCTGTTCACATTTACAAATCTCAGTACGCATTTAGAGATTCTTTTTACAAATCTAATTACACACACACGGATTGAGATACTCTCCACACACATTTGCAAACAGTTCTGCTACAATAATGGCCCCGTACGTTTTCCACTGCAGGAACACCCATCGTCATGGGTTCTATTTTTGTTTCCACCACTCACTTTTTAGATGAGTTACTGGAGTGAGAGGTTTTACTACTGCATCTATATTAAGCAGGACAACCAATATTTAAAAAAAGACTGGCAAAACGATTGTTAGGTTAACAAAGACGTCTGGGTGAGAGAACCATTAAGAAGAGAAAAAGATGTCTCAGCATCTGACGATGACATGCGGCCCAACGGTGCAGGGAATAAAGTAAAAAGATCAAACAACTGAAAGCTGCAAAGTGGTTCAAAGAGCTGGAGCCCATTTTTGACCACCGACAGCAGCAGTGCCCTGGAGCTAGCATAACTGTGCAAGAAAATCAATATCTGCACTACTTTTTCCATTGTTGTCTGTCCCACTTATATGACATAGTGGTATTGTTGGTACCACTGTTGCTTTTTTAACAGCAGAAAATCCAAAACGTCTCAATTTATAAAGAGTCATACAAAGAGGAACCTGGAACTAAAGCCTCACAAGCTGTTAAAGGTACAGTGTGTAGGATTTGGCGCCATCTAGTGGTGTAGTTGCAGATTGCAAGACTGCGGTAACGTGAGCTGCCGAATGCAAAACCATGGTAACGCATTCGCCTTGCTCAGAGGCCATCCTTACCACAATGACACAACTTTAGAAGTCAGACAGCGGCTGGTGGTACCACGGTTTTGCACTCTGCATCTCGCGCTACCGCAGTTTCACCAGCGTGTCGGAGAAGTACGGTGGCCTTCAGGTAACGTCAAAATGCAAGCATTGGGTTAGTCCGTTACAAAGAACGTATATCCCCAAGAAAATAAAGTCAATTGTTCGTTTCATTAGCAAAGCTATGCTTCTGCCATTTTGGACTGAAAGCGACTACCGAACGTCAGTAAAACGTCCGCCTTCAAAGTGCCGAGCGAAAGTGAAACTAAATTATTTCTATTCTATTGTCATATTCTACCGAAATGGCCTGTGTTGAATAATAAAATATTATAAATATAATAAGCGTTTTCAGTCCAAAATGGCTGCTGTTGTTTCGTTTCGTTGCTTCCATACTCTTTGTTCCCTAGGCAGATATGACGGGCTCACTCTAAGCTAACGCAAACATGATTCTTAGTTTCAGGTGATTATACACAAAAAAAAAACATATTTATGAATATTATATTCCATTTCTGCTAAAAGAGCCCCCGAAATATTACACACTGATCCTTTAAAAAAAATCTGATTATGGGAAACCAGAGGTTACAAGTTGTGAAAGTTCCTGCAGTGCATAAGGGCAAGTGAGCAAGCCGACTTTCCATGATAAAAACGAACATGATTATGAATGAATCGATGCAAAAGTCTCCATTTTTAACTTGTGCTATTTAAATCTGTTGTGTCTTTGTCCCGTCCATTGAGGATGAAGTTACCCCGTAAGAATATTTCAGCCTCCAGAGCAATTTTTAAATTAAACTCTGAGCTGTCCTAACTCTACATTTATTAGATATAAACCTTACTACTGCAATAAAACAGCCGTGCTTTTTTTTGCTAACTATTCCAAACATTTTTTCTCCATGGATCAGCTCAGCCGAGTCGCATCAGCCTAATGTGCTCAGTCATGTGTGCAAAATGTTAAAGTGCACATGCAAACAAACAAACACACACACACACTCATTCCCCCTCACACACACACACACATTGATGCACTGTAAATAGCTGCTACACTTTTACAGCGGTGCCGGCCCACAAGCTGAAGGAGATGACTCGGCAAAAAATAAAATTCTGTTTCTTATTGCTTATGTCAGCTTAAAGTTACGATGCCAACCGGAGTGAAGAGTGGATGGTGTGCAGAAATGAATTGAATAAGAGGAATAATTTAAGTACAACCGTGTCGTAACTGAAAACATCATCCACTCCTCATCCAGGATTGAGTGTGTTGTCTCGGTAAAAGCAGGACATATAAAAGAAAATGGCGATAATAGTCACGATCCATACAGTCCATTTCTGTCACCTGGACAATTGTATTGACGATTGGCAGTCTATCATATCTGCAGATTGTAAGTGTACAGTAATTGCTACAATCGTGACCGCTATTGTCATATAAAAGTCTTCTCTAAAATGTATAAATAACTAAAATTACATAATATATTATATATTAACTGAATATAAACAACAACCATTGAAACAGAACTTTAGAGCTTTCTCATTTTAAAGTTTTATGTACAGGTACAATGCTACTCTCTAACACCTTTAACCACAAACCAGACAAAGTGTATCATGTGGAAAGATGCTGCTAAAGATCTAAAGCCAAGGTCTACAGTTCAGCCTAAAGAACTCCCCTCAATATTTTGGATGGATGTAACATGAGTAAGATTTGCTTACTGTCAGTATTCTCATCTCGTATACAATATAGAACATATAGATAATAGTATCTCTTAAATAATTACATAATTTAGATGGCTTGGTATGGTACAGTGTGTTTTCTATGAAGTGGGAGGAATAGAGAGGTGAAGTCCTGTACCTTCTGCTGGACCGCATGGAACATTATATATCGGATAAAATATGTACGGTATGAGAGACAAATCATTTATTGATCCCGTTTGAATTGCAGAATGAATCACACATATGATGTTTGCCAATTTAAAACATTATTTTACGAGTCAAGAAAGTCACAGTTTGTTGTAGTATCATTTAGTTTTGTGTGAAACCGCTCAGTGAACTAAATCTCTCATCTCGTACAATATACGTCACCAACACTAGATAGCTATTTAACTTAGCTATGACCACGCACAGATGAAACGTTATCTTACCTGATGTGTTTTATCCAGCGACTCCTGGTCTTTTTATCAGCTGGGAAGCGAAAGAACGAGCGAGACCCGTTGATCGTGTAACTACATCCTGGTACAAAACACACAGGCATCGGAGCTTCCAAAAGCTTGCGACTTTTGGGTGTTTAGTCTTTCTAATTATGTATTTTCAAACTTTCTTGACTTGCAAAATTATCTTTTAAATGACAAACATCATATGTGTGATTCATGGTGCAATTCAAACGGGATCAAAATAATATTTGTCTCTCGCCGTTGACTACCGTTCATATTTTTTCCGAATAAGGTCGCATGGTGGTCCACCGGAAGGGGCGGGACTTCGTCTCTCTATAGTTGGAGGAGAGGTAAATGGAGGGATACAGACAGAAAGAAATCAGAGATGCTAGCTGAATAAATAAATAAATCATTGGAGTATAAACTGGATCAAGGTGACATGCAGTCCTCCTCGTGTCCCCTTGTAGTGATCACGTACCAAAAGTTGGTCCTGAATACACAAAGTGCCTGATTTCAAAGTTGAGAGGGGTCCCATCCAGAGAGAGAAAAACAAAAGCGGTGTCCAATTTTGTGCCTACATACTGTACGTACAAGTGCTCTGTTAGCAGCACGAGTTTGGTGTTTGACTTTGGCTGTAGCTTTTCACTGGTGACAGCAAAGGAGCGACGGAGATGCCAAGGGTCTGTTACTGATCTGAACACAGACGACTTTTATCTTTTGGTGTCACCAGGACTGGAAACGATGGTTGGCTCTAGCAAGCGAAGTCCTCGAATACCCCGTGGCGCCCGGCGTGATGGTGGTGAGGGTGCGGGTGAGGGTTGTGGTGGTTGGGTAGGATCGTGTTGGCGTACGCCCCCTCTGGGTGACTCCGTGTCATATCATTGGGCTCCTGCTGAAGGCACAGCAAACACGTCAACTTCAACATCACGTTTCAGAGATCATTAAACGTCATTATGTGATGATACCTAACTGATAATCTCTTGACAAGGTCATTCAAAACCCTGACACTACTGAAGCAGTGGTCATGCTATAGATGGTCATAGTACTTTTACATTGTAATTTAAAGGGAACATTTTTTCCTAACATTTTGGGAAAGGCTTATTCACTTTCTATATGAGAGTGAGATGTAAAGAGTTATGTGCTGTAACTATTTTGTGATAACAGAGTGTATCCAGTACTACCGTGAAGTATCTCCAGCTATAGCGCAGATAGCCAGATATGGTCGAGATATGAGAACAGTTTGGTATTGATCTCTCTACAGGCACGATAGCCCTAAAAGGGGAAAACCACCTAAATAAATAATTCCAATATGTTATTTCCAGGGCCTAGGAAAGTTCAATCAATATTTGTTTTTCAGGAGCTACTCTCTCTCAAAGCCAGAAACCAGAGAAATAAGTCTCAATGGGAATGGAAGTCTGATTTTGTTTGTTTTCTTTTTTTTTATACCCAAATGAGCTTTATTCTGTTGTAGTGTTGTCAGTTGTGAAACAGAAAATGTTCCCATATACTCAGATCGTTCCCCCGGGTGCTCTCAGTGTCATCTGTAACATCTTTCACAATTCATTTTTTTATGGAGCTGTTCCACACTTTATACCCTGCGACATCACAAATTTGAGTTTTAGCTCTAGTTTTTGGATTTGAGAGAGAGTTGTTCATGTTTACTAATGTTTTTGGACTGTGTTGGATGAATTTTTAAATTGGGGGTAGTTCCCCCTTAACAGCCTCACTGTGATGACTGCTGTTATTTGCTAGTAGTTACAGCACATAACTTCCACTAAAACCACAAATTGTCATATTTAGATTTCTGTTTAAGCATGAATTGAAAAAAGCAGATACAATCAGAAACAATTCAGAAAGAAGGTGCCGCACTGAGAGTCAGTTTCCTGTATCTGTTTCACTTGGGTTTTACAACTGCTCTGCCCCTTTAGGCAGCCTAGAAATTAAGTTTGCATTGTGAATTACATTTCGAGGGAAACGTATTTTGTCACGGATTACGTTTGTTTTTTAAGTATCACAAATACGTTTGTAATGATAGTCCGTGGGAGTCGGCGTTGGGAGGAGGTCGGGATGGTGGATGGGTCAACAAACACTGGACTTTCTCTCCGAGGGCTGCTGTTTGTGTCCCGTGTCAAACTAAAAGTCACTCTTGCTCTGTACTTAGGGAGATATTAATCTTCTCATCTAACTCTTGAAAGAAAGTGTGTTTCTCAAATTGGGTGTCCCAAAAGTATCGCTTTTAAATTTCACTATTTGACATCAAATATTTTGGCAAAACAAATCCAGCGAAGTGATAATGTATGCTGTGTGTCCAAATGCAACACAAATGTTGGCTGAATAAGAGACAAGGCTGAAATGACAACTGTCATTTTCTCAGCTATAGCTAATCGTTAATTCAGTGAGACGTGTAAGATTGCGTATATAACACTTACACTTGGCCACAGATGCATCTTCGGTCTTAGTTTCCATGAGAAAGATAACAGTAGCTAGCTATTTAAATATTAACTGAGTGAAATTACTTTTAAGTTCTGTATATATATATATATATTTGAAGTTAATAGAGATCTGAATTCCCTGTTAGCTTGAATGGATTTTCTGTGAATTGATAATGTTTTCTCCTGTAGATACTGAGGTTTTCTGCCCTTATTCTAAAACCAATTTTATGTCTACATCTCCACTGCAAAGTAAAATGTGATGTTAGCCAGTCACACCAGCCAAACCTAATCAAAGCTGCAAATATTGAACGGCAACAGAATAAATTGTGTTTTCGGTTTCTCTGGCTGACTTGTTTAAAAGTGAAAACCCTGTTATAGTTTTATAGTAAGGTGTGTGGAATTGAGACACAGTTAGATGTGAGACAAGAAGTCTATTGTTCAGATATAAGCAGAATGAAGTTGTGCAATAACAAATCCAAGCTCCAGGGGAGGATGTGCTTTGCACCGTGCTTAGGACTAATTAGGAACAATACATTCTTCATTATTTTAGAATTATTCCCTCGTAGTTTCCTAATGCAGTTACAGAGCTGCAGAGCGAGCTGTACACTCGGCATGAACACAACTATTTGTTAAAGTACAGTATGTGCTGTACCTTTGCTTTCATTTCCTCCAGACCCACTGTTGCAACAGTGCTGGTCTGCTGCTTGCTCTTCTTCTCCTCTTTCTGCGGCCTCAGCAGACGTTGTAGCCGGTGCTTGATCACCTGGATTCACCCATCGCACAGCAGCGGGGAGGGTGAAAGAGCAGAGATGAGCGAGGGAGACAAGAGACGCAGCGGAGTGAAGAGTTCTTTCACTGTGATGATGTCTGCATTACAGTCCCTCCCTCTGATTTAGCTTTATTCATACATGTTTGGTAGTCAGCAGGTAGCCGGCTAGAAAGCTTAAAAGGGGATACAGCTGAGACAGGAGTTCACTTCATGATCAGCGTTAGTAGCATATCTTTGGCACAGACCTGAGCGGATATTATACTCTCCAGCCTGGAAATCAAATGAAACTCCTCACATGCATAATAAGAGATAACGTTTACACTGCCAGAGATTATCTGATACGTCTGGGAAGAACAGTGATATGTACTATCTGGGGCTGTCAAAGTTAACGATAATAACGCGTTAACGCAAATTTGTCCCTAATTTAAAGAGAGTCTAGAGTAAAGATACTGGCATCATATGAAACTAGAAAACCTAAGGTACCAAACATGTCAAACTAGCTTGTCATGAAGCAGGTTAAATAACGCTCCAAACTTGCGATAAACTTTGGCGAGGACAATATTTGTCATTGTTTGTGTTGTTAATTGATTTCCAATAATAAATATATACATACATTTGCATAAAACAAGCATATTTGTCCACTCCCATGTTGATAAGAGTATCAAACACTTGACAAATCTCCCTTTAAGGTAAATTTTGAACAGATAAAAAATGTGTGATTAATTTGTGATTAATCACAATTAAATATTCTAATTGATTGACAGCCCTAGTACTAACACACATATCACAAATTTTTTTTTTCAATATTGAGGAAAATTAAATAGAAATACTTTCTAAATAGTTGCGTAAAGAGTCGGTTGCAACAGATTTCTTTCTGAGGACAATAGTGCTGCAGGAATGAGTCCTACAACCCAGAAACGAGTTAGCATTTCTGCACATCCAGTTCCCCCGCTGGAAATCAATCTGGCGATTGCATTTACGCTTCAAAAATCATAAAAGTGGTGTTCATTTGTGGAGCTTATCTAACGGAACAAAACGTGTAAGTATCATAAATGTTTGTTTACCACCAAGTTTATTTTCTGCAGTAATCCAAAACCCAAAGGAAAAATCCCGTTGGCTTTTAGTCGAGGGAACCAGGGCGATGCTAACTTCTTGGTTGGCCTACAAAAATACGTCATCTCTGCAGTACTCTATTGCTGTTAATTAATGCTGATTATATCACAGCTAGTTCTGACCTCACATTGTGATTGGCTGATGTGTGTGGGCTTGCACAGGCACCATACCTCATAGACATAATCCAGTATTTCTAAGATTGTCAGGATGCTGGCTCCAATGAATAAACCCATCTGTCCACCAATGTCACCTGAAAAGAAGGAGCATGTAAGGACAAGCACAACGTAATGCCAGAGCAGTTCTTGTCTGCGACTAATGGACATGAAAAATAAGTGCAGCTACAATAACAACACCTCTCCCTCTGCACCAAGAGAGACAAAAAGTGATAGAAATCTTACCCAATAAACCTGCAACATCATAGGCTTTCTTTTGCTCAATTGTTTCATAGTTCAGAGCTTCAAAGAAGATATCTAAGACCAGGAAGTTGTCTCTGGAAAAACAAGTGTGGATGTCAAACACGGTGTCATACTCTTTTTGTTTCTGTTTTTATAATTCACTACAAAGTTAACATCATTTGAAAAAACACCATTCTGAGTCATCACTGTAAACTGTCATGATGGGACTGTCAGGCCTCCAGCGTTTTATACAGATCTAACCAGCGATTGTGAGATAATGAGGTGTTTGAGGGTTTAACTGAGATGAGCAGAACAAGCACTGACAGCATGCACACTCACCGCCACGTCTCTGATCTCTCTGGATTTGCAAAGTCTGGTGATATTAAGTGTTGTGAGGCATCATGCGCTCTTTGGATAAGGCATGTTTACCTTCTACCACATGCCTGCCTATTAGGCGCTGAGAGGAATTACAGCATGAGCACATTGGAAATGCATTAATTATAATCTGAATGTTAGTAAATGCTCCATAAAACACGTTGTAGAGCTGGATTAAAAGTTATAGCCCTGCCAGAGGTCGCTAGAAGTTACAATGTTGATTAAATCTCACAGTATTAATGAGCCGGATGGAACAAACAACCTCAACCAACCCTCCTGATTTTCACAGGAAACTCTCGTTTTTCATTACCCTCTCCCGGTTTCCTCACGGATTTACAATTCTCCCGATTTATGGCAAATTTTGACACTTTTTTTTCTCCCTTTTTCGTTATCTTATCCTGTTTCTGGAACTGAACTGTGTATAATCCCTTCAGTTTCCACCCGGACGACAATAGAGCTACACCAAGAGTGTGTTCCAATCCGCGTACTTCTGTACTTACACTTACTATTTTGAGTGCATAAGTGCGTTCACACTGGGAAGTACGGCAAAATGCAGTGCACTCAAAGTACCCGGATGTTGTACTCAAAACGGTCAGATCGTTGAGTGTGGAACGCTGGACACTTTCCACACTCAACTGTCGCCATCTTGGCTACGTAGCGGAAGGGGCGGAGCCACGACCACTATTCAAACATACGTAGATAACAGAATAAAACAATACAATACGTAAACAGGAGGACACATCGTAGGCGTAGGCGACGACGTTGGAAACGTAAGTTCCACTCTGCTTTCATTTTTTTTCAGAAGATATTTTGGCGGATAGCGAGCCGCGGTCAAATGTTGTGATCGTCATTTCCGGTCAGTGCGCTGCAGAGTATTCGATTTGAGACGACCCTACCCCGTTGAAATTTACGCACTACTGAAGTAAGTACAGAGTGCACAAAGTGCACTACATTGAAGTGTACTTCTGGAAGTACGTGGATTGGAACACACTGCAACTGTCGTTTCCCAGCGGAAGAGAGCAGTCTATGCTCGTGACACAGCTCATGTATAAGGTGCGCTCGCCACAGCACGCTGCGCCCAAAGACCTTCAGATAGACTGACAGACCAGGTAGAGTACAACATCTCAGAATCTTATAATACAGTATAATAAATATTTTTAATGTCCAGATTATATGTATTATGCATACATATTATACTCATAATGACATCATGGTGCCTGATAATTAAATTTCTATCACCAGACTTTCTACTTCCAAGAAGATCAACTATTCACCTAAAGACAAAACATAAACTGATGCCTGTATGAAAGTATAATGGATTTTCCTTTCTATTTATGGTTGTGTGTTTGTTATCACAGACTGGAGGTCATAGTTTATGGCCCTTTTTATTGAGCACCACATCACCGCCCATACGTGAGCTTAGTCTTGTTGAACGCTCCTGTTGTACCTGATGTAGTCCTCTGACTTGTCGTATTTCCTGGAGAGATAGCGAGCAGAGCCCTTGCTGGGGATTTTGACCATGGAGAGCTCTTTACCGTAGCGGGTGAGATTACAGGGCGTCTCGCATGGACAGGTATCCCCACTGTTCTTCTGTAGCTGTGCTGCAACACAATGGAAACAGTAGTTTAACAGCTACAGACTGGGTCAGTTTCAGTGATGATTTGGTGGCACTCACTCTGCCAGAGAAACATATACGATACCACACTGAATCTAAAGGGAAAAACAATCTGCCGCGGAGGAAAAAGTGTGAAGTAAGGGAGTGTGTCTTATAAGAATAGTAGTTTTTTTTGACCGCTTGAGTGCAGTGGAGCACGCTGTAAACACAATATTTACACATTATCACCATTTCAAGTTTTTAGTAGTATTAGCATTAATTTGGAGCTGTGTTTCTGACCACCTGGTCTTTTAGCTCTGTTTTGGTCTCCACCAACTCTCTCTTTAGCTGCTAAATGCTCCAATATGTTCACTAGCTAGTCGCTTACTTTGTCTGTGTGCTTTGATGGGTGCTATGCCGTTGTTCCGATCAAATCCCAATATACTAATCCCAATAGTCCGAAAAATGTCCAGACAGCCCGTTATCCTGAACAGAAGCACATGGCTAATTATTACGCAAAATGATGTCATCGGATCTTTCTGGTCATAGTATTTTTTTTTGACCCGCCTCTGGTTGGCTGACAGTCTTACCCAACTAATCTCACTCCTCATGCTTAAACCTAACCAACCAACGAAGGCATTCAAGGCAACGAGACGGGAAGGTACGATGATGTCATTCTGCATAATAATTAGGCAGTCCCCGTTTGATGCTGGGCGGGTAGCGTTCAGTGGGTTTATCATTACTGCTATTTATGACTAGAATAACTTGACAAATCAAATTAATATTCAGGTTCCCAGCTTTCAGATGATGTACACCACTTCTATGTGACATACTGTATATGGTTGACCTACTATCTCCCCCTAAAGATGCCCTGCCCTCCCCTAAAAAAGACAAAAACAGTTCTTTGAAACTGTGGTGTATAGATTGGTGCAACTTTAAAGTTGCATGTTAAAGAGGACTTATTATGCTTTAGTGCTTTTCCCCTTTCCTTTAGTGTGTTATCTAGTTTTTTTTGTGCATGTAAAAGGTCTGCAAAGTTACAAAGCCCAAAGTCCACGCCAAAGTTAGTTACTCTCCCCCACAAAAACACTGCTCCTGAACTGCCTGAAACGCCTTGATTGAAGTCCTGCCTTTTCTTCTGTAAAGTGGTGATGTCACCAAGTAACACATTTGCATAATACCTGTGTAGGTGCTGCAGCACGGCCGGTATGAGAAAAATAAAGTGTTTTTTGAACATTAAAGTATGTTCAAGTAGAAAACCAAAATAAAAGTATCCTGAAAATAAGCATAATAGGTCATCTTTAATATACTTTATTACATGACCACAGAAATTATGTATGTTTCTGATTGGTTGGCAGGCGTCCATTACATAAGTGTAACATATTGGGACACTTCAATTACATTTCCAGTCAACAGCACTTATGGGACATGTCACGTTACCCCACAATGACAATTTAAAAATACCCTGTTTCCTTTAGTAAGTGGCCATGGTGGTGTTAGCACAAATAATACAATTGCGTGCTGATGTAGTTTAAGAAAAATATATACACCAGCTGAGATGATTAGGCCTTCTCTGTGTGGCTCTTTCAGTACAGTAATGAGGGTTTTCGAAGGCTAAAATATATTTTTTATTGAGAAGCAGCAGTCAGCACTCAGCATCATTAAATTATATTACTTTCATGCCCAGAAAATTACTAGCAGTTAGTGTTTCTCCCAGTTGTATGGGTAATTTTGAGGATGAACAAATTCAATACAGCCTTTTGAATGCAGAATTAACAGTTTGTAAAATCATCAAATGTGCATCAAAATGTCAGGTCATGTCAGGTTTTATAGACTTATAGACTCACCGCCATATTAGAAACAGAACACATGATATTAACAGACCTGGATATATCAACAAAACGATAACCGTATTATTTAATAGACAACTGTGGCAACAGTGTTTACAATAATTCAGTTACGGCATTTGTTTGGAGAATAAATGATGAAGTACTGTAACGGCTCTATATACATTCCTAGATTTAACATCCAATTAACTCGCAGGCATGAATTGTTCACACATTAACAAATAGATATTCAACTCTGAAACAGCACTATATACACAGGAGAGTAAATAGCTTTTCCCCAATCTCTCTTTTCAAATTCTAAATGCATTCAGTCCACACAAAAAAACAGAGAGAGGGAGCACTGAGAGCAGTAATTATAAATTGGTGATTTATGTATTTTATAACTCTCATGTGTATGCAGGAGCACAGTGGCATATATCCTTTGTCTGATATGGGAACAAAACACCTTTACAATATAAATATATAAATGATATTCTAATTTATTACCTTTCATGGAGGGTGAATGTATTCATTTGATTCAGGAATATGACCCACATGAATATGGCCCGCTCCTGTAAGATATAGCTAAGATTTCATTCAATTTTAAATAAGGTTTGAATTCAGCAAAGAGAGACATAATTAAATTTTCTGGCTTATTTGGCTGAGAAATGTTAATTGTACTTATATGTCTGCCATGACCATGAAAAATTTCTTTTTTTTTTTACTGCAACCGCGATGCCATTGAAACCAAGGCAGCTTTGTTGGAGGAGGCGAGAGAGGTCGGAGTCAGAGCTGAGGGTGGGGGTGCAGTCAGATATGCAGAAATGGAGAGTCGGTTTAATATTAACAGTTCAACAATGGAGCCAGCACAGCCATCAAGCTCTAAAGTGACTAAATCACAATGAGGAAAAGTAATTTCAAAATATCAAGTCTACCTGCAGGTATTTGTATTACAGAAAAAAAAATCCTTATCATATTTACTGAGTGTGTTTCCATTTCCCTTTGGGGGAATGCATTGTAATGAGAAAAGAAATGAAGGAAGATTGTTTCTTACCGAGTGCTTTGTCAACACAGTTGATTTTACTGGGAGGGCAGATAGCTGCAGTTCCTGGAGAGGAGAACAGAAAATGAGTTTGATCAATCAGAAACAAAATGATCAGTGACCCGTGTCTGCTGCAATGAGGAGTCCTGGCTGTGAACAACACTCCACAGCTTATTAGTCATCTTCGAATGAGGGCAGGCGCACAGAGGACGACTTCCATCCGCGGAGCGCGGGGCCGCCTTGGACGTCTGCTCTCGATTGCACTGAGAAATGGAGCATGCTGGCTTCACCCATAACGCATATTTAAAAAGTCTTTAAAAAACAATCAATGAGTCATTTCCTCGCAGACAAACATATTGCCCAGACCGTTAATGACAGGTATTCATCAGCAGCACAATTAATTGGCAGAGGTGTGTCTGTAAAATGTTCAGGGTTAATGTTTTGTGCAAGTCTCCTTCCCAATCACTAGGAAATGTTAATTAATGCGCAATGAAATGATGTCTGATGATCTGAGGAGTGAGTCTATTCAAACATTCAGCTGGTTCTGTTGTAGAAATAACCATCATTAAAGGTACAGTGTGTAGGATTTGGAAGCATCTAGTGGTGTGGTTGCAGATTGCAACCAACCAAGTACCCCTCTGTACACTGCTTCCTTTCCAAGACTGCCGCCAAGTGCAAAACTGTGGTACGCCGTTCACCTTGTTCAGAGGCCATCCGTACCATAATAACACTACTTTAGGAGCAGACGGCGGCTGGCGGTAACACGGTTTTGCACTCAGGTGTCTAAAGTCACAGGCCTAGACTGTACTCTATATCAGGGGTTCTCAACCAGTGTGCTGCGGCACACTGGTTCTCAACATTGGTTGAGAACCAATATCCCTCTCTGTCAACACGGAAGGTGTGCCTCGGAAATGTTTCGACAATCACAAGTGTGCCTTCAGTTGCAAAAGGTTGAGAACCCCTGCTCTATATGATACATGATATGATACATACATGAAACAAAACGGCGTTTGCAGACCATTTTCACACAACTCTTACTCACCACTTGGCTTCATTCCAGATGGCCTTTATTGAAATGATCAGATGAGATGAAGATGAAAAATGAGAAGATCCTTCAGTGTTTTTCCTCTTGACTATACTCATTTGCTCGCTTTCCTCATTTCTGTTTCTCTTCTCGTGCACTGACTCGTTTAAGCTGAACAGCCAATCAGAGTGATTTCTCTCACCGACAGTCTTCCTCGCCGATTCAACACGCTGAATCGGACGAAAAACCTCCAACACGAACAGGCTAGAGCCGACAGTGCGAGACCCCCCGCAAAAAACAGGCTGACGGGCGCTCAGCGACGACCCCAAAATGTCCGACGGCCGACCGTAAGCTTGGTGTGTCAGGGCATTTATGAGCAACGAAAGTCAGACGGAGGCTGGCGGAACCACGGTTTTGAACTCTGCGGCTTACTGCAGTTTCACAAGCGCGTCAGAGAACTACGGTGGCCTTCAGGTAACATGGCGGCTGACTCCGTGAAGAGGACCCGCTCCCTATGTAGACATGAAGGACTCATTCTAAGCTAATACACTAATGAAAACATAGTTATGAATATTATATTACATTTCTGCTAATAAATCCCCTGAAATGTTTCACACTGTTCCTTTAAACATTATTGATTGATGAAAAAGAACAACTTTAAATCATCTTGTGCATTTTATTTTTTAGAAATGTTGAGTGTGGAAGCAAAAGCTGTGGTGTCTCTGTCGTCCACACACTAAGAACAAGAACGACTTAAAAGCCTTTTTTCTTTTTTTTTTGGGGGTGGACATCCAAATATAGAAATAGGACGAAATACTGAAATATTAATCTTGAACCAAAGAATCCAGGAAAACACAGTTTTGCTTCTACACCTCGCAGTTCAGGAGTCATGAGCAAAAAATATATAAGATGCTTTATAAATAGCCACCTAAAAAAACTCACTCATCACGTGTCTGGGAATTTTTAGGAATCTGTGAAGTTGTTTTTGTCCTGCTAACAATCACAGATGCATAAATGTGTCACCAAATATATGATCTACTTGGTGGAGGCCACAGAAAGAAAACAACATGAACAACAAGATAATTCAGTGTCTTAAAAGGAAAAGAAATATGAACGCACAAACCCCAAAAAGACAATTAAACAAGTACAAAAGACTGAAAAACTAGAAGCAACAGACTGTAAACTAATGTGGGATTATGTAAACACATGCTGATGACAATTTGCTGGCATGTTAAGTAGACTGTAAACAGTTGCTGCCGGATTATGTAAGTGAATATGAGAAAGAAATGGATTACAAACATTGTGCCGTTTTCTCCAAAGCAAAGCAATAAAGAGAATAAAAATATGAGCAACACAACACTGTAGCAACAAACTGTAAACCGCTGCTGGAGTAAAAATATGGATACTGTAAATTGTGTGAGAGCTCCTGCGTTTCAGTGATACGGTTCTGTGTTGTTGCATCGAGGCTGTAAAAAGATTTTCAATTCACAAGTTGGTCCCTTGGTGAGCTTTGGAATCAATCGCTCTCTGAAATCTTATGAAGGAGTTTCAGCCAACTTAATATGCAACGATAGATTTGATCCACTATTGATAAGTGCAGTGAACTAATGTGAGCTTCCCGCTACCTGACAGAAGCCCTCTTCTAAATCCGGACCGGGCAAATGGCCTGGAGAAGCTTCCACATTCATTACATCTGATATAATAAATATCAGATGTAATACATCATCATGGGAAGCATAGTGGTTCTGCCGCTCTGTAAACAGCTCTCACTATCCATCAATTCAAAAGTTTCCAACTCAATAGTCCTTTTCTTACCTGCGATTGATCGATGAGATGGAGGACTGAATGTTCTGGCTCTGAATGAATATTATCTGGTTGATGTAACTTGCTGTTTGTTTTAAGTCTGTTGTCTCTTTTCAACACGTTCTCGTCCCAACTCCTGAGCGCATGATGCCAAAATTGCTTGACTGCCGAGTGATAAAGTACCCGGATCATCCGGCGATCTTCCGCATCCATTGGGCCCATAGGGGCAGGTAGTAGCAGTAGCATTTCCTTTAACCCCGCCTCCCAGCCATCGCTCCAGTCCTCAGTCTGGGGCTCATTCACATGAACGGAGGAAGGGAAATCACTCTGGATTCAGCTATTAGTGAATTTTACAACTTTTAGGACCTTTAAGGACCTAATCTTTCACAATGTAAGTCTATGGGAAAAAGTATTTTTGGGGCAATTAGCACCACGTGACAGACACGGAAGTTGTAATACCACCGTTTGGCCACTATGAAAATTTGCTTCAAAGCCCGACTCTCTTCCTGGAGGCTTGTGTCAGACCCCGCGGCGTCACTTTTTAGTCGCAGTACACATGTCCTTAATGTTGTGAATTAAACAAAAACGCTTGATTAGGTTTAGGCAACAAAAACACTTAATTAGGTTTAGGAAAAAACAACATGGTTGGGCTTAGAACTACTACGTTTGACGTTGTGAATGTCAAAGTGAAACGTAACGTACGGGACATGAACAGCGGGCTCCTGGATGAAAGCCTCCATCCCGCCCACCCTTTGTCTCTTTTGCTTTTTAAACTACGTCACCACAGCATTTTCCCTGAATGTTTACTGTTGCCGTGGATGGGTTTACATTGTAGTTAATGGAACGCCCGGTGCGTAACATACCGATGCTAAAGGGTGCCTTGTACTGCGGCTGAACGTCGACAGCCGTGACACATTGTCGGTATTTGATGCCCTGGGAATGAGAACGGGCTGCTTTTTTATGTGAAACATTTTATGTTGTTTTTAACTTTTTGCTGTTTGATCTGATCTGATTAAAAATGTCAACGGGATTATCCTGGTAAAATTTTTAAATATTCACATAATTATAAGTTTGAATCTGATACCCTGGGCATAAGATGGGGTTTGTAGGTGTGTGAGACTAAAACAAACAGGGATAAGTAAAGTGAAAGCAGTAGGATGTTTCCATGCAGTTACCAGTTAGATACGGGAGTCAACAGCCATCTTAGCTAGTTTTCCCCAAATCATGAGCTCATAGCAGCTTACTGCAACACAATCACGCTCTGGTAGCGAGGTACCGACACCCTGCAGAGCACACAAACTGATTAGAAACGTGTCGGCTCCACATCCTGGTGAGATCAAATGATTAGCTGTGATTTTTCTCTGCAGGTCAGACCACCACTTTGCTGCGGCCATTACAGCCTGCGAATGGAAGTTTGAAATGTGTGACTGATATGTAAATGTGTAACCTGAGAACCACGGCGTTTATATCCTAGAGCCTGGTGAAGAGCTTCCCTTTGTCAAAAACTCCATAATGCATCAGTTCAGTTACAGCAGTGTGGGGTTAAATTAGTATTAAAACTTATTTCTACCTCATACTGTGTTGTTTATTCACATCAATAGAGCTAAACGAGACCCACAAATGTCAGCCGCACTGTGTGAATCTTGAAGCCAAAGCGATTCATGCATACATTGTTAGTTTCCTTCCTTTAATTGCGACCACCTCAAACATGCCCAGAGTTGCCCAATTATCACACGACAGCCAACAACAGTTTGCATTCTGTGACTCAGCTCCTGCCGCCTGGCTGTGATGACGCACACGCTCAATAAAGTCCAAACATCTTACTTCATGTTTCTTGGACTCACATCTGCAACAAAGCTGAGCAGAGAAACTGTGTCAAGGGTGGAACTACAGTGACGTGTATCTACAAGTACACACAACTTTGTCTTCTACAGTGTGTGCTGTATCTGTGTCTGTTTGATTATCATTCTGCTCTGCTCATATTAGCAAACCCCGATCTCATGGGAGGTGTACGAATGACGCATGTCATTTGTACGCCGCTTTTCGCATGTCATTCCTACACCACACAACAAAACTACGGTAAAGTCTGCAGGAAAATCGTCATGGTTGGGCTTAAAGTAAGTAGGTAAACTAAGTAAAATATGTATGGAAACAATGTCACATAAGTATGGAAAACACGTCATAAATGTCATTAATGTAACATACAAAACAAGCAAAACACCGGTCTTGAGGTTAAAAGTCCTGTGTTTGTTGGACCCACCCACCATAAGCAGTGTTCATGCTTTTTATTCTACGTCACTAGCTCTGAGTGTAGCATATTTACGTGGATGCGTTTGCATTGTAGTCAGTACAGACAGTACAGACCACATTGCGAACAAATGACACGCCAAAAGCAAGAACGGCATTCTTATTGCACACTAAATGCCTTGTGCATTATTGTGTCAATCATTCGCCTAGTTATTTTAAAAAAATATATTTTTATAGATATCAAACACTATAATAATTGCTTACAATACGCTGACCCCAGAACAGTGTTTTTTATGTTAAATGTGTGATAAAAATGATTAGGTCAAGCCCAAAATCATAAATTTGCCTCGAGGGGCTTTACAATCTGTACAGGATACGACACCCTCTGTCCTTTACAGTACGACCCTCACTGATTACAAAAATAAGAAGCCACTCTGTATGAATCATGAAACATCATGATTTGCTCTGTGCTACATCTTTGTAATCAGGAGACATGTTAAACTGATTGTGCGTTCGAGGCAATCTCTCATTGTGTACGTCAATGCTAAATTAATAAGAGCTGTTTGCAAACCATCTACCAGTGGAAACTAAACACCAGAACAACCAGGACTGATAAAAATAATCAATCAAAATAACTAATGAGCGCCACGGAAACGCAGCTGAGATGTGGGAACAAATGGATCCAAAACTCATTGAGACTTTCATGCAGTCTGTCCAGAGAGCTACCAGCACCGCTGAAGGGTATCCCACTCCAGCTATCAAGCATCAAGGTCAGGCATGTGGCAGCCCAAATTATATCTATGCTGGAATTATTCAAGTGGGTAAAAAAAATGATGACTTGTTTTGCACAATGGGTCATCTGCAAATATGCGACTGGCTGCTTTTTCAATCACGCTAGACCAAACAATTTGACAAACAGAGGGAAACACTTGATTGTTCCTAATGGGAGTTGTGTTACTTTATACAGTATGATGTCATGACCTTGAAGTTGCTGCATAACACGAAAATGTGTGTTGGTGTGTTTCTAAGTTATAACCACACATACATTTTGTTCTTAGTTTAGTTTTCAGTTTTTTTTCATTCTCAGGTCCTGCTGTAACAATAACTTGACAGCATGAGTTACTAATATGTGTGCATTTTAGGGCTTATGTGTTAACGCAAATGTGTTTCAACGCCACTAATTTCTTTAACGCATTAACGCAACATGTGATTTTTAGGTTGTATCGCAAAGGAGTCTAAATAACGCTTCAAAGTTGCGCTCAAATTTAGGCAAAAAACTGTCATAGCTATTTTCAAAGGGGTCCCTTGACCTCGGACCTCAAGACATGTGAATGAAAATGGGTTCTCTGGGTACCCACAAGTCTCTCCTTTACAGACATGCACACTTTATGATAATCACATGCAGTTTTGGGGCAAGTCATAGTCAAGTCAGCACACTGACACACTGACAGCTGTTGTTGTCTGTTGGGCTGCAGTTTGCCATGTTATGATTTGAGCATGTATTTTTTTATACTAAATGCAGTACCTGTGAGGGTTTCTGGACAATATTTGTCATTGTTTTGTGTTGTTAATTGATTTCCAATAATAAATATATACATACATTTGCATAAAGCAGCATATTTGCCCACTCCCATGTTGATTAGAGTATTAAATACTTGACAAATCTCCCTTTAAGGCACATTTTAAAAACATAAAAAATGTGTGATTTATCAAGATTAAATATTTTAATAGATTGACCGCCCTGGTACATTTGTATTCCCCTTCCCCCTATGCCACCTGCAGGGCTCTGTGTAAATGTGAAGTGGGGGTTGATCTTACCGGGCATGTGCACCATCCTGCAGCTGCACACTCGCAGGACCTCGTTGGTCTCGCAGAGCAGGCGACAGGCGCTGATGCTGTATGTGTCGTATCCCGGGAACTTCTCTTTGCTGGTGGAGCGGCAGTTCCCCCAGGGCTGGGGCAGGTAGGTCAGCTAAGCACACAGAGATTTATTAGACCCCAGTCTGAACCACCACGGGGCGAACGGTTGCACAGAGAAGAGTAATCTGGTGGGGGGGGTTGGGGAAGCGGCGACGGTGGGCTGTGATGAAGAAGACCTACCCTCTGCTCCTGACATGAAACAAAGGTCTGGAAGCCCGGAGAGACGCCGAAGCCCAGCTGGTGGATGTAGGGAGGCTCGTCCTGACTGTGGATCTGAACTCGGATGCCGGCCTCCAGGGACGTCTCATCTTCAGGATGAAACAGAGCACGGAGCATTGCAAAGAGATAGTTCAAGGGAATTTCAGACGGCTGTCTCATCTGACAGCTAACTGAAAACCATATTTCAGTCATGTTTGAAAAACACGCCAGTAGGGATTAATATTATGTGACAACTACAATGCAAACACAAATCTGAGGTAGAGTATTGTGTTCAGGAATTTCCTCTTACAGATCACATTTTCCAGGTTGCAGGGATGCAATCAAAAAATGCATTATTTACAGTACGTGACCCAGAGGAAATGTTTGCAGGTTATTTTAAAGCCCAGCGGAGGTATCTCACGCTGTGGCATATGATGGGATTACATTGGACAAATAGTTTTGAGGCTTACTTGTCTCTCTCCAGATGGGCAGATACTCATCCTGCTGGATATCCAACATGATCTCCAGCCCATTTCCCATTCCGCCCTGCTTGCTTTTCCTGGATGTCGTCTTGTTGCCATTAAAAGTGTAGCATTTCCCATATCTGGTGTAAACCTGGAAGAGAAAAGATTCCTATCATGAGCATCACCATAAACATGACAAAGTCCAAACGCTGGCTGTGACAACATCATACTGGTGGTGCATTGCAATGAAGGCAGATATGGAAGAAAGAATAAATAAACAAGCCGAGCGTCTGCCTGGGCAAGTTACTGATTATTACCCATAAACCTCTGGATGCAGTCTGCTGGCTGGCTCAGTCCCTTATGGACTTTGATAAACTGTATTTGAATGAATTCCCAACACCCACCGCATAAAGCCTGCACAATGCTGCTCAATAGTACTATCAGCCCACTGAAATATCAAATGGCATAAGAGATTCTTTAATCTTCCTTCAAAAGAAAACAAAAGACAATAAGTGAGAGGCATCATGTCACCACCTATCAGAGGAGCTGTCTCTGCGGGGGACACATCATCTCTTTGTTTATGCGTCTCCTCTAAACTGCTGCACTGCAGAAAAATGTCCATCTTACAGAGCATTTATCTGGTATCTCCTCTGAGTTATAGAGGGACAATCCCTGGTCTACATGGAAACAAAAAGGTAAAAACAAAAAGCCAAAACAGAGGATGGGAACCTGCCATCACTCCCAAATTGACTGATAAATATTTTAATAATAACAGATTAAAACTAGAGAAAATCTAAGTTATTCATATTTTTTTTTATCCTGATTAAAATTTGATTAAATCTGTAATATGTTGTGAAAAACACAAAATGCTTATTACAAATCATTCATTAACCGTTCGCTAAACCCCTCCCCCAAGCAGTGATGATCCAATCACAGCTTAGCAACCGTAACCAGGCATGGCTGGCCTGTCAAGCTTTGGATTTCTCCACATGCTGAAGCAGCGTGCATAAAGGGCTTTAATGACAGCTTTTAAACTGTGTGGGGGGTCGTGTATTGGCATAAGTGTAAGGAACGGACTAAATGTACTAAAGGTAGGCTATACCTTCAGTAAGCTAGCGTTACGTTTGCCGAACACATTGGTGAAAAAGCATATTTTTTTAATCATAACAGGATCATAATAAAGCAAAATAACAGTCTCATCTCACATTTTTTCATTATTGTACTTATAATACTTGGACTAACAAACTCTACACTGCAATACAAGAACAATATTGTTTTCCTCAACGGTCTCACAGGAAGGCGTATCAATAGCACGACATTACAAGGACATTCCACATGTCATGAGGACGCATTTTAGCCTTTTTACTCATCATTTGTGCGCCACGCAACAAAACTATGGTAACGTCCGCAGTTTAGGCAACAAAACCACTTAGTTAGGATTAGGAAAAAAATCACGGTTGGGCTTAAAATAAGTACGTAAACTAAGTAAAATACGTACAGAAACAACATGACATAACTATGGAAAACACGTCACAAACGTTACAAAACATTGGATCCATCAACTTCTCCACCTCTCCGCCATAAGTACTCTTTCTCGCTTTTTATTCTACCTCTCTAGTTCTGAGCATGGCATATTTATGCAGATGCGTTTACATTGAATGGCGTACAAATGACACGCCAAAAGAAAGAAAGGCGTGATTATTACATGCTAAATGCCTTGCACATTATCGTGGCATTCATACGCCTTTTCGGGCAAACGGGATGTTTTTTCTTTATGCCATCTACTTGGATCAACTGGTGAGGACGTTGACATTTTGCCTTAGATATGTTAGCTTTAGCCTTTTGGCACAATAATATGCATGCACCCATCAAGTTCATTATTAAAGACACATTTCCAACATTTCATTTTAAAACGAGTTAGCTGGAAACATCAACAAGCCGTTCAACAAGCAGTTTTCATTTTAGCAACCGCTGGCTAGAAACGCAAAACCCTGCTTTTGTTTTACTCTGTGAAGACTCATTGTTTCAAAAAATTACAGAGAGGTAAATCTGCCACCGTTTTCATTGTAAACTGCATCTGTGACATGTGCGAGAATGGAAAGCTTGACATGCTTAGCAACAGTAACTAAGGGTGGCGGGGCAAGTATATGTGGGCATGTATGTTCTGCTTAAAACATTTCACAAATCAGATGACATCATTATTATTCAGGTGTTTTGTGAAAAGGCCGAAACAAGTAAGACAAGTAAAACAAAAGTCACTTAATTTGCCTCGGTTCTGGCTTTAAGGCTTTTGAGAATGCCACACACGTCAACAACTATCCAACTATCATGAGAGTAGTGCTTTCTCCTCTAAACACATTTATAATACATCATAATGCGTCTTTCCACAGAGCAAAAACAATAATCTATTGGATTCATTTTGCCCAAACATCAAATAAAAGAGGACAGTGATGAAACCATTAAAGCCGAAAGAATCACATGTCAGGAGAGGTCAACCGACAAGTCGCTAGAGAAATGGCAGTGAAATAACAATCGGGCCGAATAGACGGCAGACGTATCATTAAAGAGACACTGCGACCGTCCCAGCCTCCTCCGAAACATCGACATCTGTGTTCTGACTTTGATATCAGCTTGATCCACCTAATGAGTGCTGTGATGTCTAAATAAGGGATGCTGGTGGAACAACAGACACTCTCATTTACAGACCACAGGGTGTATTCACATCTGAGACGGCTGAACAACAAATCAAAGTCACGGTTGTGAGGTTCGGTCCCGTAATTCCCTGGAACAGTGGCAATTTAGCAATATCCACAACAGTGATTAGAGCAAGAAATGAGTACCATTTACAAAAGCTCTGCGTTTAGAAGTAGAGCTGTATTTTATGCAATAATAGACCTGGAGGCTTTTGATCTGTGAGTGTGTGCGCATGCATGTTTGTAATGAGTGTTTTTGAATGCATTACAAATGGTAACCTTCAAAGTGAGTCTTAGTTGAGGATTCAGAGAAAAGGCTGACACAATGACAGATCTCAGTTCGGGTGAAGAGTGTAGGAGCAAAGAGGCGAAACTCAACTGCTGTTTTGACAATAGCCGCTAGATGGTGCTGCGGTTTTCCATTTTGGACTGAAAACGCCAATGAGTCCATAGCCATGAATGTATAAAGATAGTCTGTAAATCAGAGGATCATTTTTTTGGAGGTAAATCAACTTCCCAGTATGAACATTTAAACAGCACTCATTTAAATAATTATGTCCTAAAAGTTGTAAAATTCACTAATAGTCGAATCCAGGGTCCCACCCTGCACACTCATATGACATATCCGGTTCTGCCAGCTTCCTGCTAACTGTATGCAACTGTAATAATGAATATATTGGCTGTTATTAATCACTTTTATTATCTCATAATAGACCCATGATCTGTATGCTGTAAGCCTGTACCGCGGGGGATGTATTAACGTCTCTGTTCCCAAACAACCGGCTATCGGCCAGTAGCTAGTAGCGCTAGTAGCATGACATAAACAGAATTTAATGGAGTTATAGGCTATTTACTAACAGGCAGGGCAAAAGCACAGGACACAACCTCTTATACATCCATGGTCTGTGGTCTATTGGGCATTGATTTTGATTCTGGAGGTCCTTGACATGAAAAAGTTTGAGATTGCTCTCAAAATCTGTGTGCTTGATTTTTCTAACTTCCATTTATTTCCATCGATCCCTTTATGCTCCTCTGGGAAGCGGCCGAGCAAAATAGTTTAATAAATAAATAAGTAAGTAAGTAAATAGTCATAATAGTATGCAAATTTATAATGTTTTTTATTGTTCAACACAGGACATTTCAGTAGAGACATTAAAATTATGACAATAGAATAGAAATCATTTTGTAGGTGGACGTTTTACTGGCATCCGGCTTTCAGTCCAAAATGGGGAAGGCGTTAACTTACAAAGGGGTCTCCATTGTAAAAAAAAAAAAAAAGTTCTGCTAGCCACTCAGCATTTCGTTGTAAACTGCAGCATCTTTCCAGCCAGTGTGATTAGAAAATGGGGGGTTGCGAAGTGGGGGCGGGGGCCGGGAAGAAGTATTCAAGTGTGACTTTTGACTGACATGTGCTATTAGGTTGAAATGGTTTAATCTCTATTTGGCTGGTGCGGAGCAGTTGAGGAGGTAAGCTGCACTTATCATTGATCCTCCCGCCGTTCATTGACACACTTAAGCCTCCGCAGGCAGACTTTATCTGATGGAGCAGGCAACAGAGGCAAAGGAGGATTTCACTTTAGAAACGCTCAAAACACCCCGACCAAGTGCCTGGGTTCCGCTCTAAAACTTTGGGCTCTGGAGGACGCTGGTGCGTTCACAAATGATGTCCCCAGAGAGTACGGCGAAGTTTTCCCATCATCTTATCCAGGAAATGGTTGTTGGCAGAGCTTCCACTGGTTTATTTCTCTTCCTCTGAACCCCCCCTCCCTCTCTCTTCTCTGTCTGCATCTGCAACGTGATTGATGGAGCATTTTTCTCTTGTTACATCTCGCACCGAATTTAGCAAAGGTATCAGGGCTGACTTGGGCAATTCCCAAGTGGGGACTTGGCACTGTTGTTGACAAGCTGAAACAGAGCAGCAGCATGGCAGTTACAAACCAAATGAAAAGAGGTTTTTGTACTCCTCTGAGTGACTCAAGTTGTTTACAAGAGCTAATTATTGCGGCACTTAATGTAGCATTGTTCACTTTGTTGTCATCCGGAGGTCTTAAACGATATCACTCCGTTCAGCAGACGTTTAGATGGTAATGGAAAACAGATCCAAATGTTTTTCAGTTCCATATCATTCTGTGAGGTCTGAATACAAACCTGAAACTCTCTTACACTTAATATGATGTTGTTCTGTTATGTACTGTATGTAGTGTATTTGCATAATATTATTACTCCATTTCTCCATATTGTGATTCTACTATTCAAGGATGGATTATCTACTGGCCCGGGGCCCCTATAACCTCAGGGGTCCCAAAGGCCCCATGTTCACCGTGTAGCAATTTGCTTGAATAATTGATGATTTGTTTGGTAATGGTGTGTGCACCACTAAGAAACAATATAAACTGTAAATGAGATGGGCCTTCGAGGGATATAATAAATATTCTTGTATTAATAATGGACCACTTGACTACTTGTATATGATAGGACCTGCTTGGTTGCAGGACCCCGAAACCAAAGTAATGTTGTCATTTACATTTGTGCTTTTTTCTACAGTGACAAAGTGTTTTCTTTGAAAACTGCATATTGTTTTGTTTTTACGGCCTGCAACTGAACTGTGTTTTTTCTTTATTCTTTATTGTAAAATGCTCTGTCCTGTTCCTTGTTTCCTTGTCACTGCCACTCCTACTTCTGACTCTGTATATATGACACCTATTGGATGTCTGAGGGATCCGTGTTCTCTTCCTCTTCCTCAGGTTTCTCCTATTTTTTGAGTACATTTTTGTCCTTATTCAAATGGAGGTTACAAGGATAGAAGGTTTCTTATGTTCACACTGTAAAACTTCCTGAGACAAATCTGTGATTCTGAAGTTAGCTCAACTTGACTAGACTAGACAGTGGACGTATAAACGCATTAAGTTGGAGCCCTCGTCTACAGCGGCAACATACTTTGGAAAGATGCCTGACTTCGTGTCATTTGCATATACTGTACCTCACCAATTACAGCGTAACTGTCTTAAATGTCAATTCATTATGTGTCTTTTGGCAGTGTTTTTTCTTCCAAAGGGCCTTGTTTTATTCTCTGTCTCTCCATGCTAAATGCATTAGGAGACCAACCCCTTACCATGTAATTCATAAGCCCTAGTGGGGGAAACCCTTTAAAACCCTCTTTATGGCCGTGATCTGACAGTCCCATGGCACTTTTCCTTTTAAATAACCTGCAGGAATCACTTCAGTGCTTCTCCGGAGGACATCTATTTCCAGGCGGGCTGCGTGTCGCCGGGCGGCTCTGCGAGTATGAGGAGGGAGGATTTGAATTCATTTACGGAGGGTGGTAGAATATGCCACAGCACTGATTGGCAGTTGAAAACCATTAAGGCCGGCTCATGCAGGTTTAAGGTTGAGACAGAGCGTTCCTTGATTTAATGGCTTCCTTACAACCTCCCAACAGAAGGACTCGAATCACAATGTGACATGAACTGAATATTTATGCAGGACCAACGGTGTATGCAACAGGACTGCAGGTCAATGCACTGCAAAAATCTCTCTCTCGTCCAGTTTTTAATCTATTATCAACTTTTTTAATAGACAATGTGATGATCAAACCATTAACCATTCAGTTTGTTTTCAGTTTTGTCTGTTATAAGGGAAACTGCACTAAGAGGTAATGGATCTGGCTTATCCCATTGGCTGACATCATCTTGTTGTAAGAAAACCATACTAGTTATGAAGCATACACATAGAAAATAGACAAAATGTAACTGCAGGAGAGAGCTGTTTTACAGAGAACATTCTTTACTTTCCTGCTATGAAGACAAAGAATTAGGAAGTATAAATGTTTGGCGATATCCACACTGCAGCTAAAAGTGTCCTAGTTCACATTTTTTATGGACTATATGGACAGGTGATGCCTGCAGGTTGGATTTTATTATTCAAAAGTCCCTGTTACACAACCAGCCAAATAAATAAATCACAATTTCCATGACAATGCATAAATCTCACATTATGCATATGAGACGGTGCCATCGCTTTTTGCCCAACCTGCACTGGAGGACAAAAGGACGTACTGTAACAATGGGAAGCCAAATAGCTGCCTCAAAAAGTATTTAGGGAGACACCCCAGTTCGGTCAAAACTGTTGTTGCCAACAGGCATTACAAGGATGTACAAAAAGGATGTGATGTCTTAGGTCCTTCTGGGGAGAGGAAAAGAAAAATGTGAGGAATGAGTCTTCAAAAGAGAGAAGCTAAATTTACAGAGTGAATATTTTTGCTGCATTTCTTCCTTTCTTACCCTGGCATGCAATAGTCCCATTTGTGTCCTGGATACAGAACTTTACTCTATGAGTTTTTCCTTCTCACACTCTCAATACAGACAGAGATTCTTCACTAGCACCAAAAAGGAAGAATAGACGGTGATAAAGCAACTCTAAACTGCATGTGATCTTCTGTTAAACAACAAAAGAGGTAGAGGTAAAGCTAAAGATGATCTCCACATCGTCATCGCTGCTATTTATGCGTACACTTCTACTCTGCTTTTAACTTCTTTTGACATTAATTAGAAGACGGGTTCAGGGATCGGTGGATTCTCTCACCAGATTTCTTACAGCAGTTCTTTGAGTACACTTGCACAATTCATGATTTCCTGAAATAGCCCTGAATAGAAAAAAACCCCTCTGACCTTCTCGTGGGGTGAACAAAACATTAGCAACACCTTTCAATATAACACAGTCGACAACAACACTACAGCTGCAGCTGAATAAAAACCTGACACGGTGACAACAAAAACAGCTTCATTAAGATATGGTGTATTACAGTGCCATTGCATTGCATTAGATTTGACACTAAGGGTGCAACTAACGATTATTTTCACTGTTAATTAATCTGTTGATTATTGTTGTTTGGTATATAAAATGTCTCAACTCAAAGATGTTCAGTTTACTGTCATAGAGGAGTAAAGAAACCAGAAAATATTGACATTTAAGAAGCTGAAATGTTTCTTAAAACAATACTCAAACCGATTAATCGATTATCAAAATAGTTGGCGACTAATTTAATATTTGACAACTGCAGCTCTATTTGACACAAACTGCTATTTCAGGGTATTTTCTTAGATGATCCCAAACTCAAAAACATAAAAAATCCTTTCACAATCTTTCTCTACTGTGACAGGACCTTCAGGAGTCTAGCGAAATCATGATGAACAAGGCTACCAGCAAGGCTGCAGAGATTCTGAACATTTCTTTTTTAGCTCGAGATTAGGAGAGGAAAAATGATAGTGATGTGTTAACTCAGCGCACATGTCTGAAAAACTGACAAGTAGTGATAAGAACTCATTCCCAAATCTTTCCTTCTTCCCAATGCACCACGGTTAAGCTGCATAATTCATAAATAATCCTCAATCAAATGTCAGGCAGATTGCTTTTATCCTGGGTCAGCGCTTTGAGATCTCTACAACAGTGGGGAGTAAATACAAATCTAGCAAACATCATAACCCCCATCTCCCTGATATGTTCAGAGAAAACAGTTTGGCCAAACAGACGAGAGGCTCAGACACGAAGCCTAAACAGACTGGAATGTGAGGCGCACACGTTTTGCACCATTAACCTCCATCTCAATGCCGGCGCCGGGGAACGCAGCTTTTGGATTGCCATTCAACACATTACAGTTATTGTGTATCAATTCCGACCTTCATTATGCCACCGAGTGCCGAGATCTCAATGGTAGTTTAATACAGTCATTCAAGTGAGGTAAATACTGTGCAATCAGCGGGCTGTCATCGCGGTTGGTCTTACTCTCCTGTTGGGCAGAATAACATGTTTAATAAATGTGGTAATTTCCACAAATTGTCATAAGAAATGTAAATGAAGGCTGGATATAATGAGCGCTCCCAGCAGACCTTCTGATTAATACGAAAAAAAATAACCTTTTGTGATTGAATTGGGCTCTGACCCACTGTGTTCATGATCAAACATTGAGCTACACTACAGGGTGGTGAACTTACTCGATCATTTCAAGTCTACGTTTCGCTCTCCCTTTTGACTAAATACCATACATTAAAAAGATGAACTCTGATATAAACCTGCAGGGCTTGTTTCAGTCATTAGTGTAGGAGTTCTGACTCATCTCTTCGCTGCCTTTCCTGCCCTCTTTCTGGTTTCCTCCGACAGAGCATCAAAAATAAGTGGAGCACCAAAGTCAGAACAGTGCACTCAGCAAACCTCTCTCTCTTCAAATGTTAGTATTCCCATTCCCCCCACCCCTCCCCTCCCATGCTGCTATTCCCCGCATATCCGAGCATACTCAGCTAATGGAGCAGTGAGAGATGCTCTTGAAAAAGAGGTTGAAAATGGACAGGCTCTCCAGCACAATACAGCAACTCACAAATAGAATAGTCCACTACATGCAGCACTCTCGGAGATGTGAAAGCTTCCTTTGAGTACAGTCTGCACTAACATCATGGCCGCGGGCCCATAAAGGTGCTGTTTTATAAATGTGATTAGAAACTACTGTCATAATGGGGATAATTCATCTGGATCACCACAGTGAGACAGGTCCCTAATCAGCCTTTATGTGTAATTGAGATGAATCATTTCCTGCAGAGAGAGCCTGTGCCTGGGTCCAACCAAAATGGTAATAATTCTTGACCTTAAGAGTCCAACTGAACAGCGCCTATTAATTATGCTCCATATGGAACAATAGTTGTCATTATCCATTTATCTCTGATGGAATGAGTCAACCTGGATGATGGTTGGGGGTGGGAATCACCTGAGGACCCACAATACGATATTATCACGATATGGTCTTATTGCGATTTTAACATTTTGCGATATGCTGAGTATTGAGATAAGATATATTGAGATTTATTACCTTTTTTTCAACTGCAAATTATGCAGTTTGTCAACATCTGTTTTATCTAATAAGATACAGTTTTCACTTTGTTCATCTCAGAGTTTTCATTCACATATCTTGAGGTCAGAGGTCAAGGGACCCCTTTGAAAATGGCCACGCCAGTTTTTCCTCGCCAAAATTTTGCGTAAGTTCGGAGCGTTATTTAGCCTCCGTCACAACAAGCTAACATGACATGGTTGGTACCAATCGATCCCTTAGGTTTTCTAGTTTCATATGATACCAGTATCTTCTTCTAGCTTTAAGACTGAGCCTACAACAGCCTCTGAAAGACAATATAGCTGTCGGGCCTATTGGCGGGCTGTCACATTGTTAATAGGTTAATAGTTTATATAATAAAACAGGGCTATCAAAGTTAACGTGATAATAGTGCGTTAACACCTATTCGTTTTAACACCACAAATTTCTTTGACACAATTAAACGTTTTAATGTGAAGATACTGGCATACTATGAAACTAAAAAACCTGAGGAATCCATTGGTACCAACGATGTCATGCTAGCTTGTCGCAAAGGAGGTTAAATAACGCTCCAAACTTACTTTAAATATTGGCGAGGAAAAACTGGCATGGCCATTTTTAAAGAGATCTCTTGACCTGTAACCTCAAGATATATGAATGAAAATGGGTTCTATGGGTACCCACGAGTCTCCCCTTTACAGACATGCCCACTTTATGATAATCACATGCAGTTTTGGGGCAAGTCATAGTCAAGTCAGCACACTGACACACTGACAGCTGTTGTTGCCTGTTGGGCTGCAGTTTGCCATGTTATGATTAGAGCATATTGTTTTATGCTAAATGCAGTACCTGTGAGGGTTTCTGGACAATATTTGTCATCATTTTGTGTTGTTAATTGATTTACAATAATAAATATATACATACATTTGCATAAAGCAGCATATTTGCCCACTCCCATGTTGATAATAGTATTAAATACTTGACAAATCTCCCTTTAAGGTACATTTTGAACAGATAAAACATGTGTGATTCATTTTCAATTAATCTTTATTAAGTATTGACAATAATGCGCTTAATTTTAATCCTCTAGATAATAGCTCAAAAACAGCTACAAATGTATAATCCCGGCATGTTGGAGTGATCCTACTGTCAAACTCTGGTTCATCTGAGTCATTTAGGATCCTCCCCGTCTAACCCTTACAGTACAGCGCCTCTGGTTAAGCTATGGTTATTTTTCGGCCTGTGGTGGTTTAGGAACAATTTCAGGCTATTTATTCCACTCCAGCGCTCAGGGTCATGGCTCAGAAGAGTCGAGTACAGTGTACAGTCATGCTGAATGTATGAGCTAATGGGGCTCTCAAGATAGCTATACATGAGCCTAGTATGCTTCACTTTTCCACTTCACCTCATTTCGCCCACAGTCCTGATCAGTCATTCTGTACGGCCGACGCCGATACAGCCGAGGAAAAGTCTGCCCAGGGCACTGCGCCGGCAAACAGCCTTAGGCATTTGTCTAACTGTCGACCTTGTTTTTCTGCAGTCATTTAGATATTCAGGTTTAATTAAGGTACCTCTGTCATTAACACAGGATTTCATTTCCTAAGCTCTCAATCTCGCACCGCTCCCTGCTTCTCTCAGACTCTGGCAACCACTCCAAAACACAAACACTCTTCCACCCAACTGCCACTGAAGAAACGCCGTCACAGTTCCCTGGCCAAACTTTTATTTAGTATTCATCATAACCAAGACACCTGCTCGGTTGTTTTTCTTTCCCGGGGAACTCTGGGGAAATGATATCTGTTGGATTGGAGCCACATGTTAGGGTTGATGAAACTGCTGAAGAGGAAAAGCAGGATCTACAATCTCTTGACATGAATCATCAATATAAAATATGGTGTCCCTTCAGAGATATGAGGGAGAGATACAGATGCAAATAAATATCAGCTGCTAGCGCTTGTCATTTTGTGACAAGTTATTCATAACTGAGCACATGCATCAACATATACAAATGCTTGTGATTGCAAGTATTTTATAAAACGCAGCTGCTGCGTGAGATAATCATAAATACATTTTCTCCTCTTGTGCCCCAGTGTAACATCTCTAATGTCCTGGACTCCTAATGACATGCAACACTGGCTTTATTCACAAGATGGTGCAATAACTGCACTCACTTATCCACTTACTGACTCACTTATCCCAACCCAAACCTCTCGGTGAGTGCAACAGTGAAACAATATTTGCCTCTCAACCGTGTAACATTTATGAGCATGGGGATTCGTGTTTTTCATGCTACATAAATCATCCGAGTAAACAAGTCTGATTAGTGTTTTTGCTCAGGCGAAAGAGCTTGTTTTGAGTCAAAAGCAGATCTCACAGTCCATTAGACTAAGCTGGATCTAAAGTCGGAGCCCAAGGAAGTTTGGCAGACGCAGAGGTTTAGACTGCACACCTAAACACGCCCAGTTTAATTCGGCCTCTAATCACAGTCCTCTCAAAAGGCTGAGTTAAAGAAGGAGATAATGCAGCGATGGAACAAAAGGTCGGCAGATCGAACAGGAACTGGAGAGCTCAGAACGCTGATCCTGTCCTTGACCGACTCTGATCAAAGTCACAGCTTTTACTGGACAAAATGCCCACATGTCTGCACAGTGTATCTGCAGGGGACTGGTACAGTTGATGATTCATTTCATTAATTAAAATACAGGTGGTGACATTTCTGGCAGTATAAACTAGCTGTCTTGTGTTTATTACATTGTGGAACAAAAATGCCACAAGCTCATTCAACCACCCACACAAATACAAACACACAAACACACACACACACACACACATACACACATCCTTGCAGCATCATCATACAAAAGAGCGACCAGCATCACATCAGTTCTGAAAGCTACACACCCTCACAAGCAAAGCACTTTTATTACTAGGGATGCACCGATACCAGGGCTGGGACGATTCACCTATCTCCTAATTAGGGCTGTCAAATTTAACGTGATAATAACGCATTAACGTTTTAACGCCACTAATTTCTTTATTGCAATCGATCTTTCGGAGGTTGTAGCGGGCTCAGTTTTACAGCTAGAGTGAAGTTAGTGGCATCAAATGAAATTAAACATCTTAAAGAATCCATTGGTACCAACCATGTCATACTAGCATGTCGCGAGGTTAAACGAGTTAACGCAAATTTGTTTTAATGCCACTAATTTCTTTGACGCATTAACACAACTTGTGATTTTGCTTGTCGTGAAGGAGACTAAATAACGCTCCGAACTTGCGCTAAATTTTGGCGAGGAAAAACTGGCATGGCCATTTTCAAAGGGGTGAAAATGGGTTTTCCGGGTACCCACGAGTCTCCCCTTTACAGACATGCCCACTTTATGATAATCACATGCAGTTTTGGGCAAGTCATAGTCAAGTCAGCACACTGACACACTGAAAGCTGTTGTTGCCTGTTGGGCTTCAGTTTGCCATGTTATGATTTGAGCATATTTTCTATGCTAAATGCAGTACCTGTGAGGGTTTCTGGAAAATATTTGTCATTGTTTTGTGTTGTTAATTGATTTCCAATAATAAATATATATGCATTTGCATAAAAAAAGCATATTTGCCCACTCCCATGTTAATAAGAGTATTTATTAGTTGACTAATCTTCCTTTAAGATACATTTTGAACAGACAAAAAATGAGATTAATTTGCGATTAAATCTTTTAATCGATTGACAGCCCTAAATTAATGGACACATTTTGTTTTACAACGTTAGGAAAGCAGTGTTTAAGTCGAGCCTGATGTTGCCTTACACAGAGACATAAAGCTTATTAATTAAACACTGGTATCGGATCTGTACTTGGTACCGGTCGATACCCAAAGCCCTGGTATCGCTATCGAGACTGAAAAAGTCGGATTGGTGCATCCCTATTTATTACTCGACAGTATGACGATTCCAGTATTTAGCACATTGACAGATCACTTCTTCACCAGACATCCTGTTGGATCTCTCACGAGTCTCTCTCTGTGCCTTTAGGCTCATCTATTACCTACTGTTGTTGCAACTCCTACTGTTCGCCAATGGAGGTCGATAAAGATTAAAGATGATTCGATGCCCCTTTAATACCAGGTTATTAAGAGTGAGAGAGTAGAGGACCACTGTAATCCCCGTCTGCAGATCAAAGACAGGCCACATATCTGGCCCGGTATTACCCGAGTGGCTGGATGCCACCTCTCCAGATGTTTGGCATGTGGACTCCAGGTCTGCCAAATGGGAATCATGAGCTCACAGGACGCCTTCCAGGAAGCATCTGAGGTGCCCAAACTTCAAGGACAAGCCTGCGGTCAAAATGTTTTAAACATTTTTGCTCATTTTTTCCATAATAATCTATCAATCCTTTTATGTTTGCGGTTCAATGTCCATTTTGAGGTTTCATAAAACATTCTTCAAAAGATCCATTTCACACCTTGCTAACAAGGTTATTGCATTTGATTCAGACACCTTTAGAAGTTGATGACACAGCTGCCTCACTTTTAAATTTTAATTTTCCACGAACATAGCAGGCACTTTTGATATCCGGCATCAGAGGCCACACAGCTCAGAGTGGATTAGAAAGAGTTGATGTTGGGCTCTGCATATCCCACAGTCGTGACAATCCCCGGCCTGTTGCCTGGGCTCTGACTGTCAGTTAAAGAACTTGCTTGTGATAGGGCCTCAAAACATTGGACGGCTTCCTGTGGTTACAACTCTGACTGTCAATGTGCATTTGATCTCCTCCGAGTTTACTCACACTGAAGCCGTTTGTTGTTATTTACAGCCAAAGCCTTAGAGTGAGTCTGAGCCATTGTACACTCGGCCGAGCTGTGGTGGAGGTCGAGTTGATCGTTGCCATTATGTTAACCATTATACTCACTGTGTCGCAATAAGAAGAGACACAAAGACCGGCAAAAGCTACATATAACCACACATACAATGGTCACAAGGCCATTTTGTCACATGATGGTCATATGACCTCAACAATTCTTGTTTAACAACGTGACTGCAGTTTAAATCAAAGAAAGAAGAAGTTAAAAGCATGTAAATGTCTTATATTTAATAGAAGAAATTATGAAACCTTGGGATTAGGGCTGCACAATTAATCAAAAATGTTATTGAAATCGCAATATGGCCAACTGCGATTTTACAATTGTAGTGTTTGTTAAAATCGTAATATTTGTTAAAGGTGAAATGTGTGTCAAAATCACCATTTTAAATTAAATATTGTGGTAATGCGGAGATGTTCTGGCCTACAAATCATATTCTACAGACTTAAGAAAACATTTTTGTTTGGTACGGATCCCTGCAAAAATCACACCATAAATATTTCAAAATGTTTTGATGAAAATGAGAATAATGGTGTAAAAATTATCATTTCCTCTATTATCGCAAATCATATCGCAATATCAGTCAAAAAATAATCGCAAATAGAATTTTTTTTCAAAATCGTGAATCCCTACTCGGGATTTCAGTCGGTCGGTCAGTTCCAGATCAAGACTGAAATATCTCTACAACTAGTGGATGGTTTGCTATGAGATTCTGTAAAGACGTTCATGGTCCCCAGAGGATGAACCCTGATGACTTTGGTGACCCCCTGACCTCCATTCTAGTGCCACCATGAGGTTGACATTTGTTTTTGTTTCAGTCTTGGCAACGACTGAATGGATTGCAATGAAATTTGGCACCCGTGGTGCCCAGAGGATTAATTCTAATGACGTTGGTGATTGCCAACACTTTGATTTAGGTCCAAACACCGTCAAACTTAATGACCTTCCCATCAGCTTTGTTTGTGCTAATAAGCAAATATTAGCACAACAAGCTAAACAAAGATCACTCCAGTGGTAGACATTGATGGAAACACTGATGACGATTAAACGGTACAGAAATGACAACCAGTACCAAAAATATTCTAGATACTTTATGCCTAAATATTTAGGAAAGATTATATATAAAATATGTATAGATTTTTTTCCCATTTGTAATTCAACAGATAATTATTTTTCTGTCAATATAAACTGATTTTATCCGTCATCTGTAATGCAGGTGGAGGTATTTACACAGTATTTCTATCTACGAGACAAGACCTTAATACATTTATTTTTCCTTCTATGAGTCACAGGTGAACAAGGCTTCAACATTTATAATATGAAAATATCAAGCGCATGCATTTTTTAACACACATTTGCTCCACGCGGATGAATCTGTGTCAAATCAATTTCAAAGGTGGCACCCTCGACTTTGACCTTGTCCCGAGCCGCTCAGATTGTCACCGACTTCCATTAATACGACTCAGAGCAATTTCATTGCATGCGACGGACACAAAGCCAACCTCGATGCTTCCAGCGACGAGCACTTTTGCAGGCAGGAGCGAGGTGATATAATGCAAACGCTTTACATATCCATCATATCTGGCAATCGGTGCATTGCAAATAATCATCAGGCTATTTGAATTTAAATGCTTTAATAGATTTTAGGGTTATGAGTGAAGACATACAATTAATTTACCGTTTACATTTTGATATGAAGGATTATTTCTCATGCTGCAAGGTCATTTGTACCCTTCCAGACACACACACACACACACACACACACACACACACACACACACACACACACACACACACACACACACACACACACACACACACACACACACACACACACACACACACACACACACACACACACACACACACACACACACACACACACACACACACACACACACACACACACAGATTCAACTCCACTACCTGAAGGTGGAGAGCAGCTGCAGTGAGTTTCTGCTCGTATTCTGCCTCCGGAGCACTCGCTGTATAAGTCAGACTCCAGTCAGGCACTACAGACGCATGACTTATTATAAAAAACAACAAAGCTGTAAACCAAGATGAAGAATTGTGACTTCTGCAACTCTTTTCGAGATCTATAATTCACTTTGACAGATGTCAGAAATGGAGCATGTTTATTTTAGCCGCGCCGTGACAACAGGCTGCAAAATATACCTCTGAAAACATCAGAGGCCTTAACATCTTGCAGTCTGTGAATTCTGCGCTCCGCATGATTTATCATTAGCGAGCGCTGACACCATTGAGATGACTAAATTATGATAACAAAGCCCCATGCATCAGAGACTCTTCACTGTGACGAAAGAGGGAAGGCCCGGCCGACTCCACTCTCTCTATGCGTGTCTGCACCCCTTCACAGAGTCTATAGACGTTTTAAACATGAGCAGCTGACTGCGAGTGAATGACAGTAAGTGCAACACAGAAGAGCAAGCCTACTGTTTGCACCCAGACACCCCTCAAGATAATCACATTGGTTGTCATCATAGCTTGAACAGTAAGTCGAGACTTCTTTTCTAAACTGGCTCTGGCAACATTTCACACACGAAAACAGTCAAGAGTCGAGTTTTTCCTCCTAAAAGAAACAGAAAAAGAAAGCAGTGTTCCAGTGAAATGAAATGAGTGTGGCCTTTGACTCGGTGGCTTGGTCTGATAAAATTCTGTTCGCTGTCTTTCAGCTCCAGCAAACAGTGGCAAACAGAATGTCGCTAACTGATCGGTACGGCAGTCAATACATCAGCGTGTGCATTGGGATGAAGAAATCAATGTCAGTGCATTCCCATGCCTCCTCCATCTCTGCCAGCCAGCCCTCATACAGGGATGGAAAGCCATCAACTGAACCTACCCAAAGGGGATAGCGCACACCCGATATTGATGTTTGAAGGGTTGCCTTGGTGCCAAGAAAGGCCCTTGTAAAAGCCACGGTAAAGGATTACCCAAGCAAGCATGTCCTCCTTCAGCGCAGCCGAGAACACTAGTTTCCACCCTTGGTACCGTTTTGAAGGGTCATTTTTAAACACAGCACGGGATGAAACAAACAACAAGAGAAGCTAGGAGGAACCATCCATCACTCCTACTTGGCTCTACCCTGCTGTTTGTTGAGCTGGAGATAAAGCTGGCCCTTATCTTTAATTAAGCTTGATCCAACATTGTTAAGGCCCAATCTGTAATGCTAAACAAAACAAACAAAGAGGCTCTCCTGGGACACGGCACATTTCTTTATATTGTCAAATTGACTGATAGAAAATTACAAGTTTATTATGCTGCGATGATGGTTATAATGGTGATGCAATAGGCTGCAGCATGGTATCTATTATACTGATAAAAAGTGTACTTAAGGATATTATGGCTGTGAAGCTACAGTCACTGCTGCAACAAGCTCAGTTGCACATGTGGGTCAATACAGTTTCCTTTTGCCTTACCTTTCCTTATTTATGTAAATCTACACCTATAAATCCAAATATGTAAACCAATTCACTAATTGCATGATTGTCCATAGTTAATCGTGATTAATTGCAAATTAATCTCACATTTTCTTATCTGTTCAAAATGTACCTTAAAGGAAGATTTGTCAAGTATTTAATACTCTTATCAACATGGGAGTGGGCAAATATGCTGCTTTATGCAAATGTATGTATATATTTATTATTGGAAAATCAATTAACAACACAAAACAATGACAACCATTGTCCGGAAAACTGCATTTAGCATAAAAAATATGCTCAAATCATAACATGTCAAACTGCAGCCCAACAGGCAACAACAGCTGTCAGTGTGTCAGTGTGCTGATTTGACTATGACTTGCCCCAAACTGCAAGTGATTATCATAAAGTGGGCATGTCTGTAAAGGGGAGACTCGTGGGTACCCATAGAACCCATTTTCATTCACATATCTTCAGGTCAGAGGTCAAGGGACCCCTTTGAAAATGGACATGACAGTTTTTCCAGCATTATATAGCCTCCTTTGTGACAAGCTAGTATGACACAGTTGGTACCAATGGATGTTTTGTAGTTTAATATGATGTCAGTATCTCCACTCTAGCTTTAAAACTGAGCCCGCTACAACCTAAAAACCACAAGTTGTGTTAATACATTTAAAAAAATAGATTAATTCAGATTAGACGGAGACAGAAGGATTCTAAAATGATAAAAAAAAAAAGGCTTTCACTCTCTTTTCATTGTATTGACAAAACAGAGGGCAGAATATGTGCTGTACTTCTGAGTCAGCTGAGAGGTTTTGGTTGAGGTTTGGTGGTTGTTGCATGCAGTTTAGCAGATAAGATTGATGTGCCACTGCTCTGCCAAACAGACAATGTAATTAAAGTCATGCAACCATGGTCTGTACCATAACTGAGGCACATGTAGCCACTTCTCTGGTCACTCTGTTGAGTACTGACAGATTCTAAATTGTTACCAGCCTGTTATATATCTGGGAATATATATCCGTTTACATCCGAACCTTAAAGTACACGTGAACCTATGTTTAATGCTTAGTTATTTTTATCAATTGTTTCATGAGTCAGTTAATTTAATGTAAAAGGGTCAGGAGCAGTGGGCAACCTCCGGGTCTGAGAAGTGAAGCCAATGCGAAAGTGTCTTAAACTTGCATTATTTCTAACAGCCAGCAGGGGGCGACTCTTCTGGTTGCAAAAAGAAGTCTGATTGTATAGAAGTCTATGAGAAAATGAGCCTACTTCTCACTTGATTTATTACCTCAGTAAACATTGAAAACATGAGTTTATGGTCTCAATCTCTAGTTTCAAGTCTTCTTCAATACAGCATGATGTTCATTTAGTGAATTATGGTCCCATTTAGAGTCAAATAGACCATAAAGCAGGGGATGCTTTAGGGTGTGGCTATCTTGTGATTGACAGGTCGCTACCACGGCGTTGTCCGGTCTGAGAGTTGTCGTCTGACAACTTTAACCCTTTCACAGTGTGTTTTCACCTCATGAAAGTTAATTGTAACATTTTTGATCGCCTAAAAATGTCTTATTCAGCGTTCAGTTGTACTTTACTCCATCCTCTTGTGTCTAATCTGGTTGCAAAAAAATCACGATGGCGACAGCCAAAATGCCAGACTCAAGGCTTAAAAATGGCAGTCCACAAACCAATGGGTGACGTCATGGTGACGTCTACTTCTTATATACAGTCTATGGTTCAGGAGGTTTTAGATTTTAAAATTCGTGGTACATATTTCTTTCCAATACATCAGTTAATCTACAAAACCAGACTCATTAAAACCAGTAGTAGGGGAAACACTGTGGGGGGAACATGGTAACGGTAATGCAACAGGCTTGTACGCCATGTTGGCTTGCATAGATCGTAGATGTGACATACCTGGGAAGCAAAGAAAGGGAGTCTAAAATGTTGTTGTTGGTTGTAAAACTGGGCCAGTAACGTTATATTCACAATGAACTGCAGTTGGCTCCATATACATCATATAACATGGTGTCAGAATTTAAGGCGGGAGAGTATGGCGCAGTTTCAGCCTCCACTGAGTTTGAGTCTGCAGGGCAATCTAGCCAAAAAATTGGAACAAATGGATTCAGAGGAGGCGATCAAATGCAACACTTTTGAGGAGACAAGAGTGATTTAATAGACATACTGAAGAGGAAGTTTCAGGACTACTGTGAGCTCAGAATAAACTTCACTTATATACACGTAGCCCAGAAACCGGCAGAACCCATTGACACCACGGACTAATAAATAAAGCAAAAGATTGTGAATTTGGATGGCCGCTTGATTCCCTGCTACGTGACAGAATAGTATCTTGCTTAACGGCCAGGTGAGAGGCAGACTGTTAAGAGAGGCACATTAGAAAAAGCAATCGATAGCCGCCTTGCACGTGAAATTACATCCAGCCAAGTCAAAGCACTGACAAGAGAAGTGGAAGTCAACAGAATAATAGCAGTCAAGCCAAAAGACAACAAAGTCAAAGCATACGCAGTAAATCTTGAACAAAAACTCGCAGTAGACGTGACTTCAAACAAGGAACAAAAAACACGTCCTGCCACTGGACAGACATGTAAATCATGCCACAAGATGAGTCATTTTGCAGAGATGTGTAGATCACAGGGTCAGCTCCAGCATGGAAAGAAAGTGCATGAAATTGGGCAGTGAGAGTGAAAATGACATGTTCATAGGGATAGTTAAAGAGGAGCATGAAAACACCGGGCTGACGGAGTCTGCAGAGACAGAATCTCAGGAAGAAAAATACTTGAGAATAAAAGAGAACATTTTGGACTAGACACAGGTGCAGACTGAATGTCAGTTAAAACATTCAATGCACTGGATGTTAAGAGGCAGGTTCAAGTACAAGCAAACCTGTTGCCTCCTCTGGTCATAAGATAGCACCACTGGGCAAGAGAACACCAATGTGGGAGATCAAGCAGTGAAAAGAGTGCATGATGTTGAAAAGGAAAAGGACATTGTTAAAGACTATGATGATGTCTTCGATGGTGAGCACCACATACAGATTGACCACACTGTTACACACTATCCATTGCTCACTATTGAGGAAGTATGTGCAAAATGAAAAGTACTTCTCTGTGCTAATCAGGCCTTCTGGCAAATACAATTTGATGATGAAAGCTCAAATCCGTGTACCTTTAATAACCCCAAAGGAAGATACAGATTCCTGCCATTGCCGTTTGGAATTTCGCACAGATCGGAGTTTGATCGGAGTTCGCGAGTGATTGACAGCTGCCTAAATTGAATGAACAGCCAATAGGAACGCTCTCTCTCTGAAATGACCTGTGATTGGATTAGATTTTTTGAAGCCTGAAAACAGAGCCACGAGGAGGTGCAGAAGTCTCTCAGAGCACATGAATTACAATATGCTGAAAGGTTATTATGGAATCTTTGCCCAATGATGCCAAAAAACGTTGATGTTGATGTTTACAATACATGTTGTTCCCGATGTCATCATCTCAGATAATGGTCCTCAGTTTGCCAGTGCTGAATTCAAAGACTTTGCAGAAAGTTGGCCGTGCCCAGAACTGTACAGACTATTAGAAATAATGTAATAACGGCGACCGCTACATTGCACTGTTGGGAGAACCGTAATACACCGCTGGAGTTTAGGGTTATCACCAGTGCAGTTGCTGATAGGACGTCGGCTGAAAGGAAAACGGCCTCAGCCTCCAGTGGAAACAGTCTCGCTACGCAGGCAGCTCAATGAAAGGCAGGAGAAACAAAAACTCTACTACGACAGGCTAAACAAGACAACTATCTGATCTGCAAGCTGGAGAAAATGTCAGGATACAAAGAGGAGAGATATGGAAGCCAGGTGTGTTCCCGCACAATGTGTGAAAAGAAAAGAAAAGAGAAGAAAGGGGCACGTGTAGATCGTAGATGTGACGTAATGCGGAAGCAAAGACAGGGAGCTCAAAACGTTGCTGCTGCAAAGCGTGGCGGGTAAAGTTTTGTTCACAATGAACCGCAGTTATCTGGCTCCATTTATCTGACAACAGGAAATTACTGATTGGGATCACTAGTTGTAATTGTGAAAACAAAGCCTTGATTAAATCCTTGTGTTGTAAACACTGCCAGCAAATGTTGTTCATCCAGAGGAAATGACAAATAACATGACACACACACACACAAAGCTGACAGCAGGGCTATCTGCCCGAACACTGCCACAATAGATATTGTAGAAATAAATAATTGTTGACACTGTTAATCCGGCAGTATTTATATATATTATATTACTACACATTATATATATATATTATATTACACTTTTTTGGCCTCTTGGGGGCAGTATAACAAGCTGTAATCACAACACTGACATATTATCACTTTTAAAAGTTGTTATTATGGATGATGTTAGTAAACAGTTGCTTATTTAAACATCCAGCTAGTATAGAACATTAGCATTTCTTTGGCATCGTGTTTGTGGTGAATCTAAATCCAATATTCACTCTCATTTTAGCTCTGTTTTTGGTCTCTACCAACTCCTGAGGGAAATATCTAACTCTCTAGCTGCTAGATATTCCACTACTACTTTGTTTATTGCATGGCTTTGTTGAATATTCGATTCTGATTGGTCAATCATGGTGTTCTACCGTCTGTTATTTATTTATAACAGACTGTTTCTATGGGTGCAGTTCTGGTATCAGACCATTTTGTGTCAAATTATTGATTCCTTAAGTAAGTAGCCGTGTAATAAGCGGGATAATGTACAGCTAGCGGGTCATTGGTGTGAGATAAACCCCGACGCGAAGCGGCTCACTGTACATTATCTCTTACCTGTCGTTTGGTGCTGGACAGTTCATGTAAAGTCCGTTTATCTGAGCTTTTTTCTGGAGACAAGTTCCATGAAAGTGATGAAAATGAACCACAACAGTAAAGTTGCAGGCTGTAAATAAGCAGAACAATGAGAAGAAACAAGGGGGAACTGCTGAGTCGGGTGATAGTTGACTGACAGTGGAGCTACAGGAATGTGGATCAAAACAAAAATCAGTTGAACTCATCCTTTGGGATAATAAAATGTCCACAACAGTGTTACTACTTCTTTTCACATCATCACATTTCAGCAATCTGGGCGCCATCGCCGTGTTTAGTTTCCACTACCAGCGGGGGGGGGGGAAACAAAACAAAACAAAACATGCAGTTGTATTCCTTGAAACAGGAAGTATATAATTATTCACGCCCCACCACAGTCCTGTTTCAGATACACACACACAGAGAAACAACATCCTATATTGTTTGTATATTGCCTGCCAACCAGCCTGCAATTTAGCCCAAGTCAAGGCTGCAAACAACATTAGCCGCAAGTTTAGTATCCTGAATTAAAATAGATTCACAGCAGTGTGCTGCGGTAGGGCAGTAAATTACGGGTGCTTGTACTCTCGTGAAACTGCAGGTAGTTGGTGAGTGATCATTTGTAGATTGGTACAGCAGAAATAATGGCACACTTAGACCGGAGCAGGTCATTTTGTAGGGCAAGAAAAGCCTTGTTAAAACAGACAGACTGCACACCCTCTTAAAAGGTTAATCTGACAAATGAGGTGATGACATTACAATCTGATAATTAAGAAGCAAACAGCACTTTTTTCCACAGTGAAAGGCCCCCTGATGACATTTTAAAGAAGCAAAATAAGAGAAAAGAGAACTTTGTCAGATCATCCCGAGCCCTCTGCACCACTTTGTTTTATCACCTTATGATTTTTAGTTTATTGTAACACATAAATCATCTCCGTATCATACTTGAGAACATCCACATGTTTGTTTTACCCATGAGCGGTGACCTCAATACACCAAACAGTCCTTACAGAAGACCAAAGCATGAGTATAAACAGATAAATATGAGAGGTTGACCCTGCTGAAATCCCCAGTTTAATTAATGCCAGGTCCCCTCTCTGTAATTTGAAGTCTCCTTTATTAGAAATTTTAAAAGTGCCCTCCCAAGGGATGCTCTGAGTCACAGGGAAATTGTGGCACAATATGTTTTTAATTTCCCAGGAGGTACTTGCACAGCAACTATTTAACGATGGAGCAGCTTTGCTGAATGAAACTAAAAGGTATGCTTTTTTTTTTCTTCTTTTGTCATCATGACTGGCCCTAACATGAAATATTCGGCCTATTTGCATGGTCCTCCCTTGCTATTATTCAAAGCTTAGTACTACTTACTGCCTTCCACTGGGACATGCACTGTCCTGCTGCTGCAACAAACTGCAATACAACTTCAACTACAACTACAACCAAACGGAAATCACATCACAACAATTAAAAGACACAGAATTGAGAGTTTCATCAGAATGCGGCATTTCAGAGATAAAAATGAAATGCTGATAACTTAATTCGTTGCCTTTTCATTATGCCATAATTAGATTTTCTAAAACACAATTGACATAACATTTTTTGATTTGATTTTTTTTTAAATCACGAGATGAATGACATTAATTCACACAACACTACAAAAGATGTTCTTGATGCGAAAATAGTAGGGCTGTCAATTGATTAAAATATTTAATCACGATTAATCTGATTGTCCATGATTAATGGCACATCTTTCATCTGTTCAAAATGTACATTAAAGGGAGATTTGTCAAGTATTTAATACTCTTATCAACATGGGAGTGGACAAATATGCTGCTTTATGCAAATGTATGAATAAATCTATTACTGGAATCAATTAACAACACAAAACAATGACAAATATTGTCCAGAAACCCTCACAGGTATACTGCATTTAGCATAAAATTAAATCATAACATGGCAAACTGCAGCCCAACAGGGAACAACAGCTGTCAGTGTGTCAGTGTGCTGACTTGACTATGACTTGCCCCAAACTGCATGTGATTATCATAAAGTGAACATGTCTGTAAAACGGAGATTTGTGGGTACCCATAGAACCCATTTACATTCACATATTTTGAGGTCAGAGGTCAAGGGATCCCTCTGAAAATGGCCAATGACAGTTTTTCCTTGTAAAATTTAGCACAAGTTTGGAGCGTTATTTAGCCTCTGTCCCAACAAGCTAGTATGACATGGTTGGTACCAACGGATTCCATAGTTTTTTAGTTTCATATGATGCCAGTATCTTCACAGTAGCTTTAATATTGAGCCTGAAATCAAACATTACAAATGAAATATAAAAATTACAAAAAAATTATAATGGAAGATAAGCTTTTATTTCCAAGTTTTACATAATACATTATTAGTATTTTATTAAACTTTTTTTTTTTTTTTTTAAATTGTAGTGGTTATTATTACATTATTATTAAAGCATTTTCATGTGCAACGGCCACCTGTTCCAGTTCCTGGCACCACAGAAGCTGGAACAGGTGCCTACTGTGCGTTGGTATCGAACCTCTGTTGTCATAAAATATTATATCTATTATCAGTTTTAGTTGTACCGTCCTTCACGGCGAATCACTCAAGCTGTTGGAACTATTGTTGGTTTGGGTTCAAACCCAACACAACTCCGACCAAGTTGTTCAGCAAAGTCGTTGAGAGATCAATACGTGTATTTTCTCAGACCTTCAAACCACCAACAGAGTGAGCAGGCAAAGAAACCCAAAACCAGATAAGTATATTTTTCTTCCTTCAAGGATTTAAAGGTTGAAAATATGAGCAAATCTATTAAAAGCCAGATAAAGTAGTGGCTCAAAGAGATTCAAGGTCAGATTGATGCTTTCCACTCAAGTTAGTTTGGGGCTTCTCAGGCAGTCCTGATATCTTTGTCACAGTGACCAACTTGATGGCCCTATTAGTGAGGTTCAACTATCCCTTCATCAACACCAAAACAGAAATACAGTATATTACTTCGAACAAGTAGCTTCCTTTCCCTTTAATGAGGCACCTCAGATTGTGTCTTTGACCACAGCTGTAATAATCAGGCTCTTCTCCGCATTGAATCTGTTCCACTACTGCGTTTTGATTTGGGTCAAAGCTGCAAAAGTCGCTTCACACAAGAAGTCAGATCCAAAGGATAAGGGTTCATTAAGGCCATATTTCCCCAAGTCTGGACTCAGCGACAGTGTCTTGTCTGTATCTTTAATCTTTGGCGCACAGTCTGAGGACACATCCATCAACTGTTCCTGCAGCCCAGCAAGCCTGCTGCTGCCGCTCTCAGTCCAACTGAAAGAGTTCCTCGCCCGGTCCAGTTTAACAGATGTCCTGTCAATATGACTCAAATATGAGCTCAACTCACTCTGGAGCTCGGGGAAACACGTTTTCACCATTTTCACTACAGGAGGTCTGTCCGACTGAGGAGCGGCTCACATTTCCGTCCTCACATCTCCTCTCCCACAGTCTGACCTTGCTTATGAAACCATTAACCTTGTAGGATTTCTGTTTCTTTAGCGATAAGTACAGTTCCTTCACTTTGGACGATTCGGATGCTCATTTAGAAAAGCACGTACCTCAGTGTGAGGTTAAAGAAAAACTCTTTTTCCACAAGACAGCCACCGGATGAAGCAGCTGAGGAGCAGCTCTGATCCGCCGTCTTGACAAAGACTTTGAATCAGTCTGTGATTCACAGGCCTGAACTGCATGATGTCCGTCACTCCCTCACTACGCTCACAACAGAACCTGATGATGGAGGTGGATGATGCAGCGAGGCCTTTTCACATCATCTGAAAATGCCCCAGAAGGCCGTGCACTCTTCTCATCAACGCTGCTGCTCAGACGGTATTTATTCAACTGCAGGATTTCTACTTCAAGGATTGTCAGTCTTGTAAAACATGTCCAACACCTTTTTTTTTTTTAGTTTCTGTTTTCAAAATCGCATAATTTTTCTTTTCATATAGATATCCTCATAACATTGTGCCTTGAACTTTGACCCTCTTGCTCATTCTTTATATCTGCAGCGGATTAATCACAAATGAATGGCACATTTTACATCTGTTCAAAATGTACCTTAAAGGGAGATTCGTCAAGTATTTAATACTCTTATCAACATGGGATTGGGCAAATATGCTGCTTTATGCAAGTGTATGAATATATTTATTATTGGAAATCAATTAACACAAAAGAATGACAAATATTGTCCAGAAACCCTCACAGGTACTGCATTTAGCATAAAATAATGCGCTCAAATCATAACATGGCAAAATCAAGCTCATCAGGCAACAACAGCTGTCAGTGTGTCAGTGTGCTGACTGGACTATGACTTGCCCAAAACTGCATGTGATTATCATAAAGAACCATAGAACCCATTTTCATTCACATATCTTGAGGTCAGAGGTCAAAGGACCTTTTTGAAAATGGCCACGACAGTATGTCCTCACCAAAATTTAACGTAACTGTGGAGCGTTATTTAGCCTCCTTCGCCACAAGCTAGGATGACATGGTTGGTACCGATGGATTAGGTTTTCTAGTTTCATATGATGCCAGAAACTGAGCTAGCTACGACCTAAAAATCGCAAGTTGCATTTAAGAAATTTGCGGCTTTAAAACAAATTTGCATTAATGTGCTATTATCGTGTTAACTTTCGCAGACCTAGTATTGATCAACATTAGCTTTTGGGCTTGTCTGCAATGTGTGTGTTATTATGCACACAAGCTATCGGCAAATTATCCAAAGTGTGAGAGCTCTGTATTAGTGCTGGGGAATGAGTTTTATAATGGAAAAGCTGAAAATCAACTTTTCATGATTTAGTTATGTGTGATTTTATTTCCCTTCTATTATGAAAACATACGGTATATCTATTAAATAAACTTGTATTTCCTGTTGTAACTGTTACTGTAGAATCTGCCGCTGTGATGCCCATGTTAGCAAAGCAGTAGAAAATGCTAGGATAAGGATAAAACTTATTTAGCTTTGCTGGACATTGACCATGCCATGGTTGGCTATTTTTACTCCAGTTCAGCATCTGTGCTGGTGTGACATACGGGACGGTGTCAACACACTGCAGAGTCAACACACTGTCAGGCCTTGTGGTTTCTGCTCCCTGGTGGGAGACTTAAAGCATACAAAGCACTGACGACGGCTCCTGGTAGAGCTCGGGTCACTGCAACGCCAGTTCCTTCACCTCACATGCTGTTTGTGAAGTTAAATAAAATCTTGAGCTTTCTAAAGTTTCTCCCTGAACATAGAAGTGAAGTCCACAGCCCACAGCTAGAAGATTAGGATTTTTTTTGTTTGTGGCTTTGATGTTGGAGCTCTAATGAGAACACATTACTACATACCTGTTGGGAAGAAACACACTCAGCAAATCAGTAAGCTGCTAAGCAGCTGTTTGAAGCGCCCTTGCCCGTTCCCTTCGCTTCACATTTTAATGTGGAGCGATACTGTCTTCTAATGTGCTTGTAATATACTGCGTGTTCCTCAAGATGACACAAATCAATAGATATACTAATCCTGGTGTACCCAGTGGGCATTCTCTTATCCTGCTGGATTTTCACACACTAACTTAAAAAATCCGTTGAGTGGTCTTTAGGGCAAGTTTCTTATTCCTGTCAGAAGCAAGAGGGATTACGTACGATACTTAAAGCTTCACCCACTTGGAGTTGAACTTTTTTCCACATTAGGCAAAAAGAGAAACTAAAAAAAATAAATAAAAAAAAGACGTTTTACATTCGCTGACATCGTAGGACGTGATAAACAAACCTTAAAAACGGGGGTTGTGCAAAGATTGCCCCATCAAACTGGCAGATAAAATGCCTTCTGTTTTCTCTGGTTGTTGACATTTTCTAAAGTCAGTGGTGAAGATGGAAGAAATGCTTTGAATGTGTGTGAATCCACAACGGTGCAATTGTGAAAAAAAAAAAAACGAGTGCAGAGGGAGCAAGGAGGTTGGGGTTGTATTTCAACAGCTACACACTATTTATTGACAGTCGTGTTAAAATCACATTTCAGCTGTTAATTAGTGAGCAGTCGTGGCACATCTGGGCAGTAGCATGCTACACCTTGGAAGGAGTTGAAGTTGTGCCAGAAACCCCTAACTCTGCCTCTATAGTAGCACGCTACAGCCAACTACTGAGCTCAAATAGGTTTAGAAAGCTTTGCCTGTTTAATCACTGTGTGAAAAGTATAACGTGCCAATGCGTGGGTGACTTCTTAAAGTTCAAACTACAGTACAACTTCCCTCTGAGTTTGACATGTCGCTATTTGCGTCACCGTGAGCAATGAGTGTTTATTTTCTTGTCCAAATAGCGGATATGTGATGTACTGGTAGTCTTGGTCAAGCTCTGCTCTCAGACAGACTGGTGATTATATTCATAACTGAATATATTTGACTCTAATCCACTCCCCTGTTTGCTTCAGTGATCCTCTTACCAGAACTTATTCCACATTAAGGGTGTTTAGAGTTGACATGTTCCTGCCTGCTCCCTCCTTCCATCAATCTACGACTCCAACGCCGCTGTTTGTTGCTATTTTGAGAGTATCCAAAGAGGATAAAATGAGACACCTGACTGATGGTAAATTATCCCCCCCGCCCTCCCCAATCCTTGAACTGTGCGTCAAAAGCTCAGATTTATGACTCAACTCACATCCAAGAGGGCTTGATATCCGACATTGTCACAGAGTAAAGAGCTGGCGTGTAATTGAATTGAAAAGCACAAAGCCAGTGGTAGATCGCACTGGAAATTCCCAAAGCCTGCAGATTTGAAACCAAGTCACGACCCTAGTAGCCATAAGTGCCATCCAAGTCAAATCCCAGTTGCTTGCACGTGTCTGTCTCTGTCACACGGAATCCAAATTCCCCCATCAATCGTGGCGGTGGGCGACACGATCCCTGACAACTTTTCACATCAGTCTGGGGATTAGAGGCATAAGGTTTACGCTGGCCTTGCCAGAATCCAGGATAACATTTTTTGATTCAGCAATTTAAACTAATTTCAAGGCTGGCTCTGCAGCAATTTTCTGGATCAATGGAATGTCATAGCTCACTTGGTCACTAGTCCTCTTATCGCGGGTACCTAACACAGGGGGATGCTATGCTAATTGCCTGGTTTGGAGAGCAGAGGATCTTCATTTCCTCCATCTCAGCCTGACGTCTGACGGCCAGAACCAAACATTTGATATGATTGATTGTAGTCGTTACCGGACAAACAAAAGCCTCTACATGCAAAGACAAAATGTCAACATGACATGTTGTGTTATTTACACAGAAGCAGCAGACTCAGACTTACTCGTGTGCTCGGAGTCTATTTATTTTCCTTTTACACAATATGCAAATTAACTGTAACTTTCCTAAAATAATAATAATCTGTTGTTTTTCTTCAGATGACATTAATTATACAACTAACAATGTTTTGAGAAGATTTGAGTTAACATTTTCCTATGATGGTTGTTTATTCAGTCGGTAGTATAACGTGCCAATGCGTGGGTGACTTCTTAAAGTTCAAACTACAGTACAACTTCCTTCTGAGTTTGACATGTCGCTATTTGCGTCACCGTGAGCAATGAGTGTTTATTTTTTTCAGATGACATTAATTATACAATTAATTATGTTTTAAGAAGAAATAAATTAACATTTTCCTATGATGGTTGTTCCTAGTATGTTAAATCGGTTGGTATGATGAGGGTTAAACTTTATCAAACCACTTTTTCATTGACGTGACTGGTGTCTTCTTAATTTGTTGGGTCTCATACTGTCAGCTGCCAGAGTTGTCAGACATAAAATACACCCTGGTCTCTCCTCATCTCCCACCGCCTTCATTATAATTTATATTCATATAAATGTAATTTACGGTGCTGTTGGATTGCTGCTAGACCGCCTCGTTAATACAGGTGCGTGCGGGAGAGATTACAGTTTTTAACCGCAGTAGAACTGTTGTTTTTGAAAGGCTATATTTAATATTTAATATTTCAATAGATATATAAACATGTTTTGAAAATAATTACAATCTCTCTTTTTAATAAATTTGACTTTTGAACTGAGGACTGAGGCGATTACAGAGACAGACGGAGCGCTGCGTCGCTCGCTCTGTGTGTGTTTGAGAGAGAGGAGGGAAGAGAAGGTGGAAGTAAGGTTCATGTTCAAGTTTAATAATAATGTTCGTCTCCGAAGCATCATCTGTTTTTTTTTTTTTGTCCCTGTCAAATATCTCTCCATTCTGTAAACCTACAGACTACCTGTCTGAATGAACATCACTGCTACCTATACTAGATGTATAAAGGCACGATTTAGTTTACTGTTCCTCTGGGAAAAAGATTGTGACGTCAAAACATTAGTTGCGCATCACATATTCCTCCGGACACCCCACCTCTGTCATGCCTCTGACCCCACAGTTTGAGAACCATCGGGCTGAGGTGGTCCCAGAGAATAAATTAACTCAATCAACTAACTGTGGCGTTATTGTGAAATATAACGTTAGTTGCTCTAACGAGGGAAACCTAAAGACCACAAAGTAAACATCATTAATCGATCGGCATCACAAACAGAACACGTACAAAGTGTCTGCTAACCGTGTTAACTGACTCTCAGGAGAATGCGTCGTGGTTGCTCGTAATGACGGCAGCTGTGTCCTCGTAAAAGCCTTCAATTTGACTTTAATCAATTTTAAATATATACTAATCTGTGTTTATTATCGTCCAACTTTTTACGTAAGTTACCACGAGCAACTAAAGACGCTTTCGGCTGAAAGTCACCAGTTAATACTGACACAAAGCAGTCGCTGTATTCGTCTAAAGTGTAAAAATAAATCTAGTGGAAGAATAACAAAACTGTTGTGTTTCAAATGTAATCTTTTTATACTTGCATCATACGCCTGGGGCAAAGATAGTTGGAATGCATTGACTTCTGAATGGATGCTGACTGAGGCAACGTGGTGACATTCAATGTATGTAAATATATGCCAATCCATTTGAGTGGACTGGTTAAAAGATATATATTTTTTTGATTGCTATCCAATAACCATGAAACCGGGGAACTGGACATGTATTGTTGTAAATGCGGCTGGAGCCCTGAACACTGGAGCCTGAAATAAATAAATATCTTCACATCATTTCCGTAGTGTTGCTTCAGGGAGGCACAGCTGAGGACATTATCTGTTGGACTCTTTATTGGTGCTTCTGGCTCCCCTCATTTCTTTGAACATGAGTAACTCAAATGTTGCAACTGAATCTTCAAGTCATTAAATCTGGCAAGCGCAAAGAAAAGAAAAAGAAAAAACTGACAAAATTACCAAAATTGCTGTAATCTGTGACATATTCAGCAGGGTTTCCTTTTCTCCTCATTTCTGCAGACTGGCTCGGGACGAGACCAGAAAGCATTTTGGGGGAAAAACGGTTCTGTCTTTTTTTTTTTTTTCCTGGCAGGGCCTGTTCCATTTTCTTATGTTTCAATTGCCAAGGACAGCGCAAAGCCACATAGGGTTAAAAAGCAATTTCCTACATCATGACAACTGTACAAATATATGGTGGCAAATGTTGGAGGAGAAAAGGGGGAGGTGGGGGTAGATAAGGGGGTGAAAGACACCGTGGTGGCAGTGGTGGAGTAGAGAGGTTAATCCTGCTGTTTAATCTGTGGAGGTATGGGGGGGCCTTATCTCTGCCGCCTGCTGCCGTTGCGCTCTCCTTCAGCATCCAGCATCCCTGACTGTCTGACATCACTCAGCGCTGGGGTGTGGTGGGGGTTGGCTGGGGTGACGGGGGAGAAGGAAAGATGAGCTAACTGCAGCTACATTAAGTGCCAATGCTACCATAGGAATATACAATACCCCGCCCTTCCCTCTTACCCTCCCACCCTGCCGTGTTGTGACCACAGAGACTCAGATGCCGCTGATTCTGTTCAACATCCTACGGGACCGAACACTGACAACCTCCATTTCCGTATTTGTTTTTGTGAAAACTGCGATGAGGAAAGAAACCCAGCGAAGAACTCATTGGCCTGCTATCTGACAAGACTGTTGGCAAACCGAACAGCTGTCAGCCACCCTCAGGCAGCGAAGAAACAAGAAAAATCCCACATGGGCATACATTTTAGCTAGCATGCCTATTTGGAAAAACTGAAGCACAGATATTCATATTCGCAGCCACAACTCACTGCAACTTAGCTCATGGCTCTGATTAGGAGATGACAGTATAATATGCACAAGGGCAGCTAGTACTGGAGGCCTGCAAGCAAGCTCAACTCGACTGTTATTAACAGCACAAAACAACTGACCCGCCTCCAGGAAGAGGGGAAAGATCTCTGAAATCTTTTGATGATGACTTCCACTTGACCTTACAACCACCATTTAGGTTTCAGCCTTGGATCCAAGAAGCTTTTCTGGAGGGCTCTATGAAACAGACGGGAGCCTTGATGACTGCAAGTGGAGAGAGGTATCACTGCATTCACTGATTTAGAGGAGCAGTAATTATAAAAATCAGCATAAAGAGGGAGACGACATCAAGTGACTTCCTTCATTTGATTTCTCCCATACTAGTACTGTTCCTGTCCTTAAAATAACCACGGCATAAATTAATGTGAAAAAAAAAATGGTGTCATTCCTTTGGATGTTCTTTCTATGGACAATTTCAGTAACACTGCATTTTAAAGGTCTGCAAATTTCATGGTAATTAGATGATAATTAGCAAGTAACCTATTTGAAATTTATTTGGAATTACTACCTAATTACCCCAATATTTACCTCGAAATTTATCGAAAATTACTTTATTATAAACATTATTTAATAATTATATTCTAAAATAGCATATCATTATTAAAATAAGGCCCTTAGGCTTGAGAAGCGTCTGTGCGATGCTCTGCATTGGAGGTGGAAAACCAAAACTAATAGAAGACACTTCTGATCAGGCACAAATCACACCATTGTGTGACTTATTTTGTCTACACAAATAGGACGACATTACACAGACATTCCCCGTGTCATTTTAGGTTTTTCGCGTTTATTTATGCGCCACGCAACAAAACTATGATAATGTCCAGGAAAAACGTCATGGTTGGGCTTAAAATAAGTACTTAAACTAAGTAAAATACATCTAAAATGCTGTGTTACTCGATTTTTCTTTTACGTCGCTAGATCTATTTACACGGACACGTTTACATTGCAGTCAGAACAGAGTACATGGTGTACAAATGACACGCCAAAAGCAAAAAAGGTGTTCTTATTGCAGGCTAAATGCCTTGTGCATTTTTGTGTCATTCATACGCCTTTTCGTGCGAATGGGCTGTATATAGAGATGGTCGATGTGTTCACGTCCAGTTAAGGAAAGAAAACTCTATAAACCTTTAATAACAACGCTGTCAGAAGCCACTGGAGTACTATAACTCGTCAGTTTGACGGGCAGTTTCTAACAACCTAATTTTGCGTATCACTTTCTAACACAACATGAGACAGAGTTACAAGTGTTGGGAGGGAAGTTGGCCTTTTTTTGGACTTTTGGCCCTAATTAAAATAACCTGGCGTCCACGCTTTTCCAACAGTATATCCATGCAGAAAATGGGCAACCCTTAGCTATGATACTGAAAAAAATAAACAGACCAACAAAACAAATCCGCATCCCAAGCCTCAGGCTACAAAAACAATTACCAGAAAATCCATTTCTACATTATACAGCTTCCTATTCTTTTAATGACTCTATTAATGATACCATTCCATTGACTGGCCGAGGTCCCAACTCTTTTGTCCGTTTCGTTTATTTTTATAGAGCAACATGAGAGAAAACGTTTGGAGATAAACTGCCTGTTGTCTTTACAGAGCAAATCTGCAATAAAATCAGCAGTTATGCATCAGAATGTGTGAGGTGTTGGACAGACCAGTCAATACTGTATTTGTTTACACAGACAACTTCATCCAAATGCCAGAATCAGGAGAACGGAGATCCTAATCTGTGCTTGTATCTAAGTACAATTTCTGGAGGTGATTCACTGACAATGTTGCTTAGGCAGCTTTAACAGGCTCACAGTCCCTGAGCCTTTTCATAAAAAGGAGATTTGCAGATATGAAAATATGTCCTCGGTCCTGGAAAATCCCCTTAAGTACTGTCGGTGTCCACAAATAGTCATTTTCAACCTCACTGTTCAACAACTATAAGCCCCAGGAACAAATTTAGGGACCACATGTTCCTTTAGTGCATTCGTTTTTGTGTTTCCACTGCAACCGAAAAAGTGTAAAGATTGGGCAAATGAGACTGCTGTCAGATTAAAAAGCGACTGGGTGCTTTCAAATGTCACTTTAGCACGTGACGAGACATTAACGCAGAGTCATCGAGATGTTCTCCGGACAGGACATGTGCAAAGGTGGAAAGGGAGATTAAAAACCCCAGAAAGCCCAGACAGCTGTCTCCAAAGGGGACTGTCCTTATCAGAAAAATTACGCCACTGGTCATTTGCTCGAATGCTTTAAAGCGGCAAAGGCAGAAGAAGTGGGACGTCTTTATACAGCCCGCAAAACATCTTAGAACGGAGGTCAAGGTGGATGGTTGGGTGTTTGAAACGTGTGACATTGACGCCAGAGATCGCAATGTCTGATCTTCTACTAATGGACCATAGAGGTTGCAGATAACAAAACTCTCATATGAGTATGCACCCGATTCGACTGGTATCAGGCCATTAAATAGGCGTTATCGGTCGCTATAAGCACCATAGATGTGGGTCATTTGGAGCCTACTACGCCTACTACTTCGTTGTAGAAATGAAAGCGAAAATTAAAAGCAACATGTTCTAAAAAAAACTGTTTAGGCAACAAAACCACTCAGTTAAGTTTAGGGAAAAACATCATGTTTTGGTTTAAAATGACTACGTTGTGAAAGTGAAAGTGAAACTTAACGCCTCTGAACACAAAGACAACTACACGTTGTTGGTTTCAGGATGTAAACTCCGGTCTCCTTGGTGAAAACCATCCATCGCCCCCAACTTATATCACATATGGAGTTTCACACTGTTTATACTACAACACCTGACTTCTGCTTCTGCTCTTGTTATAATTACTACAGCGTAGAGGTCGCTGTCGTGTTCTTTTATACCTTCTATCAGTAGTCTACCATGTGAATAGATGATAAAACCTACTAGTGGGTATAGTAGGCCCCTATTGACCCACATCTATGGTTCTTATAGCGACTGATAACACCTATTTAATATCCTGACAACAGTCAATTTGGTTGAAATATATGAGTAATCTAACGCAAATAACTGCCATTTAAACATAAAAAAATCCCTTCCCTAGTCTTAATATTGATGCTAGTAACAAACATTGGTGCGGCCTGAATGATATCATGTTGTAGCACTAGTGAGGTTTTCCTAAGTCTAAAATAAAAGTTTTACATTATGATTTTGCTGACCTTTTTTAAGCTTAAAGACAGATTTGTGTTCACAAATGTTCACTGACAAAGATTAAATGTTCAGCACGCTTAATGTTAATAATTAATTCATTTTTTTTCACTTATGTGTGAAGTGTTTAACACATTACATAACATACTCTCATGAGAGCACTTATAGAGTGCAATAGTAACCAGAGAAATTAGTAAAATGTGGGACGATGTTTTCAGCTTTTTAATTGTGGTAACACTGTATTATTTTCTTCCTCTGTGGTAAGCCCCAGCCAGCAGTGTTAATGCACAGTTGATGGCTAATGACAGGTGTATTAAGTGATCATGGGATTTTAATGACCACTTATCCGGGGCTGTCAAAGGCAGAGTCCACAGAAAGCTGCTGGGAGCTGCTACAGCTGCTGTCTGTCTGCCAAATGTGCAGCTTTCTGCTCTCAGCCTCTCCGTTTCCCCCAAGTTTCTGTTTGACTTTGTTCTCTTCATCCGATACACACTCATTTAACACTACTGAACACCTGTGTCACTGTTCACGAGGGCCCTCTGTCACGTTTGTATCAAAGCGGCTTCAACGAACCTGTCGTTCCTTATTTCTTAAACCCTCGTTGACATGCCAATGGACATATTTATAACATGCAGTGAAACAATGCCCATTAGTTAATCATGACGCTAATAAAATCCATTAATCCCTCTTTTTGCTCTTATCAAGCCCTGCAACCTGCTGATAACAGCAGTTTTTAATAATTAAGAGTGACTGCCAATATAATCAGCCATCAGCGTATTAACATTTCAATAACAAAGGGTCTATCAGAGCAAAGCAAAGCATTGCAATTATATCTATTAGTCCTCCTACTCTCATTCAGAATATTTACAGCTGGGAATTCAAATGACAAAAAACTGATAGTGTGCCTTTGAGAAATAAATGGTTGGAAATCCTCATTGTAAGAGAGCGTGCACTGTCATGCATCTGCAGAGAAAGAGCAAACAAGTCTTTGCACTGTACAGTATGTACGTATGTGGATCATTGGCTTTATATTAGGGCTGTCAAAGTTAACGCGGTAATAAGGCATTAAAGCAAATTCGTTTTAACACCACTAATTTCTTTAATGCATTAACGCAACAGATCTTTCGGAGGTTGTAGTGGGCTCCGTTGTAAAGCTAGAGTGAATATGCTGGCATCATATGAAACTACAAATCGTAAGGAATCCATTGGCACCATGTCATACTAGCTTGTTGCAAAGGAGGTTAAATAACGCTCCAAACTTGCACTCAATTTTGGTAAGAAAAAATTGGCATGGACATTTTCAAAGGGGTCCCTTGACCTCTGACCTCAAGATATGTGAATGAAAATGGGTTCTATGGGTCCCCACGAGTCTCCCCTTTACAGACATGCCCACTTTATGATCATCACATGCAGTTTGGGACAAGTCATAGTAAAGTCAGCACACTGACACACTGACAGCTGTTGTTGCCTATTGGGCTGCAGTTTGCCATGTTATGATTTGAGCATATTTTTTATGCTAAATGCAGTACCTGTGAGGGTTTCTGGACAATATTTGTCATTGTTTGTGTTGTTAATTGATTTCCAGTAATTAATATATATTTACATTTGCATAAAGCAAGCATATTTGCCCACTCCCATGTTGCCAAGAGTATTAAATACTACTTAGACAAATGTCCCTTTAAGGTAAATTTTTAACAGATAAAAAACATGTGTGAATAATCACGATTAATCATGGACGATCATGCGGTTAATCGCAATTAAATATTCGATTTACAACCCTAATTTACATATGACAAATATAAAAGAAGCAGGTAATGAAATGTTTCATTTCTTTGTTTTGTCATACAGGAATGCTGTTTGTAAAATAAATGAGAAAGGTGAGATGAGGAGGCTGGTGGTTCACCTTTGAACTGCCTATCTTAGAGAAAAGAGGTAAGAAAGCATTTTCTCTCTCCCTTTCCTCCGGCAAAGAACATTTCTCACCGCAAGTCTCATGGGGAACCTTCTAAAACACATCCAACACCCACATAACTTCGATTTAAGATCTGCACCTCAGCTATCACAGGCTAAAAACTCACAGTATCCTGCCCTGATGCTTTGTCTGTTGTAACATTTGGTGTGATTACCCATGGGCCATCAGTCTTCTGTGAGCTCTCAGCTGAAATCCCCTACGGCGATATTTAGCGCAGTTTTTTTTACATATTGGCAGTTGGACAACGGTAAGCTACAGGTCACTCAGCCCATGTTTGGCTCACATCCACGCCCTCTGAGAAACATTATACAATATCAGTGAGCGGCACCTATCACTTCAATTTATTCTTTGGATCAATTTATCCATCTTTCTCTTGGTAACTTCCCACATCTCATCAAGCCACATTTGAAATGCCAGTGGTTTCATTGATTTCCATTAGCGCAGTTCACATCCCCTGGGTGAGGCCACAGCCACATTGGTCAGGATATTTGAACACTCAGATTGTTTAACACACTCCAGTGCCTTTAGAGATCACTGTGACCACACAGCTGAGCAGAGGTATACTGTATGTAGATCTGATTAAAGAAACCAACAATCCATGACATGCATTTCTTCCCCTCGGTGACCTTCATTCCCACTCTTCCAACTACCTGACTACCTGAGGAGCGGCTCTGTAGTGGTGCCCCAGGTCCATTTGGAAAACAAGAGATGATCGAATCATTCCCTGTAGGATAGTAGATGGAACCAGAGAGCCGGGCTTCTTCTGACGGCACGCAGCGCTAAGAGCCATTCGGTGGTCCACGGGACACACTTGAATGTCGTGTTGGATCACATCACACGTACTGGGAATAAGGTCAGCATCGAAAACGTGGAAGACCTCAGCGGCTACAAGGACGAAGCTGAGTCAAGATGGGGGGGATATTAGAGAGAGAGTTGAACAATCTCTCTGATTCTTAGTGAATGGAGCCACAACAATAAAAGGCTCAATATATGTTGTAATTACCTAACGCAATCTCACCAATGGAAAGGAACAAATGAATAATCTCCATGGCAACAGGCAAACAGGACTGTATTATCAATATTGCGTTGGTTTTAAAATGGGATCACTGGGATAGCCTGGTGTTTAAGACCCAAGGTAAAGCTATACAGATTATATTTTTTATAATATTAAAGCTGGATAAATAAAAAATAAAAAAAATCTACAGAAATGATAAATGAAAGAAAATAGCTACAAAATGTTGATCTGTTAACAGCGTAGTTTTTAATATAATATGGACTAATAATTATATAATAAAATGTTCCATTATTTCAGTTATTGGATTTTTTGGTTTACACTGTAATGACATTATCAAATAAAAAATGCACAATTTAATTGACATAAGCAATTTGTATGAGTTAAATGGGACAGCATATAATTTTTCATTATGAAATGGTTATTAAAATATAGCAGAGTATAGATTTACAAATAATAAACAAACAATATGTAAATAATAATAATAATAATACAGGTTTTTAGATTAGATGTCAAAAGAAACTTCCATTATTTATGAGGTGGGCAACGCTGACTGACAGACCAATCATGGTCCTGATATTGGTCCAACCCATGGAAATAACATGTATAATGTTGATTTGCATGGTACTGTATTTTTTATGTTCAAATTCAATGTGAATGTTCTAAAAATATACTACAGCTATGGATCTGTCATATACATTAAACACAAAGCAATCAAGACTCTTTTGTCCATCCTTCCTCGAGCAGGACCATTAAAGTCATTAATAAAATTGCTAAATCAACAGAAAACCCCAGCAGGAGGCTTCTCAGTCACGTGGTTCGTTCTTCTGACCGCTTGCCGTGATCAAGCGCTGAGCGATACGTGCCTCGCCTATCCGGAGCATCACTGGGAATGCTTTTGTCAGCAACATGTGAGCGCCTTCACTAAATGTCAGCTAACAAGGCTAAAGGAAAAAAGGAGTGCATGCACACACAAGCTCATTAAGACGTGCTATGATGTCCCTGGCCTCCAGCGGTATCACTAGCTAGTTGTGAAGAGAATTTAGCCGGGGAAAAAGTCAATGAAGTGATGATGAAAATGAGCCCCCCGATGCAGCCGATTGATTTTTTTCAGAGAAAAATGGCAGGTGCGTAGGGAGTACTTGTCGGCACTACACAAATTGCAGAAGGTATGGGGAATCGTTTTCACTAGGTGTTCTCACGCTACCTGTATTTATCTTGGAGGATGAGGGGATGCTGCTGGATGTCTTGAGATGAAGAAGTGTTTTGACCTTGACTGAAAAATCTGAACCAATCGTAGATTAGAATTTGGGTTAATTATTTTTTAGAGATTATCCTTATTTGCCATTAAATATATATAATGTCAGAGAGTTTTTTTTTAATGTGACTTATCAGAGAAAACGTATTTAAGGTGAAAAGATCCGCAGAGCTCAGAGCGCTTCAGCTGGCAGCTTCAGAGCCCAGCAAATATTTAGACACTGAATCAATATTGATACTACAACCAGAGTAAGGGTTAAGAGCAGCCAGAGTAAATACAGCAGCAAAACAGCACTCAGATGTCTGTAGTCATCCAGAACTCCCTCCTTCACGATTCTGTGATATCAGGACCTAAACCTGAGCATCTTCCAGCAATATGCTGCTGAATCAGGTGATTCTCAGATCAAGGACAGTGACCTTCAGAGGGGAGGAAAAGTACTGGAGCACATTCATTGATTTGCAGCCTTTACTAGTGCAAAAAAAAAGAGTAGAGTTTTGACTTTTCTACCATGTCTTCATCGCTGTCAAAATGCACAAAGGCAGGAAAATTGAGCTGTAATTTGGTGTTAGCTCTACCAGCAGCAGGGCAACAAACGCTGGACGTGTAGTGTATTGTTGCTGTATTTCACATCTGCACAATAGACACACTATACAAGAAGAAGACACACTATACAAGAAATAGAAGAACTAGATAAAGAGGTATTTCAGCTATTCAGTATTGCACTTCCATTAAGTCGGTGGACTAAAAACAAATTATCAAAACTGAAGTAGCAGAAGCAGAGAAATCCTGACTTTTAGTCCAAAAGTGCTAGATACTACATTTACCATAATAATAACTCAATAGTGTAAATAGTCAAGATTTTAAGTCTCAAGTCCAGTCGAGCCAAAATGATTCTGATGACATCGCTGTGACATCAGAGTTATTTTGTTGAGGGGCCAGTATACTCCATCAAAAGTGCTTGTTGGATGGCCTAATAGCTTCGGAAACCCCCGACCCGCCACATCTTTCTTTTGTCAGATTAGGGGGACTGTAACCGACCATTTCTGCAATTTTCCAAAACCATCGATCCGACATGGACACCCTCTTCATGCCGTCATTGGTATAGCTCTTATTTTTCATTTGTTTCCAGGACAGTCAATCGACTAAAATATTTAATCACAATTAATCGCGTGATTGTCCATAGTTAATCACGATTAATCGCAAAGTAATTGCACATTTCTAATTGTTGAAAATGTACCTTAAAGGGAGATTTGTCAAGTATTTAATACTTTTATCAACATGGGAGTGGACAAATATACTTGCTTTATGCAAACGTATGTATATATTTATTATTGGAAATCAATTAACAACAGAAAACAATGACAAATATTATATATACAGAAACCCTCACAGGTACTGTATTTGGCATAAAATATATACTCAAATCATAACATGGCAAACTGCAGCCCAACAGGCAACAACAGCTGTCAGTGTGTCAGTGTGCTGACTTGACTATGACTTGCCCCAAACTGCATGTGATTATCATAAAGTGGGCATGTCTGTAAAGGGGAGACTCGTGGGTAACCATAGAACCCATTTTCATTCACATATCTTGAGGTCAGAGGTCAAGGGACCCCTCAGTTTTTCCTCACCAAAATTTAGCATAAGTTTGGAGCGTTATTTAGCCTCCCTCGCAATGAGCTAGTAAGACATGGTTGTTACTAATGGATTCCTTAGGTTTTCTAGTTGCATATGATGCCAGTATTTAATTAATAATAACAAATTATATAATAAATAAATTAGTGGTGTTAAAATGAACTTGCGTTGACGCCTTATTATTACGTTTGACAGCCCTATTTGTTACACAACTATTTGTGGCACAACCGCGTTCAACACTGTGAATGTCTTCCAGGACAGACTGTCAGAAAATGTTGGCAACGGGATGCTGGGAAAAATGTTGCATCCTGACATGATGATGAGCAGCCCACAATGACTGCTGCAGGTGTGTGGGTTCACATAGAAAACAACAGGATGCCGAGATCATCTAAACAACTACAAACTGACAAGAAATGTACGATATTCATGGTCCAACAAATATTAAATTATGACTCCTAACAAAGAGCACGTAGTGGGTACCAACTTTACATTTCTGCCGCCACAAAATCATCAGCATGTTGTTCAATCCATCTAAATCTATTTGAACTCACCCACGTCCTGCGTTTCCTTAAGTGCTGCAAGCCAGTGAGTGAAAAGATTAAATGTAAAAATAGAGAGAAAGCATCTCTAATGGGCAGCATCTATGAGCATCTTTCCAGCTGTTTTTTCTTTTTTTTCCCCACTGGAGTGGAAGAGGAGGAGGTGGGCGGTGAGAGGACGAGGAGGGGGGTGAACAGATGAACTGATGGCCTTTTGCTGTGTTTTACAGGACTACAGCCTGGCCAGGATTGTTCTCTGCCTCCCAGAAGACACCAGTCAGCTGCTGGAGGCTAATGTTAATTAGAGCCTGTCAGCAGAGCAGCCTTTAAAAAAGGGTCAGAGAAAAGGTCAGTGTGCTATATTGTAATTATTTTACATGTTTAAACCAGAGCCTGTTTCTCTCTCTCAGATATCTGACACCAACATGATCTTTTTTCCAGGGTGGAATTTGTCTATCTACATCACAGAAAAGGGAGCTTCACCCGCATCCACTATTGATAAAACGACGTGATTCATTATCTAAAACGGAGCCTGAAAAACACTGTTGTTGACAGACTGTTGACTCATACAGCCTTTGTGATGGATGACGATAAGAAAAGTAAAATATTAGCCGAGCGCTGATAGTGATGGAATCGAATGGAACTGATGATAATTATTCTTTTACGAGACTGTCCCTCACAAGAAAAATTACAGCATTTGTCAGTTGTTCAAAAACCTGACACAACCTATTAAACCAGACCTCTAGCTGCCATTTGCAGTATGATCCTCGTCTCTGTGGAGCTAAGGCTGAGCCACAAAACTGTGTAGGGTGAAGGTGAGTCAAGCCTAACCTACCTAACAAAATCCACCTATTATACCAGCACCTGTTAAACTCACTAATTAACACATCTTCTTTGTTTGATCCGTACAAAAAGCGGTGTAAAAATGACAAGTTGCAGCGTTACAGGGGGTTATGTGTCAGACTATTTCTTGTCTGGGAGCGGGCGCTGCCACCGTGTGTGCAGCTGTCTCAGTAGTCTTTAGTCCAAAAGTGGACGTGAGGAAATATCTGTTGAATTTGACAAAAATAGGCCTATGTCTTATTATCATTCAAAATGAAAATGAAACAAAATGACGGGCAATAATTAGATCATGATGGAATTTTTACAACCCTGTCCGTCAAAATGACGGGCAACGAGAAAGTCTAACGCAGCCACCGCTCTAACTCCACAGTTCAGTTCTATATAGTTCACAGTCTTTTCACGTGTTTCAGCAATTATTTTGTTTAGAAACAAATCTCTGATTTGACTTTACCCGGACTTTAACGCACATTCAGCCAGACGAGCTTCAGTTGCGTAACATCAGAGGCATGCAGAAGAGAGGAGGAAGGAATTCAGCCCTGCTTCGTCTCTGTTGTGGGCTGAGCCGATGGCAACATCATTCGGAGGCTGTTAACCCACAATACATCAGGTGACACCTGTCTGTCCTGTGCTGACCTTCCCATTTCGACCTCGCCCCGCTCCTGTCTATCCTCCCTGGCAGTGTCAGACAGAAATCTCCCAGGGCCAAACTGTGCCATGTCCGTTCACTGCTTCCACCCCGTCAACCAGCAAACATCTTCAGATTGGATTGCCTGACCCAACCCCCACCCCCGCGGCTAAATAGATTGCCCCCCCCCTCCCCACCTCTTCCCCCTCCGCAGACAGGTGGAGACAGGTAGAAATGACTGTCTGTCTGTGCTGGACATTCATCACACCTGCTTCCTCCCCTCGTATCCACTAAACAATGTAGCAGAGATAATGCAGCATTAGAGTCCTCACCTTCATCATGCTGACATTTGCTACGCCTCGGCAGAGCTGCTGTTTGATCCGGCGCGTGTTTCAACATCACATCTTTAATCTGTGTAAACAAGTCAAAGGCCAGCGTGGCTTAGGAGGCAGAGGATGGAGAAACATTATTCAGACTGAAGCACGTAGCACGCCGGGTGAACCCTAACAGAGATTAGAGTATATAGTCGTGTCACGAGGAGTCAAGACAGTCACGTCCTGTGTGTGTTTATGTGTGTTGGTGTGTGTGCGTGCGCACGAGCAGGTGTTTTCTATGTGACATCCGAGTGGAGAGCCCTTGTTCAGATTCCTGTGTGCATTTCCAAACCCCGGGCTGTATATCATAGAGCAAAGTGTGACGTTTGAAATTGACATTTTTAATCTGCAGTGCTTCTCCCCATGATGTTATCTACTTTACTGTCTACCAAGACTGAGAGGAGGGGGAAGCATTAATCTAAGGAACACATTTATTCTAAAACCATCATAAAACATTTTTTTTACCCCTATGTAACCGATAATAAATATGAGAGGATATACTACCTCTATGGGAAAAAAAGACAGTCGGTAATTACATTTCAAATGTAATATGTTTAAATAGTATGCAAAAACGCATGTCAAATCAGATTTATAGACAGATATCCATAATGGAAATCCCTGTCCACATTAACTCTGCAAAGAAAGGGTACAAAGCACTCAGAGATTTGGTTGGAAGAAGGATATGGATAACACACGCTGCTGTCCTCCATCTCTCTAATGTCTGGTGCCAGCAACAGTGAGCATTCGTCAATGATGACTAATGACCAGGATGTTGATAGCAGACATCATAACAAGCCGTGATGCATGTGGACTATTATGCTGTATTATTACATTCTTTATTTGTTATGCCAAGCATTTGAACATTATTTTACAAGATGATGTAACGCTGATTGTTATTCTCAAAAGTCTAAGGTCAAAACCACAGAGCCAATTGGCCACAATGAGCTTTTTCATCGGCAGATTAATTTGAAAACTCTACTTAATTTGTCCAATTTGTTAAATGTCGTCTCAGGGTGACATCTTTCCTATTAAAACTGATATAGAGGTTGTGAAAGCATTGTGCTCTAGCGAAAGAAACACAGTGCAGATGAGGTAAAAAAATGAAATACATAAAATCACACGCATGCCCTCGAAATGAAAGCCCAGAGCTCAGATCAGTCTAAGCCCTGCTGAGACTTGACAGTGCATACAAGTTGGCACATCTACCCAAAAGCACTCCACAATTTTTCACTGACCAGAAATAGAGCGTGCATCTCTCGTTGAGCGGCGCGGCGAGATGAGAACATCAGTCAGAACAGGGTTTCTATTTGAGGTTGTCAATTTGTACAAAGTAAATAACAGGCTTGCACTGTCAGTTCTACCATGTAACGTGATGCATTTTCAATGCAAGGTGGATCCTTCCCTATCCTGAGCATGGGTGCATTTGCAGTAAATAAAAAACGAAGACATATATTCATATATTCTCTGTGAAAATTAAATCAATCTCATAGAATATGCGTTATTTGAGAAATTCATTTGGTCCACCACTTTGCCCCGACAGATATATCTTCTACATCAGATGGATAGCTGTCGTCTTTTTCCATTTAATTTTGGTGCTGAATTCTGTGAGTTAAGAAGTAGTAGCATTATTTATATGGATGTTATTATGAACCTTTCCTGCATATTGTTATGATTTTCTTAGCAGCCGCACTAAATCCCTATATGATCATTTTTAAGCTATTCATCTGTTCTTTAATAAACCTTCACATTTTAGCTGACATGTGATTTGAAAACATTAAATGGAAAACTGTGTCCGAATAAAAATTACAGGTTTATTCTTCTATAATTGAAGGCTATGGCTTCTAGATTATATTTTAGGGATGTGAAAGTAACGCAAATTTGTTTTAGCACCACTAATTTATTTAACCCATTAACACAATCGATCTTTCGGAGGTTTTCGCTTGTCGCAAAGGAGGCGAAATAATGCTACATACATCGCTAAATGTTGGAAAGGAAAAACTGGCATAGCCATTTTCAAAGGGGTCCCTTGACCTCTGACCTCAAGATATGTAAATGAAAATGGGTTCTATGGGTACCCACGAGTCTCCCCTTTACAGACATGCCCACTTTATGATAATGACATGCAGTTTGGGGCAAGTCATAGTCAAGTCAGCACACTGACACACTGACAGCTGTTGTTGCCTGTTGGGCTGCAGTTTAACATGTTATGATTTGAGCATATTTTTTGATGCTAAATGCAGTACCTGTGAGGGTTTCTGGATATATAATATTTGTCATTGTTTTGTGTTAATTGATTTCCAATAATAGATATTTACATACATTTGCATAAAGCAAGCATATTTGCCCAATCCCATGTTGATAAGAGTATTAAATACGTGACAAATCTCCCTTCAAGGTATATTTTGAACCGATAAAAAATCTGCGATTAATTAGCATTTTTTTTTTACAAATATTCTAACGCAATTTTAGGCCCATTTTGATAGACCTACTGCCTGTTGGGCGAATTACTCTAAGACATAATGATGAAGATAATGGACAAGTTAACATAACCAGATTGTCTGAGCTTGAAAATGCAAATTAATGATTGATTAATTGATAAATCTCCTTTTAAAGTACATTTTGAACAGATAAAAAATGTGCGATTAATTTTAATCGATTGACAGTCCTAATATATACATATATATATATATATATATAATTACATTATTCATAATGTACATTGTGCATTGTTTCAAAGTGGTTTTTATTTCGGGTTTTAGCACCGTTTTATTTATTGCCAAGTAATAGTAAAATAATAACGTGGGATCTCTGGAAAGGATGTATTAATCAATATATTCATATTCATTTACATAAATTCCAAAGAGTAAAATCTCGATACGAAGGCGAGTGCCCTGAGAACATGAACACCAGAGCACGACAGTTTTATGCTTTGTTAGTAAAGGTCAGGCCGGCACATTGATGATGTGCTTATTATCTGTCTCAGCGGCAATCTGTTTAAAATTACCTCATTATGTTGATGACCAAATCAAGTGCACCCCTGGGCCCCATGCACTCCTCCTTAGATACTGCTTATGCCAAGTCACGGGCTAGCAGTGCCGTCATGTTGGACCTGATGAGAGCTGTAGGGCATCTAATACTACATGTATGCCAGCTAAGCCATGACACCATATTAATTATGTTAAAGCCCTCCTTGTCAGGCTGCCTGATCTCCTTATTAGGAGCACAAACAGGTGAGGCTTCAGGCTCCTTCACCCGTTTGGAGCGTGTTGAGTGTGCAATGAGCTAACAAATTGGACGTTTTCCAATTCATTTATAAAATCACAATGGAAATGTCTCCATAATAAGTCTATAATCTGTTTGCATTATTCTGCATATATGAGCCATATAATTATTGTTTTTGTTGCATTTACAAACAGGTCAAACGAGAGTAAGAGTACAGGAATTACATAACATATATTTTCTTTGTGCAGGATGTATGGTGGAAACAAAGTTGAAGGATAATGATATGAAAATGGAAATTCAACCTCAAGCAGCACCTGATAGCATCCACTTTCTGGCTCGACTTTGGATTTCACAGTTTAAAGGACGAACCGAACCTTGATGACAAAACTGCTTGTAAATTCATGGCAATATGTTTGTCTCAAAAGTGGAGAAAAGAAGTCAAGATGGACTTTCCACCCTTTAGGTTTTCATTACAGTATAAATATGCTAAATCAGTTAAATTCAAGTCGGGAAATCTCTCTTCTTCTGTTTGGAAATGTATGCACTGCAGTCTGGATCTGGTCTACATTAATTAGCATCTTCAAGCTCAGACAATCTGGTTATGTTTACTTGTCCATTGTCATCATCATTATTGTTTCTTGCGGTATGGCTGTCAAAATGGGCCAAAGATTACGTTCAAATATTTGTTCTAAAACCTAGGGCTTTCAATCTATTAAAATATTTAATCGCGATTAACTATCTTGAATAGTGATTTGGAGGTTGATTACCATGGCAACGGTCAAAGCTTCAAAGCATTCGGGTCAGCCCTAGACGTTACTTTTCATTTTCAATTAATGAAAGTGACGTGCGACTCTCGTCATGCGGTGAGAGGTGGACAGCCGCGGTAGTGCTGCTTCTTTTTTGCACATCAAATATTAATTTTCAAATATCTATTGTTTTTTTTTACTATTTGAATATATATTTGAATTTATAATATTCGTTGCACATCTCCCCACTACACTAGAGTTAAATGCTGAGGTAGAAGAGCGAACTAGCAACTTTACCTGACAATAGACTTTGGAAACATGCCTGTAAGGTTTTTAGAATAATATTATATTAAGGGCATTTCACATCTTCCTTTACCTTCCAGTAACACTTTGAGTTGTTGATTTGCAAAGCTTGTAGAGTAGCCAGAAGAAAAAAACTTACATCAAAATCACATCAAAAGCTTTCAACAAGTATTGAATTAGTATTCTAAACATTTTTTCACCTACAGTAGCTCGATTGCTTATTCACTATTCATTTCACTCTATTTCCTTGGTGCTTTGTTTGTGCTGAACTGTACCGGAGTGAATGCTTTCATGCAGAACATGTAAGTGGCCACCCAAGTTCTTATTGATTAGGCTATAGCACGCTGAAAGATCAGACACTCACACTCTTTTGACAGAAATCAAAAGCAGTCAAACCTTGACACTTATCCCACTGGGATCTGTGCTATTAAACAGCTCTGTGTGATGGGCCACACGTATAGTTGGAAACATTTAACAAATACCAACAAATGAAAGAAACATGTGGCAGAGAGCCAGAATATACAACCGATATTTCCACAGAGTAAAGGTTAAAACTGCTTTCACAACATGAACAAAACGGGATATCCACAAGGTGGGCAAACTGAGTCGACAAGCTATAATCACAACGCAGCCAATTTACATGCAGGTTTTTATAAAGACTGTGTTGAGAACCACCTAGATAATTCTGACCATCATTAACCTCTGGCTGATCCTAATTCAGCTTCACAATCCCCCGGATTCGGAGGATTAATGCTACATTTAAATAATTAGGGTCAGCAATGGACAAACACCACATATATAAAAACCTCGCTGACATGGCCGCTATTGAATTTAATAAGACTGTGCAGCCACAATGAGCTGTCATCCTATATGGAACCGGTGGATAAAAATGTGGCAGGAAATAACACGCTGATTAGTCCGCTTTATGCAGCAAGCTGTTCTGTTGTATTACATCCCGCATGTACTGAATGCCATTCAATGCATGTTAAAAGGAGCACAGTAGTTGGTATGCATTATAAAAGTCAATCTTTGACAGGCATTATTACACACTATGCGTCGGGGTCGGATATAGGTTTGACATTTTAGACAATAGTCTGTTGATTGAACATGAAAAAAAACTGTACCTGCTCAGCACTGAATAACAAACAGTTAGTAACTAGCTGGTGAACATAGTGGCGGTATTAGCAGCGTCAGATTCTGTTCTATTCAAGGTCTTGAGGTCCCCTGACCGGTAGCACTATGGAGCGCTGTTTTGTTTCTATCTCGTGCACCCACACGAGGACGCCCATGCACAGTCCTGCAGATGGTTTCTCGCTATTCCGCTAATAGATGGCTGGTGGTGATAACATGCCAAGAAATGTAACACTGCACCAGTTTAGGCATGGAAGAAGACTGCTAGCGAGCAGACATGGATGTACATGTGATGAAGGGTCAAAGTTTCCCAGCTTTGTAGCTGTTTTATGAAGAAGAAAAGGTGTTAATTAGGCCTCAAGGATACACACAATGTGTTTTTGTGAGAAGATAATGAATCAAAAGATAACTTTGTCTACAAAAAAAACTAGATAGAGGACCCATTCATTGTCACAACACACAAATGAAAAACTGCCATGAGAACTAACACCCCTCTTTTGAGTTCAACCAACTGTCTAATAGGGCGCACACATTCACAGATACTGTAAGACTGAAGGCATACAGTACATCTGTGAGTCCTGAATATAAAACAACCCTGCATAACACAGGGCGTTATTTCCGTCTTCATCAGTCCACTTGCATTCATCGCACTGAATCTCATTTAGCACCTGCTGTTGGTATTTTGGATCAGCGTGATGTACAGCATTAAATGCCATGTAAATTTAATGCGCTCTGCTGCTAATCTACATTACACAAAGGTGTGTGCCTCGCAGGCTACGGCCGCATCTTTCAGCTCAAACTCGATGTAAAGTTACTGTAAGTAAGTTGCCTCTGAAAAGAAGACAGAGGAGCCTTCTTTATCAGGCAGGGAGAATAACTGTAGCACAAGTAATTTAACACTTCAAACAGTTAATTGATCCATGCATTGGAAAATATAATCTGAAAATCTGACAAATACTTTAGGCTGCTTTAGAAGTGCTAATTAGGAATATTGATCCCATATAATAATGTCTAAAAACAGGGAGCCTGTCTCTCACCGTGTAATCTACTGTGAGACCCAGGGTGCCAGCTCACCACTTTTTGTGAAGGGCATTTCTCCCTGAAAGCTTTGATGGTATAACGTCTGCTTTGTTGGGTGTGTGTGTGTGTGTGTGGATGAAGGAGAAGGGTGTGTGTGGTTGCTAAACATTTCTCCTCTCTACTTTTTTCTCTCTCGCTGTCCCTCTTTCTTTGGCCACAGCTTACGTCTTTGCTACTCTTTGAGGTTAAAACCGGCGTTGCCTTCGGCTCGAATGGCAGAGTGAGTGACAGGTCAGTGACAGGAAACAAATGTGAGCCTTCATCACACTGGGCATCCACATAAACATTCGGCAACCCCAGGGCCACGCTCTGAATTGCTAATTCGTTTTGTGATGAGGACGACAGTGAGCGTATTTTGAGGGGGGTGGGGGGGAACCGCGGGTGTCACAAAGTCTACCCCAGCTTCTATTTACAAAGTCATCAATTCAGTGTGTTTTCCACTTCCAGACAGAACGGGCAGTTTTCTGTTTTCAACAACATTGATCAGCCTCTGAGCTGCCGGGACTCGGGATATTAGAGGGAAAATGATCAGCTAGGCCTGGAGAAATGGCTCACCGCTGGGAGGCTTTGATTGACTTTCCTTAGGGGGGGAACACTGCCTTAGATCTACTTCGAGGTCTCTGTTGATATACTAGTCCACAATGCAGCTGAAAGGACAGCAGGTGGAGGTGTGTGTGTGTGTGTGTGTAATGTTGAAGAACAGGAGGAACAAAAGGCCAACGCAGGAGAAGGTGGGATGTCTGGCCCACTCTGTGTGGGAAGTAAACTACTTGTATGTTTTTTCTATTCTGGGTGGAGTGGAAGGCTGCTTTGTGTTTTATTTTTGAGGCCAGAGCTCCAACATGAAAAGCAAAAACGTTGCAGTAAAGCATTCAAAGTGTAGAGATAGAAGAGTGTACAGGGTAAAGAGATGAGTGACACCATGTGAACCAAGTTTAACATCCCATGCGATCCGAGCATAGACTGCATAAGAAGTAGTCACTGTGACGTCAACCATTTGTTTGTGGACCGTCGTTATGAAGCCTTGAGTTTGACATTTTGGCTGTCGACGTCTTGATTTTTTCTGAATAAGAAAATTTTACGTGACCAAAAAGGTTAAAATTAACTTTCATGAACTGAAAACACACTGTGAAAGGGTTAAAGACACACGAAGATGGACAATTTCCAGACCGGACAACGCCATGGTTACGACCTGTCAATCACAAGGTGGCCACACCCTAAAGCATCCCCTGCTTTATGGTCTATTTGACTCTAAATGGGACCATAATTTACTAAATGAACATCATGCTGTATTGAAAAAGACTTGAAACTAATGATTGAGACCATAAACTCATGTTTACAATGTTTACTGAGGTAATAAATCAAGTGAGAAGTAGGCTCATTTTCTCATAGACTTCTATACAATCAGACTGCTTTTTTGCAACGAGAGGAGTCGCCCCCTGCTGGCTATTAGAAAGAATGCAAGTTTAAGGCAGTTCTACATTGGCTTCACTTCTCAGACCCCAGAGTTGCCCACTGGATCCAAATCTTACAAATCAAGACTGACATGTTCATTTGCCAAACAATAAAGCCACGGTATTTAACTAAGCCTTAATAATGCGGGGGGGGGGGGGGGGGGGGGGGGGGGGGGGGGGATGTGGAGGGAGAGACATGAGGCAACAGCACGTGAGGTGAAAAGGACAAGTGCATGCTGGTGCTCTGAAAACAACGGGAAGTTAGTTATTTTAGTTTGGTCCACTGATTTGGCCGGCTTTTCAACATGGTCAGCAGATGCAGCTGCAGCTTCAGCAGTGGTTGTGACAGCTCATGGAGGCAACTAACTACTTTAAAGCCCATTATTGCTGCAATTAGCGGCAACAAATGGTACATGTTCTTGGAGTTATAGCTCAGTCAAATCTGAATAGACATACATGATTTACACACTGTAAATCCAGAGGATATCGTTATCGCTATGTCCATCGTGAATAAACCTTCATAAATCAGATTAGAAATGATAGAAAAAAGGCTTACCAACCTGCCTGAGAATCATCACATTTAAAAATTTTCTTCAATATCAAAGTAATGAGGTCGTTTTATTGCCTAAACCTAAGGAAGTTGTTTCCTGTGATGACGGAAGTTTATTTTGAAAAGACTGTATGCATGTAATGAGCGGAAATTGTCACTTGTTGCTGGACATTTGTAGGAAAAAGAAAAAAAAAAGGAGGAATAACTTTTTCGCAAAATATCATACGAACCTTTCTTGAGAATAGGTTGAAGTAATCTAGTGATGGTTGTCTGTACATGCATGGATATATTGTAAAAAGGAACTGCTGATTGCAAATTTGGCATCTTTTTGTGTTGGGTTGCGCGGTTGTCTCGATAATTTCTGACCGAGGTCCAACGGTGTCTCACTTTGAAAACCCTTGCTATAATGCAAAGTGTGGGTTTGGTCTCTTGCATGTGAAATCAGTGGCTCTTAAAGTAAGCACCAGGCCAGCACTCAGCTCAATTAACACAAGGAGATAAATGATATTACTTAATATAATAATCAGCTACTTTTTCTTTAAATAGCTGCTCGCTTTTGCTCTTTTCCACACACAAAAAAACAAAAACCCAAAATAAGACTCAAAGGTCTGGGATGGATCCTATCCACCCATGCAAAACAGGAGTGTTTGTAGCCAAAATGTTAACCTTTCTGTTATGATCACAGGTCATTTTAACATGGCTGCTTTACAACAGGCTACCAATGCATTACTTAACCACGTTCCTCTATATGAAATAACAAATGTCCATATGGTCAGAATACTATGCAAAGATCCTCTTCAACAGAAAAGCTGATTATGGTCATCATATCTTAATGCTTGGCAGTTGAACCTCTGGTGGCGTGCTTTAGTAACTCAAGAAGGTTTGAAATGTGCCATTACCTCCTCAATCTGCCGTTTGCAGGATGGTGGTACAGCTGTTTCTATCTAGCTACCAGAAAGCAATATAGAAAATGCTACAGAACACCCCCTGCACACAGTGCTGGCCTAAACAGATGACAAGGGAACTCTGGGAAGTGCATTTCAAAAACACCACAGCACAATGAGCTCTTAGCGCTATAGATACTTAGATTGAACTGGTGATATTCATTATAATTGACTCAATCCGTGGTCCTTACATTTACCGACCCAAAAAAACAATTGTAAGATAGGCGAGGCAAAGTAATGAACCTTGCTCAAATGGTATATTTACTACCCGATTTATCAAGGCCACCATGCAGGCATCTGTGTTAGTTTATGTTCCTGTCTAGCCTCACACGGCCTTGAATGACGCTGTTGAATGCAGAGGGACTCCAGATGCAGGCAGGCAGCTTCTTTGGGCTGCTTCAAGAGTTCTGGTGCTCTGTTATGGACCTAATGGTCTTACCATGCTAAGCTACTATAACTCAGTGGATGGGGAAGATGCAGTGGTTGTACAAGAGACCTGCTGTCAGTGTTCCTGTATTGGTTGCTATTAATATGACTCATAGATACGCAATATAATATTTAAATTGAACTGACTCAAACTGTGAGGTTAGAGTGAGTCACACTGTGCAGTAACTCAGACTTAATCAAATGTTATGATGGTTATGTGTTGGTAAATTATGTTGATATATTACACAGGGCTCTTTAAAGGTTGTGTTTTAATCGGTATTCTTTTCTGTGTTTACACCAACAACATCTCCTGCAGCAGTGAAGGAACGACACTTTTAAAGTACATGGATGACTTAGCTCTAGTGGCACACCTGACTGGTACCAATGCTCTGTCTGAATACCATCAGGCAACAAACCAGTGGTACTATACGGTAACTGCGGTGCTTTAGAAAAACGAGTACCGTCACATTTTCAGAATTTTGGCATCAACTTATTACTGAAGTATCGGTTCTCGTGACATCCCTAGCTGCCACCTGATGAGGAAGCTCAGGACTTTTAATGTCAGCAAGGACATTTTAACCGTGGTTTACAGGTCACTCATTCATCCTGATACAATGCCATCACTACCAAACACAAAACAAAACACTCCCACATAACTTAATCAGGCCAGCAAAATAATTGGTTCACCCCAAACTCCCCTATCTGAACTGTACCGCCGATCAGTGATCAGGAAAGCCACTCTGATCAAGCAGGACCCTTTTCACCCCCTCCACCAATTCTTCCGGTTACTGCCATCAGGTTGAGGCTACAAAGTCCCACCGGCTCGGGAAAACATCTACCAAAAAAATATTTTATTTCCTCTGCGATCATCATCCTGAACAAATTAAAACAGGCTCCGTAAATGGCATGAGACAAAATTATTATTTCATGTCATGATCATCCTGGTCAAAATAATTGCAGATCACGATATTATCCCGATATTCATCAAAATATGCTTAAATCTCTTAAAATGGTCCTAAAATATTTGAATCACTTTACCTTACATTTAGTTAAGAAACACATATTTTCATTATAGGACACATCTTTTTACATCCATTTTAGTGAAAAACAAACAATCTAAAATAAGATAATCATGAGTTCCACCTGCATATATAAAGGATACTTGTGTGAGTCTGTTCTTTCGTACATGATAATTCCTGTTTTTTTTAAATCAGGCTCTATTTGTGGAAATTGAAATTCACCACAATCAACAGATTGTGAGTGTTATTTATCCCAATCTGTGATAAAAATCGTCCCAGAATTTCTGTTGCTTTGTGACAGAGAAAGTCTATCTTATCTTATCTCATTAGGGCGCACATCCACATCCAGTTTTAAATGCCTGCAACATAATATATGCACTAGCTCATTTCCCTCATATTTGGTCAAAAGTAAACGTTCAGAGCAGTCAACAATGTGAGTGATTCGACACATTTTTCTTGATCCAAAGCACCATCATGTCTGTAAATCAGCCTATTTCCATTCTACACCAGCTCCCTCATTCTAGACTAATGGCAAATGATCCCTTGTGGTGCGGCATCTTTTTCCATCTCACTGCCAATTGTACAGGACATCTTTCACATTCTGTCTCTTCTTTGACATTGTCCCCTTTGGGTTGCCAAAGCAAGCGAGGAATACACAATACGTAGGTGGATCTTCATGCCAGTATCTGACTGGAATACTTATCAAAGACACGGTGTACATGTCAGAAATAATTCTGTAATTTCCAAGGCATACAATTTCATACACGGAGCATCATACATTGTTAAACCAGGACATGTTGGGGCAAAAAACAGAGAAAACATAGTCCTAAATGACTGTGAACTCATTACAAGAAAGGATTACAGAGCTGTGGCCAGCCTCTGTATCAGTATAGGAAATGCAGGTACCTGAATATAAGGTTTAATGCCATATTCAACGGATTCCAAAGGGCATTTTAAGTGTCCTCATGCAACTGCTGGCATGCTGCGGGGATCCAAACCGAATGCAAAAATAATCAAGCATCCACTCCCTCTCGCTCTAATCTCCGTGACTTTCTGCACTATGGCTGATAAAGTCCATTAGAGTGAAGTTAATATATCGAGACTTGACACATTTGGCCTCTGAAGTTAAGGCGCCGCGTTTCCCCCCCACACATCATCACTGAGTTGACGGCAAGAATAATGTGCAGCACATATGGGAGCAGTCCAGTGCACGACACAGTAAACAGGCTCAGAGCGGGATGCTGAACAAGAGATGTCTGTGAGGGGTTATAGTCCAGCCACAGTCTCGTGTGGACAACTGAAATATGTTATTTGCGCAGATATGACGGGATGTGTACTCAAACATTTCGCTCTGCAATACAGGCAGCGGAAGATTTACATTAATTTAGCATGAAGACTCAGCTGAGAGGAGGCTAGATGCTGTAGAATTCAAAAGAAGCTTCCTCCCAGTAGGCTGCACTTTACATCAAGTAGAGCCCTGGTTAACATTCAAATCATGAGCCTCTTGGCTAGTTTTAAAAAAGAAATGTCAGGTCATTATAGATCGCAATTTTTGCCGGGGTAAAACGAATACATGAAACCTTTATTACCCACAAGGCAGAGCAGCAACAGAGGAAAGACACCTTCAGAATAATTCCTTTCTTCTCTCCTGGTTTACTGGTCAGATCAGACTCTTTCCCACCCCCATCCCACTTCCCCAGGCTTCTTTTACAAGTTCCTGGGCCAGTCATGTCAGGGTCACTGCCTAATCACATTAGGGCTTGATCAAAGTTGCAAGAGCAAGAGGGAGAGCAGGAGAACCTCATTTCTCACAGTGTGGGGATTAAACTTCCAGCAACATCTCAGGATCATCGGCACCAAGCCACGTCCCACAGGCCCCACAAAAGGCTTCAGCTGAGTGGTGGGCGGCGGACAGGCTGCTGAACCTGTTGTAATCTGGAAGATAGAATACAGAGGGCAAATCCGGGCTCCAAGTGCTGGGCCAAGATAGATGATCGGACGGATAAAATATAAAATAAAATGGAGGGAGTAAATCACTGCTGCGGATGTCTCTGAGGTGGGTGATCAAATGATCTTAACTTTCCAGCACAGGGAGACTGTTGGAGTAGCGGTTCCCAGACACACGTATCAATATTTCACAGGAGGAGTTAACAGCGTTAAGATTGTTTGAATCTCATCTTGCATCGCCCGCGGTAACCTGAATCCCTACATTTATTTCTACATATGTATTTTCCCATGATCAAATTGATGCACAGGGAATTATGCTATATAAATTGGCTGGTGAAGTAGATTCAATGTGCAATTCCCACCCAACAATAAATAATGGCAAAACAAAAAACAAAAAAAAATCAGGATGCAATATTTAGATTTTAACTATAGACTGTATATAAAAGGTGGACATAGTCACCCTAACGTCACTCATTGGTTTAAGGACTGCCATTTTGAGGCCTAGAGTTTGGCATTTTGGCCGACGCAATCTTGTTTTTTTGCAACCAGAAATGACATGAGCTAAGTACAACCGAACGCTGAATAAGCCATTTTTAGGTGACCAAAAGGGTTATAATTAACTTTCATGAACTAAAAACCCTAAGACGAAAATACAGACAATGGCGTGGTAGCGACCTGTCAATCACAAGGTAGCCACGCCCTAAAGCATACCCTGTTTTATGATCCATTTGACTCTAAATGGGACCATAATTTACTAAATGAACATCATGCTGTATTGAAGAAGACTTGAAACTAGCGATTGAGACCATAAACTCATGTTTACAATGTTTACTGAGGTAATAAATCAAGTGAGAAGTAGGCTCATTTTCTCATAGACTTCTATACAATCAGACTTCTTTTTGCAACCAGAGGAGTCGCACCCTGCTGGCTGTTAGAAACAATGCAAGTTAAAGGCACTTCCAAATTGGCTTCACTTTTCAGACCTGGAGTTGCACACTGATTTTAACCAAAATGGTGATGCGGAAATCACAGTAAAAATGGTAATGAATGTTCATTTATTTTTACGCACAAATTCACTTGACAATTTAAAGATAAGGTCTATTGTGAACTGGGTCGCAATGGTTTGTCATTTGCACACATTCAAATACAGATACACGAACAGAAACATTTTCAAACATCTTCGTTGTTGCATTTTCATCTAAAACAGAAGTCCTTTCAAAAATTACAAATTGTCATTTTCAAAACATAAGAAGCAATTATGGCCAATTATGTGCCTGTAATGTGTGTATAGATTACTGTCTGGTATAACATTTGAATGCCTTGGTTCTCACACTTTGTCCGCACTGGCCTCCACACACTGTTCCATCAAAGAAAGACAATACTGAGTAGCTCTCTATTATTCAGTCTACACAAAGCTTCAGCATTTAAACTTCTGTTTTAGCGCTGGTTCTGAGCAGCGGCAGCTTTCCTGGTTTCACGTCTGCTCTGTTTGATCATTTTTTTCTCTGTGCCTGTGAATCTGAAAAATAAATTACAAGACTTGCCTTGGGAGAGAATGACGGCGCCTCCCACCACTTTTCCATTATATGATCATGCCCTTTCTCTTTCCTTTTAAATTATGACAATAGTACGTCCCCCTGTTAAATTCATCTTCACTAATGCTAACAGCGTAAACAAGCAAAGAACTCCATCATCATGTCCACATCTCTGATGATAAAACTATCAGCTGATAAACGTGGCATATTTGGAATCAGGAGGATGGCAACTTCAAAGATGTCTATCTGAGATGGCAATTATATCCACTTTTGCACACTGATGGATCTGCTCCTTCGTGAGTGTTTCTCACAGCGCCCCATTTGAGTGTTTTTCTGATCTGGTTCCCCCTTTTCTCAGCACAACATATTGTTTGTCAGTGGCTGCCAAAACAAATGTTATGATTCATATGACCGTTTTCTGACACTGCTTTTGTTATGGTTTGGTTTGGTTTAACCAAAAATGACTTTGTTAAAGAACAATTGTAGACATGGTTAAAAATGACTAACATTGATTTAGGAGGACATGGGATGCAAACAACACGCCAGAAGCTTTGTGCTCCCAAAACCGCCCACCCAACCTCCTTGTCTTAGATGTTTTGTGGCGTACCATTATGTTACGTCCCCCGTTGCTCTTGAGAGACAACAGTCATAATTCACACAACCACAAGAAAGGTTGTTTTAGGCATTTAAACAAAGGACCTGTTGTTTTACTGGTGAAGACAGTCGGGAGGGCACTGACAAATAACATGTAGCTGTTTAGATCTGAGGACCAGTTGGTAATATCAGGTTCTCATCAAGAAACATTCAGTTACATTTTGACTGTGAAAAAATGTATAATATTACAGGCTTGTCTCATGCATCGTTTGAAGTATAAAGAGTGACAAACGCCGCGTAGGGTGGTTGGGTGAAAATAGAGAGGACTTTCGCCCAGGAGACCGGTGTTTGTACCCCGTGTAAAACCAGAAGTCAACGTTCATATATTTGTCACATAACTTTCGTACTTCAAGGAACAGTGTGTAGGGTCTGGCTGTATCTAGTGGTGAGGTTGAGATGCAACCAATTGAAGCCTCTCCCGTGTGCCAAGTGTGTTGGAGAGCTACAGTGGCCAACGGGAAAACGCGAATGACCCTCTCTCTCTCAAGTCATTTGAAGCAGAGCCAGTGCGTAGAGTATGTGTGTGTGTTTGTGGAAAGTGAGTGGTGAAGCAAGAGAGAGAGAGCGGTGGCGATGGGAGTGAGTAATGTTATCGACTTCGGCCCAAGCAGGAAAAGTTAAAGTGTTTGATTTGTCCGTTCTGGGCTACAGTAGAAACATGGCGGTGCAACATGGCGTGAAGAGAGCCCGCTCCCTATGTAGATATAAACGGCTCATTCTAAGGTAACGAAAACAACAATTCTTATTATCAGGTTATAATTAACTCAAGAAAACATACTTATTAATATTAGATTCTGCCAATAGATCCCCCTAATTGTTCCACACTGGTCCTTTAAGTTACGCCACTTCCGCTGTTATTCTAACCCAACTAAACCTAAACTTAACTAAGTAGTTTTGTTGAAGACAGAAGGTTATTTTGAAAAAAATAAAGTGGAAATTGACATGTGCATCACGTGCTGCTGGACGTTTGCAGGAAAACGTAGGAAAAATGAGGAATAACTTTTCATAAGATATGATATGAACTGAAATGAAGATACATAATACCTCGTTTCTGCCCCCCGATTCTAACCGTCCATTTTTACTTCTGAGGTGTGAAGGCCAGCTGCAGTCTCCTTTAACAACTCCTATGACCAACAATTTCTTTGTGAGCTCTATTGTGACACCCTAGAAGATGAATAAAGCCATAGAGCACAGTGAGGTGCAGCACAAACCTTCTATCAGTCACCAGAATAAACCTTGTTTTGATTTCCCCCTGCAGGTCCATGTGGTGCTGGTGATGCAGCACGACAAGTCACCAACACTGTCCAATGAATGAGTTACCTGTCAGTCCATGTGACTTCATGTGTACCTCACTCGGTGTCCAATAAGTCACTTTGCCCCCGAAATGGACAAGAACTCAAGGACAACAATGAATCATTTCTATTCTTTGTTCCAGACTAAAAGGAACCAAACAGGTGTGACAATGGAAGTCACAGCCAGCGCCTCCTGTACTGTGGGCAGAGTGGGTGATGTCGTGTTCACGCTGTCTGAAAACCTGGCGAATGTTTAAATCTGTTTTCCTGTTAAAGAAACAACTAAATCAAGGTTTAGTATGTCACAGTTTTATATAGTTTTATATCCATACCTTTGCCAGCCAGCCAGAGAAAGCTTTTTATTTATCTCTTCACTTTACCAACAAGGTGAAATGAAAATGTCAAAATACGTTATACAACTTACAATATTCCAATGTTTGTTCACTGTTAAAAGCATATATAGTATATATATACTATTAAGTGGTCCAGGGATGATGTATTTTTGTAGGCCAACCAGGAAGTAAGCATCGCCCTGGGTTCCCTCAACAAAAAGCCAATGGGATTTTACCATTGGGTTTTCGATTATTGCAGAAAATAAACTCTGTAGCAAACACACATTTATGATACTTACACGTTTTGTTCAGCAAGATAATCTTCACAAATGAACACCACTTTTGATTTTTGAAGCATGAATGCAATCTCCAGAAGTAAAAAGCTAACGTTAGGCTATAACAAGCATACACAACGTGGATGTAAAGGCGGTGTGATGACGTTTAGTAGTCTCATTTAGCCACTTGTTAGCAACCTCCTTTTAAAGATATATAAAGGCTTAAAAGTGTGGTATTTATTGATGTATTTTATGTCATAAAACAAAATGTTAAATTATCTTGAACTGTGTTAACAACAGACCTTATTTCAGGCATCTAACTAAAAATCCATTCAAAAACCCAAAGTGTTAAAATGCTAACTCATTTCCGTGTTTTAGGACTCATTCCTGTAGCACTCTGTAAGGTATATATGCCAGTTTAAATGACCCAGCATATGGTTACATTAACACACACAATGGTGCACACAGTCATATAGTCCATTGCTGCTGCTGCAGCTGTATTTTATGGTTTCTATGCCCTTTTGTATCAGCTTCAAAAACATTTCATGGACTGTTCACTATGTGCCTGAAAAAAAAAAAAAAAACTTTTCCGACCCATCGGCAGGAAGAGAAGCTCAATATTTCTTGCAGTGAAATCAACTTGCGAAACATTTCAGCATCTGAAAGCCAAGTGTTCAGCAAACCATTGAGTACTGCTGTCTGGGTGGTTAATTAAACCAGTGTAATCTCTAGTTTAACCCTATTCCACTGTGATTACACTGTACATATTAGGTTTGAAACAATAAAAGAGAGTATGGCAAACCAAGTGAGTATTGAAAGTAATCCGCATGCAGTACCTGACTCTATTCAAATAAGCCTCTGAATATGTAGTGTGACATTTTTCTATAAAAAAAATAAAAAAACTTTAATATTTTGGCTGATAAGGGGCGGTATTCTTGGCAGGTAATTTTTTAGTTTACAGCCCTTGGCGGTGGAGCTAAAAAGTAAATTTCAGACACTGCCTACATGTCGTGATGACAAGGCAGAGCAAGACAGTTTAACTTTCACAGTGTGATTTCTTGCTCATAGAGACATGAAGATTTTTATGATAAGTGTATCACACTAACGAGGAACGGTAGTCAGAGTTGGGAAGAGATTATGGTCCTATCAGCTCCAGGAGTAAACACACCTCTGCCATTTCAATCAACATCCAGACCTCAGCTTCCATTTAAAGCATATGATATATATATATATATGCTAGGGATGTCATTTCACCTTAGATATGGAAATATGTTTCACAGGCCGTATGGGAGTAAAAACTCCAAGCTGCACACCTGGGAATGCCATTAAAATACCAACACTGACCTTCTTTTTAAACTTTGTTCCATGCATGTCTGCAACATTAACCTCGCCATCCACTTCTGCAAAGTGCTGTTTGTACGGCTAAATATTCATATTTCATTCATATCTGTCAGTTGTAGTACATCTCCCGGAGACATGTAGGAAATCAGAGTGGATATGGAGGTTTTGCTTGGTATTGTGGAGCCATGCAGGAAAAACAAACTGACATCCAAGTTTTATCTTAATAAATGGATGCTCCAAAAAAGAGCCCACATGGCTGACAATCTGAATATCTAAAGTCTTTAGGGTTTGGATTTGTCTCCTCAGGCAGATTATTACCACTGTCTTTTTGGGCTCTTGTCTTTTGTAGTTTACTGCTCTGCTGAATGTGTTTACTTATCCGTGGGGAGCACAATCAAGGGGAAATTGCATGTTCATGGCGCAGATAACACAGACTGGCCACCAGCAGGAGACACTTTTGCTGAGGCCAATTTATCTCCGAAGCAAACTGTCACCAAGTTTTCCTGCACAAGTGCTCTCTAGATTACACTGTCTTCCTGGGTGTACGGATTTCAGCAATAATCTTGGTCTTTTAAAGATATCACATGGGTGAATTGTGCCTCCGTAAGCTTGTCTGTACCTCCAAACCAACATCTCTGCCACAGTATTCTGTAATGATGCAGCTGGTGTAACAGAGCGGGTGATCATGCCTCACAACAAGCTCTCAGTACCAACAAAAAGGAGATTCTTTCCAATAAAAAATAAGGCTGCACTCTCTGTATTTGTAAAATGAACTCTCCAGGGAAGGCAAAAACCTAAATCTCTTCCACATACAGGGAAGGGACCTCAAACAGTCCCTCTTTTGCTCGGCTTCGCGCTCTTTTGTCCACAAACCACCAGCGTGAGTACCATCTAATGAGATGCTAATCCTGGCATCTTACGCTGGTGTTTGGAGGGGTGAGGGTTTTATTTATTCAGTGGCGTCTACTCTGTATACAGGCGATGTCTGGTGAGATCAGGCCAAAGTCCTGCATAACCTGCATTAGAAAGAGGCACGGTTAAAGGTGACCTCTTCCGAGTATCATTGTAAGCTTTGTGAGGATCAGCTCTGATTCATTTTCTGTCTCATAACTGAATTCTAAGAGTGGTAAGTTCAATTATTCAGAGGCGTACGGAAGAGTACCGGCTTTGTTGTGGTCATATACAAATGGATATTTGAGGAGTAAAATTCATGTTGACACTTTGCTCCTGTTGTGATGCTGTTAAAAGTTCATTCTAATACAAATTATCTGGAAAATATTGGTTCAACGTATTCTCATACAATGTTTCGTATGATATCTTATGAAAAATGTATTCCTCTTTTTTCATTTGTTTTCCCACGACCGTCCAGCAACATGAGTCAATTTCTGCTCGTTACATGCATACAGTCTTTTCAAAATAAACTTCTGTCTTCACAGGAAACAACTTCCTTAGGTTTAGGCAAGAAAGCTATTAGGCTTAGGGAAAAAGATCGACTTTGTTATGTTTAAGCAGTAAAACCACTTGGTCAAAATTAGGTAACACAACTACTTAGGTTTAGGAACAGATCGACTTGTTTAGGATAAGGCAACACAACTCTTTAGTTATGTTTAGGCATCAAAACTGCTTAGTTAGGCCTAGGAAAAAGATTGATTTGGTTAGGTTTAGGAACAGATCATCTTGGTTAGTTTTAGGAAACAAAATTACTTAGTTTAGCCTAGGAAAAGTTTGGTTTGGTTAGGTATAGGAAAAGATCGATTTGGTTAGGTTTAGGCAACAAAACTACTTAGGTTTAGAAAAAATATCAACTTGGTTAGGATTAGGCAACAAAACTACTTGGTTAGGTTTAGGAAAAGATTGTGGATTGGCTTAAAATAACTCAGGAAGTGGCATTACTTAAGTACGTAACTTAAGTGATGAATAAATCAACTTATGGTTTCACACAGGACACGAATGCCGGTCTCCTGAGCGAAAGTTTGGTATGTTTTGACCCACCAATCCACCCCGACCTCCTCCCTACATGGCATTCGCTGCTATTTATATTTTCTGGTTCATGATTATGTTAATCACACATGAACTGATATTGTGGGATATACAAGAAATACAATGCATTACTTTTCATAGGTATAGCTACGAACAGAGTATGAGAACAGCCCGATTGGTCGAATTAATACAAATCGAAGCTCTCACCATTAGATTCCTTTTAGAAATGTTCCTAAGCAGGGAGATGTCATGCTATAGGGCAGAGCAGCTGACTGGCTTGCAAGCTGAGTCATTCAGCAAGGAAATGAAGCAAATAATGGCTTGATTTGGAGCACTTGAGCTGCATACGGCAGGTGGAAACAAGGGGGGGGAGACTCTAATTCTGCTCTCAAGCCAGCTGGTCCTAAAGCAGGGCTGCAGCCAATCTCACTGACCGCTCTGTTTCCCACTGAGCTGCTTCAGCCCAAGGAACTGTGCCAAGAGGTGTGGCGCCTCTCTTCGAGTCACCTTTCTCCGGGCTTTACAAGACTCTCTCCGCTTATAATCGTAACATAATCATGCCCACTACATCTATTGATTTGTTCACAGTACACTTCCACTGGAGCAGCCAAATGGTATCCTTAGGCGGAGCTCGTGCCAAGAGAGATATGATGACACCAATTAGATTACACTGATATTCAAATACACGGTGGATTTATGTGGCGTGGGCGAGCGTCTCAGACTTACTTGGCTTACGGTGAGGCTCAGCAATTTATCCAGTTGTCGCTCTGTCCCAGAAGTCCCTCAATGTCATGCTAATTAATTATTTATCATTACCTAAACGTGCTAATTAGTTGTCAGTTTTAAGGGCATTGCTTTTATGGAAGACATATTCAATCTGTCTCTGGGGATCACTTTCATCATAGTATACTAATATCCTGCTAATTCTTTTTAGAGTAGACATAGTGAAGGTCAGAGAGGAAGAAAAAAGCATAGTGATTTGTGAGTGAAGCCCGCTGACATTTATCCCTTCCCGTGGACTTTCAAGATCTGTTTAGAAAGATGCCATTGCCCCCTTCCCTTATTCTCAAAGTGAATGTCAAGGACAGGCGTAAACAGCGATGCCATACCTCATTACTGGTCATATTTATTCTAAGGAGATGCCCTTATCACGGTGATTTATAATTAAATGGATGAGACCGCAATTTTGAAAAGATCTGTCATTTTCTCACTCCATGATCCCGGGGGGGTTGTTTAATGGATGAGCTATTTGTCTTTTCCAGCCATGATGCATGTTATATGCTTTTCATCTCGTCGTAAGATCAGACAATCACATTTTGAGTGGCTCTAATTATAGCAGCCTCCCATGAGTTGGCATTAAACTACAGAAGCACACAGACATCTGGTATTCAAATAATTGGCACACTTAGAAAGGGTCCGTGGCATTTTACAGATGTTCCTGTGCACTGTTAAAAATGTGTCAGGACACCCATTAGCTCATTCTCAGATGACACCCAAAGTGCAAAGAACTGTAACTAGGAATTCAAACCTCCTAAATTCAAATGCTCTGTCTGGTGTTAAGGGCACCTCAAATGCCACATCGTCAAGATCTTAAAACGTAGCAAAATAAAAATCAACAACAACAAAAAAAAGAGATTCAAGTTTAATTGGAGTTTACTTATTATTAGAGGAACAGTGTGAAATATTTCGGGGGATCTAATATCAGAAATGGAATAGGGATGTACATCTAATAAAAGTTTTATTGAAATCGCAATATGGCCTACTGCAATCTTCAAATCGCAGGAGGCTCAATATTTGTTTAAGGTGAAATATGTGTCAAAATACCATTTTAAATTAAATATTGTGGTGCTGCAGAGATGTCCAGGTCTTCAAATCATATTCTACAGACATAAGAAAACATCTTTGTTTGGTACAGATCCCCGCAAAAATCACTCCATAATCAGTTTAATATGTTTTTCAGTGAAAATGGGAATAATGATGTAAAAATGATCATAACCTCTGATATAGCAGATCATATCGCAATTGCAATATCACTAAAAATAATCGCAATTAGATAGTTTTTTCAAAATCGTGCAGCCCGAAAATATAATAATCATAACTATGTTTTCATTTGTGTATGATCACCTGAAACTAAGAATTGTTGTGTTTTCATTAGCTTAGAATGAGCCCTTCATATCTACATAGGGAGCCTCTTCACGGAGTCCGCCTTGTTGCTCTGCCATGTTTCTACAGTAGCCCAGAACGGACAAACCAAACACTGGCTATATGATGTAAAAATTATCATTCTCTCTAATATCGCAAAAAGTGGTGCAGAGATTACTTATAGTTGTCGGCCAACCCGAAAGTAAGACACACACTGGTTTCCTCGACAAAAAAGACAATGGGATTATTCCATTGGTTTTTGGATTATTGCAGAAAATAATCTCTGTGGCAAACAAACGTTTATGATACTTACACATTTTTTTCCCGTAAAATAATCTCCACAAATGAACACCACTTTTATGATTTTTGAAGTGTAAATGCAATCGCCAGAAGTAAAAAGCTAACGTTAGGCTAGAAACGAACTACACCACCGTTACATGAACGTGAGTATACACAACGAGGCTGTAAATGCGGATGAGTCGGTGTGATGACATTTAGTAACTACCTTTTTGATGACACATAAAGGCTTCAAAATTCACAAGTGAGATATTTACTGACGTATTTTATATCATAGATCAAAAATGTGTTAACCACAGACCTTATTTCAGGCATCTAACTAAAAACCCATTTAAAAAACCCATTGACTTTGAGACAAGGGAACCAGACTTTTTGTGCCATAAAATGTAAACTAACTTTTGTTGTCTTTAACATTTATCTTTCCAATAATTTGGTGCAACACTGCTTAAACATTCATAACAATGACTGTTAGCTTTAAGCCAACACATCACTATGAGGACAGATTTCTCAGCATATACATATTGGCTCTGGCTGCTACTGTATAATAAGTGAATAATTAAGATTTACAGATGTACACTACAGTAGCCTTGACTGTGTACCGCATAGTACAATCAGCAAATTCTGTTACATTGACAAATCAAAAAGTAGTGAAGGCTAGAATATCACCTGGAAATGAAACAAACTGCGCTCCTATAGATGGTAAAAAAGGTTGGTGCTATTCTTCTATGTCCACGATACTTTGCCCCTATGTGTCTCATAAATATAAGCATTTTATGTGGTCTAAGTAAAATCTAGGACAGTAGGCTATTAATGGCCAGGGGACTCCTCTCCTGGGGCAACAGTGTTAATCGGAGCAATAGGTCTCCTTCCTGCTGGATCAATGTCAGCACAAATTTCAGATTGCTTTCCTGATGTGCGCCAAGTTATCTGTGATTCAACTTTAATAGGTTATTGAACGGAGCCAGCATTTAGGGAGCAGGGCCGTATTTCACGTTATTGACAATCAAATGCACACAACTTTCTCATTAGCATGCATTAGGAAAACACGGAATTAATCTTGACAACACCATTGGGGGAACATGACTAGAGTTACACGCTTGTTTAAACAAACAGGGCTAACAGTGGCTCGGGGTCACGTGAGGAGGGGACATGAGGAACGTAGGTAAATACAGCCTGACAGTCATTACACTGGGCAAAAAGCTGCTGTTTTGACTGAAGGAGGGGCATAAATGAAGAAGAAGAAAAAGGGTTGAGCAGAGACAAGTGTATTTTGTTCTAAAAATAAATGAAACATTGCATTATACATGTGTAATGATAAAGCAATCCACAATATCATCTTTAAAGTTGCAAGACCTCAGTGCATCACGGCTTCGCTCACTGTCATTTTGGATAAAATCATAGGTTTCAGCATGAATGCCACTCCAATGATTTGTACTGCATGAATCTAGTATCTCTGTTTTTATGCTGGGATAAAGAGGTCTAGATGTTCCACATTTATTTGACCAACAAATTGGCATCAAAGCTAAAGAATACCATGTAAAGGGCAGTCATCCATTTTCATATTCTTTACAATTATGCAGTAACAGCTATGCAAATGCTACGTCCAAGTGTTATTAGGACTCATGATGGGCGTGATTCTCCTGCTTTAAGCAAACTCATTACACTGTAATGTATTTGCTCTGACAATTCCAAACCAAAATGCAGCGCTCGGATGACAAAATGAGTGGTGGCAATTCAAACTGGCTGTGCTAAATCAGATGACATTTCGCTGCACCTGAAGGTCAAGTGTTTTGTCAACATGGACAGAGCCCGACGACGAGGCTGCCAACCTCAGGTGAAAGATTTACAGTCCATGTGTTACCCAAACAAGAAGTAGACATAATGCGTCTGAGAGGAAGGGAGGTTATTGTATGTTGGTAAAAAAATAGATTTACACTGTTACAATGAAGGTTTGTATGTAGAGTGATGCAATATTCATATATCTAGGGAGTGCAATGTGCTGTATTTCAGGTCTATATCGGTTTATAAAGTGTGAAACAGTAAAGAAAAATAAAATAATTTAAATTGCAATTTGAATAAGTGCAATTTTCAAATTGTAATTTTAATTATAACGTATATAATTTAGTGTCTAAACAAGAAATTTAAGTCAATAACTGATAGCTAAACAACAAAAAAGAAATCCTGACTGTTGTATGGTAAATATAATCTCTGTACTCCGTAAAGACATTACGATTTTTCAAGGAAGATATATCATTTTGATAAAAAGTGAGTGGGCTGTGTCTTTCGCTGTTCAAAAAAGATACAAGCATATAGTAAATACAGACAACTACATTGTTTATGTAGGCCACATGTTACTTTTAGAGGAGTAGCAGACAGCTGGTGAACAAACAGAGTTGTCAGATCGCTTTAAATGTGTCACTCTAATAGGGATGTGACGAGACCTGATACTTCGGTGCCAAGTCAATGCCAAAATTCAGAAATTTGACGGTACTCATTTTTCTACAGTACCGTAAGTACGAGCTTGCGTCGTCAACTAACGTTGTCCCGGGAACAATAGAAAATGTGTTTGGGATGCAGTAATCTCGCTATCGTTGCATCCAGGGGACGCACACTATTTTTTCCCCAATCTAATGCGACATTGCGAACAACAAATCCAGGTTGAAATCAGCAGGATGAGAGCTAGTTAACGTTGGCTATTAGCTCCATGCAGGACTGACTGGATGCTAACAGCTAATGTAACTAGCTCTCGTCCTGCCGATGTCAACACGGGAGGTGCTATTGATTGACATCATGATGTATTCAGGCTCTATTCAGTAAAATGATTATTTGGGCGAAGGTACATTTTAACATTATTATGATGTGTTCAAATGTAATCTTGTGAAATGTAGTTTTTGGCGAGAAACATGAATAAATACAGTTGTTTGAAGGAGATGTTTTCACATCAATATGAAATAGATGATAGAGAGGGAAATGAGTGTGAAGTGTTGAAGTACATGGGATTTATTGTTTTACTTTTGTTTTTCACCGTGTATCGAATTGATATCGAGAATCATGGAATTTCTCTGGTTTTGGTATCGACTACTAAATTTCTGGTATCGTGACATCCTTACACCCTAATGCTATGCTATGTTCACACTATGAGCGACAAAGCCACAGGCTACAAGTCCTTTTCAATGTAAGCCGGTGACATGAAGCTACCAACTGATGCCCCACACTTGTTGCTGCATGACGGGCGTGACGTGCTACAGATAAAGTTGAGCCGGCTTCAACTTTTTTTCAGCACTCTAATGATGCAGTGAAAGGTCAATCATATGTTTTGTTTCACCATTTCCGGTCCCGTTCTCTCTACCCACAATCCTTCGTTTTAAGACCAAATTGAGGACAAACGCATTATTGCCGTTAGCCAGTTCCCAGTGCTATTTAATGACATTACTACGTCCTTGCTTGAGCAACACGGCGACAATGTAGCTGGCCATGCTTTGTAGTTTTGTCACTCGTGTGAACATCGCATCAATGTTTTCATCTGCGAAGCAGTTCTTGTCAGTATGTGAAGCTCAAGCTAAAATAGACATCTGTAGTTTAATTTATAGAATTAGTGCTACTATTATTATGGCTATTTTGATCTCAATTGTAATATTGGTCCAGAAAAAAAATCACAATTAGATGTTTTTTTCTCGAATCATTCAGCTCCAATAAGCACTGAAGCCCACTGAACAACCAAGGTCAAGAAAATTATTATTATTTTACATTTTGTTGGTTATTGTGACTAAAGCGTCTCTGACTGATGTCAGGCTTCATCTGCAACAGTGCAGTAAAAAAAGGCAAATTAAATTTGAATTAGCTGATAATGTTTAATCTGCCATAGATTCCTCTTCGCCTTACAAAACAGTATAAAAACATAACCAGGGTGGCTCCACAGCAAATAGCCTCAATGATGACCAGTACGAGCTACTGACATTAGGAGGGCAATAACTTGAATTATTCAGCATTTTCTATTATAGCATATTGTTCAATAAGCTCGGTGTACATTATGAAGTAATATAGAACGTCAGGGATTTTCAGTGTGAACATTACAGTCGAGAAAAAAATGCCTCTGGCGCATTTGTTGCTGACCCAAACCTCGCAGCCATTTGACAAATCATTGCATGAATCTCCCTAGAGGAGGCTACAAGGTATGCCAAATGTCATCATACACCAAGGCCTGTTCAGGTGGTTTACACCACAAAGTCATATAGATTCAGACAAAATCTCACACCTGTCATGACACCTTAGTGTGTATGTACTTCACTTCAAACCTTGTTTGCATAGCTGCAGCCAACCGTAATGTAGCCAGAGAGGGAAAAAGAAACAGAAAAGGGATGTTAAAAAGCACGTTGGTTATGTGCAGTGTGTGTGTGTGGTAACAAACTCCAAAAAGCAGCAAGGGGCAGGGGCAAGTGTGTGACATTAGACATAATTCAGAATAAGGGCCAAGTGTCCAGCCAAGCGGACAGACGAGGCCTTCATGTTCAGACTATGCCAGGGGTAAATATTCACTATGACATTTGTGCTGTATGCTATTTCCATCGGCTGAATTGTAGCCGACTGACATTTCCATCCAAGTCACACTGGCCATGATTTCTACATTTCAAATTTATTTAAAATATAAAATATACACAGCGAGTGGGAACGTCGGACTATAGATTGTAAGGTGTTCATGGTGTTATTGCAATGAAGAGGTTGTATAAGCCTCACACTTGGAGTTTGAGTCCAGTTTTCTGAGCTTTTCACCACATCTATTTTAGTTTTTTACTAGTGCTGTCAAAGTTAACGTAATAATTTAATGCATTTTTAATGCATTAATGCAACTTGTGATTTTTTAGGTTGTAGCAGATTCAGTTTTAAAGCTGAAATATACAGGCATACTAAGATACTGGTATTTTCTGAAACTAGAAAACCTATAGAATCCATTGGTACCAACCATGTCTTACTAGCTTGTAGCAAAGGAGGTTAAATAACGCTCCAAACTTACCCTCAATTTTGGCGAGGGAAAACTGTCAAGTCCATTTTCAAAGGGGTCCCTTGACCTCTGACCTCAAGATATGTGAATGAAAATGGTTCTATGGGTACCCACGAGTCTCCCCTTTACAGACATGCCCACTTTATGATTATGATTTTTTATGTTAAATGCAGTACCTGTGAGGGTTTTATGGACAATATTTGTAATTTTTTTTGTGTTGTTAATTAACTTCCAATAATAAATATATACATACATTTGCATAAAGCAGCATATTTGCCCATTCCCATGTTGATAAGAGTATTAAATACTTGACAAATTTCCATTTAAGGTACATTTTGATCAAAAATTTGATTAATTTGCGATTAACTATGGACAATCATGCGATTGATAGACCTTGCTTTTAGTATTTCTGCCTTGTTTTAATGACATTTAATTTTGAAAAAAACAACAACTTGAGTTTTACCTCAATTTTGAATTATACAAGTAACAACAAACTGGCACACCACTCTGCCACAGTACATTATAAACTTTGGTTCGAGCTTGGCTCAGCATATCTTTTGAAAGTTTCACATATTCTGGTAGACATCCCAGATTCAACATCTAAAGTCACCACAGCAGCTTCTCTCTCTCTTGTATTCTGCAGCCTGTTCGGACCACAGCAGCTCTACTGAAGCATGACGTTACGCTGCTGGCTAACCACTGTTCTCTTGCTCATGCTAGTTCTGGTATTGTTAGCGATCCTTTTGGCATTTCTCCCGTTAAATGCTGTAACACATCTTCATTGCGACAGTTGAGGTGCGTTTTGAGACTTTTCTGGTTTTCCCTTTTAGTTTAAATTCACAAATGGCTGCCAGAAGTGATTAAGCACTTAAGTTTAACTTTCTGGTATGAATTCAAAATGATCCCACACACTGCTCGCAACATTTGAAACCTCTAAATCGGTGGCTCAAGTCCATGATCTCAAACGTTCACTCCATCTGTGAGTAATGAGATACATTCTGTAACTTCTGTGCAGATCATAGGCATTTAAATACAACTTTAGTTTAGTTTTCATTAACGAAAATAACACTATTCCATCGAACCAAATTACATTGTAAGGTGTCTTTATTTTTTTGTCCACCTCCTGCATGTGCTATCTCACCCAAAGCAATTAAACCATACGAGCGAGGGGAATGAAGAAGCACGAACCCATTATGTGGCGGTGGCCTAAAAGCAAGCTTGGTTAATTTTTCAGAGGAATTTCCACTAATGTATTCAGAGACTGGGAAACATGACAAAATAAAAAGCTCACATTGGCAGCTAAGAAGAAAAGTGTGCATCTAAAGTGTGCCCAGCCAAAGGCTTTCATAATCGTAGTTATCTCGTACGGTGAACGCTATTCATCAATGTAAAGTGAAAAAGAAATGGCTATTATGACGGATGTGCAAGACGGCTTCATTAATCAAAACAGAGTCTACTATCTCTTTAAGAAAAATGCACACTAAAATAATTTATTAGCTTTATTCAAACAGAAATCAAGGTATTTTCCGTTTTAATGAGTTCTTTTTAAAATGATCCTGGGGACTGATAGCGGTATTGAGGGCAGGTTGAGATGTATTTGTTTGATAGGGTCACTGAAGCAAATGAAACCTTTCAATCTGGTAATATAGGCAGAACCACCTTGAAAATGCCACAACAAGTAGTAGCCCAGTTAATGTGAACATGTGCCATATGGAAATCGAGAAAAGAGAAAGAACTGAACGTACATGTCATTACCCCCACGACCCAGCAACGTGTAGATACGCTTTTCATTTGAAAGAACTAATTCAGATTTAGTAATCTTTTCATTTTGTTAAATTTCTGAGTAATCTAATCAGGCCCAAGGGTGCAATCTCCTTCGAAACTCCCTCTTGCTCTTTATTAAGTGGATACTAATTCAGACTGTGCTGCTGTTATGGGGAACTTCAATCAACCACATATGGAAAAACTTCTATTTTGGATCTGCCTTTAAAGGAGCTAAATACGGGATTGGGAGCATTTCTATTGCATCTCAACGGCTCTCAACATGGCGATGGCGAGCCGCAGCTCGTAACTAACGGTGCTAACAGCGCTAAACAGTGCAAACAACGGCAAAATGCTCACATGCAAGAACATGCACTAAAAGCTAGGGATGGGAAAAAGAAAATGGACTCACCAATGTATTGCGATCTTTTTTTTTTTTTTTTAATTTAAAATTTTGAAATCAATTTTTTAATACCAGAATCAATATACTTTCTTCATTTGAGTCTAAGCTGAGGTAGAAGGAATTTACCGCTTTTATTGTTGTAGTCAGAGTAATGTGATGTCATATACGTTCTGTATCTGTCAAAAAAACAAAACAAACTGCAGCCGGCCGCAATATAAGGTTTTCAATATAAGGTGCTAACAAAGGGAACTGTTGTACAAAATACAAAAACATTACATGTCCCGTATAAATTAAAAAGAAAATAACACTAATTTAAGAGGGAAATGTCTTTATTCTTTGATTTTTGGGGTGCTGGAAAAAAAAGAATAATAGTAATACCTGACAGTTACTGATATATTTGACTTCAGGACATCTCTGACTACATACATAATGAAAATCAAACATTTTTACTGTATTAATTTAGATATTTTCCAAAGTAAAAGTACCTAGAAGTGTATGATTTAACTTTTTCCCATGATCTAGTGTTAAAAAAGTTCACAAAAATCGTAATAAATCGTAATATCAAATTGCAGTACTTATAGCAAAACATATCAAATCGGCACCAAAGTATTGTGACAGTACTGAATCGGGAGATTGGTGAATCATCCCAGCCCTACTAAAAGTATGTGCGGCGATGTCAACAAAGCAAGGATAAACTCAGATTACAACACACACAGAGGAAGACTGACTTAATTCTCTGCTCAGGTAGCCATAACTCCTCTATATCTCTACATAGCAAATAGCTGTTCGCTGCTATATTAATGGTCTGGATATCTAATTTAGCAGCTTTAACTTTGATTTCACTTCATCAAAACGCTCATTCCTCCCTATCCCCACACAGTCCGAGCTGTGAGTAATCTCGTGTTGCTCGATAATTTCAGCGCCCTTTAGGAAAAAAAGGTAGACAGTGTATATTGATTGATTTGGGGCTGGCAATACGCTAAAACAAACAGATATCTTGTTCTAAAGATCAAATTCTTTGCCAACTCTGGCGGCATTAACAAATGCAGCTGAGACTGGGCCCAAAACACAGCCACAAGATAATTAGTCACACCAAGCTGGGAGTAGGAAGGGCAGGGAAGCAATCTGACTGAAGGATGTATTGATCCTGCAGAGAGGGAGGGGCACCCAGTCAGGAGTCATGATCAATCTTGCGAGCCAACTCTCTCAATCTGCGATGAAACCTGTGTGTGCTTGTATGGGGAAGCATTCTATCTACACACTCTAAATACACATGTTCGTGTGTGTGTGTGTGTGTGTGTGTGTGCAGCCACATTAACACTACCAACGGCTTGGTGTATGACTTGTCAGAAAGAGACAAATGTCTGTGTGAGTAAAAGACTCCCAGGGGTTAGAGGAGGGGGGTTTAGCGCTACCACAACATCGGAAGCCTTTATCATTGAGTTAAAAGCCATCCCTGAGCCGCAGATTCTCCCCATCAAACCGAGCGCTCCAAACCGTGGCGCGGTGAGAGGTTTTAAAACCGGCTCAGGGAGTGATGGAAAAGGTAAATCTTCCCAAATATAAACTGTTTGCATATTGGTGTTATCCAGTGACTGGTCACAGGTGGGTTTCATCTGATTAGACAGTGGTGATGCATATCAGGTGGTGCAGCCGACCAATTGCACTGTAATTCATCTTCCTCTGATAGGAGGAGGAGGAGGAGGAGTGCAGTGGGACTGAAGTGGGTTGTAAAAGCAGCAGTCCTCCCTGTAGCCTCGAAAGATATGGGATCAATGTCCAGTTATTTCTTTTTGCATTTTGCAAGAAGGGTAAAAATAACGAGAGAAAGACAAGAAAAGACAGCGGGTTATTTGTTTGTTTCTGGGTTGTGGCGGTGGGTGTAACGAAGCTCAGTGCCGGCCTCCAGGGTCGGTTGTGTGGATCAGATATCAGACAGCATGCTAAGCTGCAGGGACACCCACAGCAGTGGAACTGTAGACGGCTAATTGACAGGCTGTTGGAGACGAAGCCGGTCCAGATAGCCAGTCACTTTCACGCTCCCACACGCCTCGCTCTCCACCAGGGGGAAGGAGGGTGGCTCGGCGAGACGTGTGTGAGTGTGTATTTGTGCTGTTAAGGGGTGTGTGTGTGCAGACCCACTAGGGAGGTGGATGTCACTCTCACAGTCATCTGCACATGGAGACAGCACATTGTCACACACACATCTATACAGTATATATAACTGAGAATGAAAGCCTGTGCATGTGAGTCAGGAAATGTATTTCTCGTGGTTACAGTGATGATCATATCACACTCATGTATCTTACTATAGATGCTCGAAAACCAAACAGAGTAAGAGTAAGAGACTGAGAAGTGGTGTGACCTTGGGGCTGCCAAATTTAAAACAATAATAACGTGTAAACGCAAATTCATTTTAACGCCACTAATTTCTTTAACGCGTTAACGCACCTTGCGATTTTTACATTGTAGCGGGCTATGTTTTAAAGCTTGAGTGAAAAACTAGAAAACCTATGGAATCCATTGGTATCAACCATGTCATACTAGCTTGTTGAGAAGGTGGCTAAATAACGCTTTTTCAAAAGGAATCCCTTGACCTCTGACCTCAAGATATGTGAATGAAAATGGGTTCTATGGGTACCCACGAGTCTCCCCTTTACAGACATGCCCACTTTATGATAATCACATGCAGTTTTAGGGCAAGTCATAGTCAAGTCAGCACACTGACACACTGACAGCTGTTGTTGCCTGTTGGGCTGCAGTTTACCATGTTATGATTTGAGCATATTTTTTATGTAAAATGCAGTACCTGTGAGGGTTTCTGGACAATATTTGTCATTTTGTGTTGTTAATAGATTTCCAACAATAAATAAAAACATACATTTGCATAAAGCAGACATTTGCCCTCTCCCATGTTGATAAGAGTATTAAATACTTGACAAATGTCCCTTTAAGGTACATTTAGAACAGATAAAAATGTGTGATTCATTTGCGATTAATCATGATTAACTATTTTAATTGATTGACAGCCCTATTTGAAATAGAAGTAAAGCTGGGTCGCTGTACCAGACATGCTGAAGCTTTGGTGATTCATCTCTGTCTGATTGCACCTTAAAGTCTTATACTGTACATTGCTGGTACAAACCCTACAGGTAACATTCACACACGCCACTCTCACACGCTTGCCGACTCTATAGGCAGTCTATGCTGTACCCGTGGCTCATTATCTTTAATTTGCTTTCCCTTTTTATGTACAGTATGTCCTTTTTTTCTCTGATGAACCACACAAGAGCAGTACACTTATTGAGATAAACTCCCAATAATGCCTCTTTTGTGCCATTTATTCGCAGTATTGATTTACATTAATGTGGTTTTCATCGCTGTACGAAGGATAGTAGGAGCGAGGGGGGGTGGACATCATCTATGGCTTTCACTATTAAACTTTCAATTATCTATAAAGCACACAATAGGGGTTTCAGTCAGTGTGATGACAGATTGCAGGTAGAGAGAGCTCTTCAGCGTCGTCCCCGTTAACCCGGGTTTTTTTACAGCTCACCTCGCATGCCACCCTATAGCTGTTTAGTTATCTCCATGAATATATGCAGAAGGGATCTGTCCTTGCTGAGAGCAAAATCTGATAATGCAGCAGCAAACACAGCTGAGAGTCAGAGCAAACCAATTCAGAGCTCTGTTTAAAAAAAGCCAAAGGGCTTGCTGCTCGTCTCTGCGACAGCACAACACAATGGATGAACAATTATTCAGAGTTAGACTGGAAGAAAAATAATCTATTTATTCATGGCTTGTTGAATTAGCTTTATCTTCTGTGATTAATCCGAGTCAATAATGTAATCTTTAATTATAAAGAATGGCCTTATTACCTACGTCAAATAATCACGCCGGTCCACGATGCTGGAAAACAAATTTCTCTGCTACGTGATTATGTATTTTTCTGCCATAAATTAGAGAAGCCAGACAATTTAGTCTGGGCCCTGAGACTTGTATTTATTTAAATATTTTGAACAGTGAATGCAAAGAAGCCAATTAATGATTTTCTGTAATAAACTAATAACTTGAAATGGAGGGGAAACAAATAGTCACATCCTGGGTTTTTTGCGCTTCAATTATTTTAAAGCACACATTTGAGACTGTGAGTTTTGCCTAAATTTACAATTCAAATGCAATAATGAACTAAATGAGCAATTACTTGAAATTCTTTGTGGAATAAAACGCTAAACCAGAGGTGTATCGCACAGAGCGTGGTCCGTTTTACAGAAGAAGCTAAAATTATTTCAATTATATTTCATCATGCAATTTTCCCAAGAGCCCCACGTCCATGTAGCTATTATCAAAATGAAACATCTGGAGCACCCAAAGTGATCAATCAAGAGGAAACATAATACAAAAAGCCGATCCTGAAGGAGGGCCCCATGAGAGGACGAATAATGGCGCTGGAGACTTTTTTGTATGAGTGTGTAGCTTTGTACATGCTTGCATGTGATTAATAGCGCACCACCTGTAATAAGGGCTTCCGTGCTCTAACAAATGACGTGTGATTTGTAGTTACAAAACACACACTCGCATAAACACGAGCAGAGGAGTGAACGCGTGTGACCGTTACTTTTACATCCTGCCTGGTCCCACAGCTCCCAGTCCCTCCTCCCAGTTTTGTCCCCCACCAGGACTCGGGAGTAAGCGATTTGTCATGCGTGGAGGCAGCGAGTAGCCTGTAACAAATCTAACTGACAGCCCCCGAAAATGCAGATCACATAGCCGACAGAGAGGAAACAGCAGCTTCGGGGACTTCCAACGGGATCTTAATCTGTGATGAAGTCACCCGGCGTCCAAAGAGAGCTACAGGACGCTCCGTAGACTGACACGGGACAGACATTTCCAAGATGTCAGAATTGTCCGCTAATTAATGTACTCAGGGAGGACTGAGTGTCAAAGTGTCAGAGGACATCGCCGTCAAACGTGCTAGAAGCACATTATAAACTTTTAGAGTCATGTTGTTGCTTCAGAGTGAATTTCGTCAAACTTTCCCGCTCCCCCGAGGAGCATGACATTTCCTTTTTGCCTGATAGAAGAACTGAGGAAATTTCTAAGAGGGGGGATCCATTCTCATGTCACAGGTAATTCTACGTCTCCCATGTGAGGGGGCTGCCGTGAAGACAACAAAGAAAAATACGCTGTGAGAGAAACCAAATGAGAGGCAGTGAAATGTCATTATTTCTTTGGTGTAATTTGGCACATCAGAGGTAATGTAGTGCCATCCCCGTGATAAGACCGAATCTTTAGGTCTCAGGAAGGTGAGCATATCAATGTTCAACATACCCTATTAAGACTTGACACCCGCACTTTATCATCACTAAAGCAATTGCATATTCCTATTCCTGCAGGAGAGATGGGGAAATCCATCTCCTGCAAGGACAGTGCCTTTAATAAATAGTGCACAGAACACAACTCTCCCTCTTTCACCTGATCCCCCCCCCCCTCTCTCTCTCTCTTCCTCTCTCACACACACACACACACACACACACACACACACACACTTTCCTTCTCTCATGGAAATTGTTTCATTCCTTTTAGTCAATCTGGCTAATGCAAAAATCATGTATGTCTGTCCTTAAATATTTAATCTTAACAGCAGCGAGATTGAAATACAACGTTGAAGAAGCATTGCTCCTTCCCTCCTGAAAGGTACAAGAGAGAAAGAGAGAGAAAGAGAGAGAGGCAGCTGCTCTGCAACGTCAGAAAGAGATGGAAAAGAGAGGAAGACTCGGCTATTTTCTATGACAATTTTGTTGCCATGCACTCTCCGCTACCGGAGTTGGAGGCGACATTGAAGCACAGTTTGCCTTGGAAAAGTATACAACCACAAACGACAGCTCCGTGTTTCTCTTCTTCGGGAGCAGCCTTTGTTCTTTGACATAATAGATTCTGGTACAGGCTGAAACCAACGACTGGAAGAGAAAGCACTGTTGCTGCTGCTGCTTAGAACTTAGCGAGAAGAAATACAGCTCACTGACTGAGCCAGAGTCATGAATCTTGCATGCAGAAATGCACCGTGGGAACCACATGGCCCCTGGAGATGAGCACACGCACAAAGAGAATTTCAATCCCTCTCGCCTTAAAGTATTCATCTTGCTTTTCATGCTTATCGGTAGTTTTGTGTGAACAAGAGAACGTTCGTAAAGTTGCATTTTGTGTGATTCCTCAGTATGTTACTTTTACTGAACTTGTTTTATACAAAAAGTTTAGATAAAGACAATAGATCACGATGAAGTGATATGATAAAAGTCCGGCAAAAAGACAGAAGTTTGAGAAACTTTTTCTCACTCACCACAGAGAAGTCCTCGACTGAACAGTTCTGTCCACTGAAATTGCAGCTCATGAGCATCTCTTCTAACTGATGTCCCGTCCTGTTGAAGATGTCCTGCATGTCGGGGGCAGGATACATTAAATCATGAGGTTTGTGCCCATCCTTGTTTTTGGGGGGCAAACCCGTCAAGTTAGCCAGGTGGTAGATGTCGGCGTCGGTGAGCGCGGAGAAGCGAAAGCGGTTGATGTTGCAGATGGTCACAGCGGGGAAAACCATCTCCGGGGTCGCCTCCTCATTCAGCGCCGTGACATGAGGATGCTCCAGGTATGAGATGGCACACTTAGCCGCCTGGTATATAAACAGCGCCAGTGAAGTCAGAAAGGCGAGAGCCCAGAGAGTCTGACGGATGCCCAGGCGACCAGAGACAAAGATGTGGTTAATCCCATGAAGAGAGCAGGAGTTAGCAAACCCGGCCAAGTCCTTAACCGGAGGTGTGCAGCTCTCCTCGATCAGGCTCTCCTTGTCCCCATCCTGCTTGCTTTTCTGCTTCTCATCCTCCTCTGCAAATTTGATTTTGCAAACAAATTCGATAGGCATGGGGGCAGCCAGGTCTGCGTTTTGGTTTTTGTTTTTGATGGCAGCTATCAGCCCTGGATCACTTCCCTCCTACTTCCTTGGCTTTTGTCCTCTGAGCAGGAAACAACTCCAGAAAGAAGAGAAAAAAGACAGGGGAGAGTTTGTTGCTGCTGCTGCTGCCGTTGCTGCCTCTGCTGTGACTGATAGTGCTGCTGCTGCTTCTGCCGCCACGGCTCCTAGTGACTAGAGCGCTGCTGCTGCTGTGCTGCTACTGCTCTGAACGCTTGTCTCACTACTTGATCAGCTCGCACAGTCTCGCTTATCAGCAGTAATACAGCTGTCAAATAAATAAAAAAAACACCCTTGCACACTGCCTCAGACCCACAGATGAAAATGCAGCATTTCCACTCGGACTAAAATAGGCACAGGGTACTTAATAATTCATGAGAAGGTAACATTGTGATTATTTCCTCCTCACTGGCGCGAGTCGCAACTTCCCCCGGTCATCCCGGCGCTTCCAGCCCCCCTCATGCTTAATCCACTTGTTTGGACGGCGCTTCCACTTCTTGACCTGAATAAAGTTGGTGTCAAAGGTTGCTCTGCCAAACATCCGGTGTTTGATGTGCTTCGCAGGGGGTCAGCGCTTTTTAATGCCACCCCCCAATAAGGTCTCTAGAGAACGCCTAATTGAAGCAATAATGAGGAGTGCGAGAAGCGGAATCGAGCACAGGCGACTCCTGGCAATCAATCTTGTCTTTGCAATAAAAAAGTAAAAGACTATCGATCGAACGAACGTGTCCGTCAGAGATTAAGAGAGGAAGTACAATGTGTGTTTTCTTATCAGGAATTAATGGTAGCATCACAAGACTCCTACACGCATTTGAATCAGTGAATGCCTCCTGATCTGGACCCTGATGCTGCTGAAGATGTTGAAATAAAGTATTGATCTGCCTCCGACCCTATCCTTTACAGTGTGCGTCCTAGTGCTGTTAATGGCCCTTTTCCAAGTTGCCAAACAAAATTATGCAAATTCAAGGCAGAAAAGTGAGAGCCCTAATGCATGCTATTCCCCTTTAAGTGGAATTAGTCATGCGGGTCACATTCGCATCACAAGGGGCTGGGACCTCTAGAGAAAAGGCATATTTAAAAGTGAATTCAACCGTTGCAAACACACGTGCCAAGTCAAGTCCGAGAGAGCATCAGAAATGCACCATTACTCAAAAGACTGCAGAATGAATGAATAAGGGTAAATCTGCTTTTTATCTCTCTTGATGATGTTGACCTCGGAAACATATTTTTTTGCTGTAAATAAAAGGGAAATTATGGCATAATCAAGCACTAAATGTTAAGAATAATCAGAGCTTAATCAGATTATTGTATAATTAATCTCTTTAAAAAACAGCATCTCCTTTAGGGACAAAACACTGTAACAACAAAAATGCCTTTTTTCCTTTATGTTTTTTGTCATTGCAGTGACTCAGACATTTGCTTTTTATACTTTTTTTTATAGCGGAATTGTCTTTTGATGGTGTGTTCTTCGGCTAGATAAACAGAGATATCTAGGATATTGCCTTTACTTGGTGGAAGTGAAGCGTCCATGGTTTAGCTATGCCTCTGGCAGCCACTGAGGTCTGCTAACCACAGAGTGTTTTATGTAGTCACTCCCAGAGGATGCCGGGCTTATTTACAGTCTCACAGAGGAAATGAAAGCTCACAGTCCACGCCATGACTAAATACCAAATGTGAATAAAAAACACGCAGGCACATCTGGCACATGAAAACCGTTCAAGGAGTGCATGGCATTATGTTTGTTTGTCAGAGCCAATGACACTCCAAACCCCAGGCCTGTTTTGTGTTTGATGCCCAAAAAATGAGATATGATGGATAAAAAAGTTTGCTGACATTCAAGTTATTTATCACGTTGTGAATCATGTGTCATTTTGCAGGACTATTTGTATCGCGAATACATTAGCAAAAGGCTTTAAGGCCACTTCTAACAACGATAAGTAGTATGAAACCTTCACATGAATGCCATGATCTAAGTGTTTTTCTCACTATCAAATGCAAGGTTCATCTGTGAAGTGTTCAACAATAGGCTTGAGAACGTTTAGAATGGGTCTGTTTATTGAGAAATATATGAAGATGGAAGAACTGGAGGATGTGGACGGATGATGTCCTCCTTGAGAGAACACGCTGACAGTTCTTTCATCTAAAAGCTCCATCAAATGGACATTCCATGGTCAATTGTTGCTTTGATTTAAAGAGGATGGTTGATGGATGGCAGACATGCTCATATTATAACCAAAAGAAATTAAGTATGATTAATCAGTTTTCTTTGTTTGTAGATATTTTCACATATAAAATTCAACATATTTTAATCTCAGAAACAGATATTGAGTAAAACAGCACAGAAAAAATGGAAAAGAATTCAGATGGACTGGCCGTTTAAAGATATTTGGCAATAACCAGTTACCGAGCCCTGCAAACTTGCTGCTGATAGTTGTGTTGGAAAAAGTTCCACTAGAACAGGGACTTTTTGGGTCCAGGAACTATAGCAAAAGGTCAAAATTTAGACCCTGGTTCCTCCAATTAGAACACAGTAGAGGGTCTAGAGTTCCTGGAAAAGTTGCAATGGAGACAGGCTATTTGGCTGGTCTCTTGCCAATACGTTTCTGTTTTCAACAGGGCTATCTAAAAGAGCATAAACAGTATATGTTGAACTATTAATCAAAGTCTATACAGCATTTCATTTCCCCCCCCAATTGGTAAGCAAAATCTTTAATAGTAGTAAAGCTAAAACTTTCTGAAGAAAAGTGTGTTTGCTTTGGTTGAAAGGCAATTTCAGTACATATCACGGAATCTAAAATCCCTAATTAACCAGCTCCAGTTGTGAGGCCAGCCTCTTAGTGAGGGGTGGTGGTTGTTGACATCATACATGCATTATAGCTAAACTGTGGTGTGAACCACAGAGCTTTTACCTGCAGGAACCTGAGCCTTCAAAAGGCAGCCAGCAGCTGAACTAGAGCGTCAGCCAGGAAACCTGCTTTGCACAAGACTCCTGAAGACTAATTAGCCGACCACCCTACACCTATGTGAGCAGGATAATCTTGTGTGGATAGAAGGTTTGGAGAGAAACATGGAAAATAACAGCCTTGAAAGTATTACTTCGGTATTTGTACAACGTGAGGGGCAGCAGATGTGCCTAAACATGATGATGTGTACATAGTGTCTTTAAACGCCATTAAATTAAGGGAGAGACTTTAAGTTAGAAGAGGAAAAGTAAAGAAAGAGTCAGCCTTCAGTTTCTATGGCAATGAATGACACATCTATCAATTAAGAGTCAAAAGTGTATTTCATGTGGGTTAGATTTTTGCATTGTGAGAGAAAGGAGGCTCATGGCAACATTTTGATGTATGTTTGTGACTGTGAAAGCTGTGGTACTGAGAACAGATCCATAGAAACAGGGGTAAAAAGCAGGGTTATTCAATAATCACTTACTAAAATGTCCTCCCTGCAAAGGTCTGAATCTCATAATGTCTAAATTGCGTCCTATATCCTACCCCTACATCTACCAAATAAAATAAACTACGTACATTTCCATATTATTTCAACAATATTATCAATTGCTGGAAAGTAGGATACTTAAAACATACAGACACATTGAACTTGTATGGAAAACAAAAAGATATCTTTACCATAAATATAATTAGTCCTAGCACAATGACCTTAAGGCCTACAGTTCCTACTTCCTTTCCTAGAGAGAGAAATGAACCTGTGACTGTTCTGCCAGTATTCTGAATCTTGGCTTGAATAGAGTTAAGAGCCATTCTCTTGTGTCGGTGTTCGCTGGCGAGCCAGGAACAGTCCTTGGTTTTAATAATGTTCATAGCGGTGGAAGCTGACTCACAGCTGTAAGTCGATCCAAACATGGTCAAGGTGTGTAAAGCTACTTTGGTTAGTCCAGGGAAACAGCCTCAGACAGAAAGTAGCAGCTGTCATTTCTCTCACATCTCTTTTTTTACGCTGTTGTTCTCTCTAGCGAACTGTCTACACGGTAAACAATCGATTTGATTGGCTCAATTGAGTGAAGATGTTGCCGTATTAAATGGATTAGTTGTGCCCGCAATCAACAGCTGCGACCGTCAGAAAAAAAAAACGCTCTGTGAAGATTATTTATTCTCATTAATTTATCAGAAATTGGTCAAGCGTCCGGATAGAACCGGATAGAAGCGTCACTCGGTGATGCCCGGTCTAAAAACTCGCTAGTGCTTACAATGTTCACCAAGGCGATATAAGTAATCTTTAATTAGTTGAACATGAAACAAAGAAATATTAACTCAAGGTTTGTCACTAGCTTTAACCTGCATCTGAGCATGCTCCAGTGTCTGAGGAAGACCGTGACATGCAGTCGAAGGTTCTGGGCAAAGCTAGTAAATGGTCCTGAGATATTTTTGTCAAACCTGATTTGACTTGACATAATTTAACCAATTATATATTTGTTCCAACAAGCTTTGTTTAGAAATATGGATTGAATGTTTAGAAAGACTAACTGTACATTTGGAGGTAAATTTCATCTGAACTTGAAGAGGCTCAACGTATTCTCATACAATGATTCATATGATATCTTACGAAAAAGTCATCCCTCCTTTTTCGTTCGTTTTCCTACGAATGTCCAGCAACACGTGTTAATTTGCGCTCATTACATGCGTACGGCCTTTTCAAAGTAAACTTCCGTCTTCACAGGAAACAATTTCCTTAGGTTTAGGCAACAAAACTACTTAGTTAGGTTTAGGAAAAGATTTTGGTTTGGCTTAAAATAACTCCGGAGTTTTCTTGTTGGACAAGTAGAAAAAACACAAATGATGAAAAACTACAGGTCTGAAGTGAATAATCTTCACAATAATCTCATAATTGTGTTCCTCGGATGAAGATTTCTTTAATCATCTTTAAAAATATTTGGGCTGCTGAAGGCAGTTTGTACATTTAGTGGATCGTCAATTAAACAGTAATTTAAAAACACATATTTAAGATATATACCAACTGTTGCTTTAACTGGACACATTATTTAGTGATGATGTGCTGGTTATGTGTTTGCTCTGAAATGTTGTATGTAACTGCTATATGATGAAAAAAATATTTGGACAGGATGGAATTTAAGCTATGATCAAGATTTACTATAAACGTACAGCTTTGTGAAATTCTTGCAAATGTCCTTCAAAAAGCTGGTGGGGATATTTTAAATCATCAGTCGTCTGAACACTGCAGTTCCTACTTTGAATGCGAATAACAAATGCAATTAAAACTGTCAGCAGTTAGTTATTAGTCAACTAATACATTTTATAGATTGGTTTGTATTTATGTTTTTGCTAATGCTCTGAATTCAAACAGGGAAATGCACATCGCACATTTAGAGTATTATTTAAGATACATTAGAATTGTTGTTTTGTATATTAGGACTGTGCCGTATCTTTCAATCTCTTTTCAATAAAAACAAATGAAAAAAAAAGCTAGCTATGCACTGCAATTCAACCCCGAAGGTGCAGCCACAAGATAAGCCTTTCCACTGATAGATTTGACGTACAACTTTTAGACTTGCGTGTGTGTAATTTCTATTTGACAGGTATTAATGTGTTGATAACAAATAATGAAGACTCGATGCAACAGAGGCTGCTGCTGCTACCTCAGCAGTAACACAGGCAGGTATCTGTGGTCAACAGAGAACCCGGCTCTGTGGAACCGGCAGGGGAAATGTCATATTTGCATAGAAGCCACAAAATATTGTATTTCTTGTTTTTCTCGATGTTTCATATTTGAAGGTGTGGAATTGAGGAGGCTGCAGACGGCAGGCTGATATTTGCTCTTCTTTTCCTTGGGCTAACATCAGAGATCTCGGCTCAGTGAGAGGAAACTTTAGATTGAACTGTTGCAATCTAATGAGGAAATGTACCGAAGGGTGCTTGAGTGAATTAAGTCACTAATGTCTGTGTTCACAAAGGCTTCCATTGCAGAGTTTTTTTCTGCATCTAGATCTGGATATCTAACTAGAGCCTACTTTTGCATGTTATAAAATTGCAATTTACTTTTGGGATTAGAAGCCTATCTTTAAACGGTGCTGTCTGTTTCATACGCACTTTCTTCCATCACAACAATCAAGGAAATAGCTAAATCCACGTCATAGCTTTTGCTTAGATGTACCTGCTCTGGGTAAAGCTTTGTACACTGAAGGCTATTCAGTATAATTATGTTGGGATGGAAATTTCTGCAGTTTTCTGAGCCTCAGTTGCTTGAGCTAAAAGCAAAGCAAATTTGTCTTGTTCACAAGAAATTTATGCGCACCAAGATGCGCATAAATAAGCCACGATAAAGAGAGCTGCAAAAGCAAAAAGCCATCTTCATCACCATGTATGCTGTACATTGAATTCACAGCTCATTTAAGCCCCTTTATAATATCAGGCCTCACTGATCTACACGTATGACATGGTGGTGACCCACCAATGCCCTCCCAATGCCCTCACCGGTCTCTTTGATGGTCACATCTGAACCAAATCACAAAAAGATCAGACTTTCAGTGATGACAGCTATTCCCAATGCAAAACTGCCATTTCAAAGGATCATATATTGACAGGTTGACGAGTCACGGTCACGTCACAGTCAGTTCAAGCAAGTCATGGTATATGTAAGACATGTCTGTACTGTATTGGCCCTGTTATATGTAACTATTTGCTTTTTCTCCACATTTGTTCTGGTTTGACATCACAAACTGAACTGTGGCCAACATTTCACATAAAATTATTCTTCTCCCTATCTCTTATTCTACTAATTTGTTAACCTCCTGAAGCCTAACACAGGGAGCATGCATAGTCGTTACAGACTCCGACCACCCGCTCCCCACTTAAGGCTGCATTAACACCAAATTAGGCGTTGCAGCGAAAATGCCAGTCTTCCCATTCATTTGAATTATGGTAGTGCATTTAAAGCCAGACCAACGCCACATCAAAGAACTAGCGGCGGTGAAGGCCACCTGTTGCATCACGTCGCGTTTGTTTTGGCCGACAAGTTACACTTAAACACACCGCAAAAACGACAGCCGACGGCCAGTTAAAACGGACTTTCTAAGCCTGCGTGAGATGAAATAACTACCTATCAGCATGTCGCGGTAGTCTGTATTCGTCATTCAAAAAGGGACACCAGAAGACAGAGGACGGCGTATAGACACAAGCTGTTGTTATGATACGTACATGAAACAAAGTGGTGTTTGCCGACCATTTTCACACCACTCTCACTCACCACTTAGCTTCATTCCAGATGGCCATGTCGTTGTGGAAACATCTGTTTTGGAATGATCAGATGAGATGAAGATGAAAAATAAGAAGAACCTTCTGTGTTTTTCTTCCTGACTTTACTCGTTGGCTTGCTTTCCTCACTTCCGTTTCTCTTGTCGTGCACGGATTTGTTTAAGCAGAACTGCCAATCAGAGTGATTTCTCACACCGACGGGCGCCGCCGCAGATTCAACATGTTGAATCGGCCGAAAAACATCCAACACGGGCTGACTACAGGAGACGGTGCGGGTCACACTGAAAAAACTAGGCCGGCGGCCACCCATGATCCAGAGCTGTAAAACCCAGCCATGAGGGAACAAAAGACGATAATCGTCGAGCAGTTGCCTGGTGGTACTGGGCCATTAAGTGACACTCCCACATCGCCGCACAATCCTGCGTTAATCGCCAGAAGGCTGAAAGCTGAATGTACAGGACAATCAGGAGGGCTGGCTTCATGCTAAAGGACTAAAATCACTCAATTATCTACATCAAGGTGCCTTATGTCCACTATAATGTGTATTGGTAGTGTGTGCATGGTGTTAGTGTGTATAATGTGTGTGTGTGTGCTCTGTGTACTGCTGTGACTCATCTATCCATCTATATATACACTGCAATAATTGGTAGCAGTTTGTGTGTCAAACTGAGAGAGCAAATGTAATATGCACGTCCTCTATTGCTATATAAATGAATACTAAATGTTTGAAATAAAATTAACATTTAATTTATATGGCATCATGACCATGACGGCCACAAAGTGGTTTCATTTTGCGATCAGCACTACTTGGCTGCTTTCCCCTTGCTGCAGATGGTTAGTGAACACCATGGCTTTCTATTCTGGTCATGGTGATGACGCAGTGCACTGAATACTTTTTACAAAACATAAGAGCATATATAATTATCAATGTACTGCTTTTCAAGAGAAAATGTAATAAACAGCAGTGCCTGACATTATGTAGAAGTTTAAGACTGAACGTATTCTGAGATTAGATTGATCTATGAAAGACAATGACAATTTCAAACAGGTTTAGTTGTATAGTGATATCGAAAAAGAAGACTGACAAACTCCTCCTGACCAATTGGTCGGACAGTCGGATGAATGTCTGACATGACGTACAGTAGAAGTAGGGATTACACAAAAACATTTCTAAAATCGTACAGTGTATGCCCAGCTTAAGTTTGAGGAAAAGATCGTGGTTTGGGTTAAAATAACTCGTAACTTATGTACAGAAGTTAGGTGACAAATAAATCAACGTTGACTTCTGGTTTCACACGGGGTACAACACTGGCCTCCTGGGGTAAAGTCTGGTGTTTCTTGACCCAGCCACCCACCCAGACCTCCTCCCTACGCGGCGTATTGTCGCTCTTAATAGTTCACAATTACCTGGATTACATACGAATTGATTTTGTGGGATATATATGAATTACAGTGTAAGAAAATAAAGCACAGCAGGCCACCAACTAAGTGCTTTGAAAGTTGAGGCAGAGAAATAAGGAGAATAAAATGAATAACCAGTCCATAAGTTAATAGAAAACTTGATGATGACTACACACACGGTGAGACAGAAGGATCAAAGAGCTCATGCAAACCCACACAGTCTAAATGTCTGTTCATTTGTGATTAGGATGATTCTACTGTAGAAATACAGAGGGGAATTCACTCACCACTTCATTGCAAATTCAGAACACTTGAGTTTTACAGTGGCTTTAATCACTATGAAAATGTTGAAATGACTGGTGTGGCTTGCTAGGTATCATATCAGCTTGCATTAATGCTGAGATTGGACATGGTGTGGTTCGGTAGCTTAGTTCAGCCTTTGCGAGCACAAATTCTGCTGGCATGTTATAATAGTAGATGAAAGTCAGAGGTTCCACTGCCCAATGAGAGCTCTCATTATTAAGGTCGTACTATCTTCTGAAGGACCATATGGGTACTCATTTTTCTGTATATGTAAGAACACACTGCCCAAAGGGATGAAGAAAAAAATATGGGAAGCTTGTGCAGTGGACTGAGGAATTGCCATGCTTTGCACATGAGCGCAAAGAGCAGGGTTCAGTGATTTTTTTATAGCCCTGAGGATCACTTCTCTTCAAGACCACACACAGCACGCTGCTGTATGCGGCAATGCAACGTATTACTCATACACACCCTCAATATTCATATGCAAAAAAAGTTAAACAATGAACGCGACCACTGTGTCACTTGCTGGAGGTAAAAAAAATTGTACATGTGTCGTAACCTCTCCAGAGGCTTGAAATATATGTCACAACATGAAGATTTGGCGTTAACTTGACCTGTCACCTGATCAATGTTGGTGATTTCTACAGAATGACTTGCAACTATCCTCCCACGGGAACAAAAGAAAACGGAAGTACTTGTAATATTATTGATCTGAACTCTGAATTAAAAAAAAGTTGGCTGTTGACAAAGGGCACCCAATTATCGACTTGCAAAATAGCAGGGATCTGCCTTTATAGCTGAAGGTCACAGCAGCAGAGCAGGTAACTGAGGCGAGCCTTTGCTTCCTCCTTCTAAAGTGCATTTTTGAGTTCTCTAAACTGACCCCCGCATGAAAAATGAAAGAAATTCCCTCTTTCCCATAAGCAAGTGGAACAAAAGCTAAATGTCACCAGTTGAATCTTTTCTGGCCAAAGAACCATTCATGCGAAACATCTACAATATATGTTGTTTATTATAAATAATAAATGAACTCACTTTCTTACAGCCTCTTAATAAAAAACACACTCACTTCTCTTTCCAGAGTTCATGGTGTCAGGCTTTCTGAGTGGGCTGCGATGGGATGAGGAGGGAACACGACTGGTAGTTATTTAAGACTCGACTGAAGCTGGGAACTGAAGACTGTTAGAAACCTACAAAATGATACCACACAGAGAAGAACTTCAACATTGTTTTAGTCTTTTTAGTCTTGCAGTGACTCTAAATTGCCCGTAGGTTACAGATAATGGATGGATGGATATGTCTTGCAGTCAGGAAGGAGGCTGTGACGAACACTGACTGTTTTTTTTATTCCAATGGAATAAATGATTGTTTAATAGAAAGTTCATTCATGTGTTTTTAGGGGTGACGAGACAAGACGGGTTTTTGCCTGCCAGTGAATTGCAAGCCCGGGAGCCCATAACGTTAGCGAGTATGCAGTCGAGAGAGAGAGAGGGAGGGAGCGTTTGACTGATGGTGAGTATGAAGTTAGCAGTAACGTTATAGCTGTGAACGTAGCAGTGTGTGTGTGCAGTTTAGGCTGTCGGTGAATAAATGGTACAACTCCTCAAGACCTAAGCCAAGACCTCCCGTGTCTTGCTGGCCAACTGCTGATTAAAGTGAGGGCAGTTAGCCCCGAAGTTAGCGACAACTCCGGCCCAGGCTCACTTAAGGTGAGCTGACCTTTAAGGTGGACCAGCTATTCTCATTTTAGGAACAAGCCGCTCCTCTGAGTTTTGGTGGAGCGGCTGCTCAGTCAAGTGTGATACCCAGTGGTAAAGGTATACGGTTTGATCCGGTGTATGGCTTATTATCAAACCGGTTTGAATTTTTCTATGCCGGCCCAACCCTAGTCTTTACATTTCTGTTTGTGAACAGCTTTAAAAAATTTGATATGTGTTAATTAGTGAGTTTTAGAGTTGTTGGAGGGCATATGTTTCCCCCCGTTTCTGATCTTGGCGCTTAGCTAGGATAACTGATCCTCTCTGTACTCTCTCTCTCTGTACATGTACAAAAATTAGTGATATTATCTCACTCTTAGAAAAAAAAGAGGAAAGTGCATCCCAAAATAAATGATGATTTCTCCTCTGAACACTTGTCACTGTCTTAAGAGAATTACTGTATGACAGCCGGAGTGTACAGATCTTCGCATTTGCAATGCAGAACTGTCTAGTAATTATTGTTTAGGGTGTTTTGTAGAGGAGTATGTGATTACAGTGAGTGAAGTGATGAGGCTACACTACCATCATCATCTACCTGTTAGCATCTGATATCTTGATGCTGAGCGGGGGACCTCAGTACTGGACAGATGCCGACTTGTTATTCTGCTCACAGTGCAGGACAGATGGGATGGGGGGCGGGATGGGAAGCCTGGGAGGTACCGCCGACCCTCTTCCCCTCCCCATCAGCTGCACCAACAACATACCACACGCATCATGGGCCCGACCCATCCTCTACTCTGACAGAAGCTCACCTGCCCTCAAGCCCCCCAGAACAACAAGGCACGCTCCCCTGCCAGCTGTGTCTAACAGCCTGCACCACTGGCCCGCTGAAGCCTGAACAAATTCTACGCTAGCCACTGGGAGACTTCTCGTTCATTAGAGCTGTGACATTTCATAAACAATGACACAGATAAGTATTGTTGGGGGAAAATGTTCAGAAGAATGTGAGGGAAATTTTACAGAAATCTAAGAGAGCAGAGGAGAAGCAATCATAGATACCAGGTACTGAGTTACTGAGGGGATCCTTGGTTACAGACAATATCATTTTAGGGTTCCTTTTAACATCTGGCCAGGGGAGCCCTGGTGCTCCAATACAACTAAACTGCATTCTTAATTACATTTGGATAGAAACCTATTCTGTCATGGATTATTACATTTGTCCATATTTAGTCGTGATTAATTGCAAATTTTTCATTCAAAATGTACCTTAAAGAGAGATTTGTCAAATATGTAATACTCTTATCAACAAGGGGGTGGACAAATATGCTTGCTTTATGCAAAGGTATGTATATACAGTATTTATTATTGGAAATCATTTAACAACACGAAACAAAGACAAATTGTCTAAAAAAACTAAAAGGTACTGCATTTTGCATTAAAAAAATGTGCTTAAATCATAAGCCCAACAGGCAACAACAGCTGTCAGTGTGCTGACTTGACTATGACTTCACCAAAACTGCATGTGATTATCATAAAGTAGGCATGTCTGTAAAGGGGAGACTCGTGGGTACTAATAGAACCCATTTTCAATCACATATTGTGAGGTCAGAGGTCAAGGGACCCCTTTGAAAATGGCGATGCCAGATTTTCCTCTCCAAAATTTAGTGTACGTTTGGAGCGTTATTTAGGTTATAGTATGACATGGTTGGTACCAATGGACTCTTTAGGTTTTTTAGTTTCATATGATGCAAGTACCTTCAAACTGGAAATTAGTGACGTTAAAATGAATTTGCGTTAATGCGCTATCGTTCACTTTGACAGTCTTATCAATTACATTTGGCGGGAAACGTATATTGTCGTGGATTATGTTTGTCTTTGACATATCACCAATGCGTTTGTAATGATAGTCCATGGAAGGCTGCAGCAAGTGACGTAGTACAACAAGTAATGCGCAGAGCAAGTGACGCAGTATATCAAGCGACCCTTAATGAAAGTTACGTGGTATAATAACCAGTATAACAAGCAAGGAAGTCCACTACGGGCGGGTGGGTCAAACAAACACAGGACCTTCCCCCAGGAGACCGCTGTTAGTGTCCCGTGTGAACTAAAAGTAATGTTGACTTACTTTAAATAACGTAACAAACGTTGTCATTTTAAGCCAATACATGATGTTTCTTTTACTAAACCTAACCAAGTAGTTTTGTTTTTAGTTGTATGGGAACGTTATTTTGTAGGAGACAGGGTGGGCCAGGGACAGCATAAGAATTTACAGTTGTATGCCAATAACTTATCGCCTGGTATAGGAAGTTAAAGGGGTACTCCAGCATTTTAGTATCGCACTTCCATAAAGCTGGGAGACTCACAAGAGACAGATTTAAAATGAAGCAACTGATGCAGACTTATAGCATGGGGCATTCTCCAAACACAGTGGAGCCTACATTTCCCATATTGCAACTCAATAGAGTCTTTCATTAGACTCTCCCTGCCTGGGAAACAACCATATCTTTCAAGCTGTTTGTAACAAAGGCTTTCTGTAACAAAGTAGTCTAAAAGCCCTAGCTGAGATAACCCTTCACAGTTATTTTTTAAGTTTAGAAAGCTCTTTATTGTTCGATTTCAGTAACTAAAGAGGACATTATACAAGTGTTTTCACAGGCTGAGTAGTGCTCTTCATGATTAGTAATCTTAAATTTATGTGTTTATATGTGTCGACCTTTGATATAACTGCAGTGTTGATGTCATTCTAATGTGTGTGTGTGTATAAAGTGTGTTTGCTGTAGTGTGCAGAGTTGCAGGGAGGTGATTTAGAGGCGGGAATAAAGGGTGTATCCTGGTGCACTGATGAAGGTCACAGGCTAAAGCGTTTATACTTGTGTCAGCTGCTCATTAAATTGACTGAGGAGCCTCTGGCATCATATGGTCGTCTTTTTTGTTGTTGTTGTTGTTGCTTTTTCTTGAGTGCAAACCTGAAGCTGTTTACTGTCAGCTGAGCAGAACAGCCTGCTCCACTGCCCCGCTGAAGCCTGAACAAATTCTCTGTTTGCCACCGGGAGACAGTTTTTGTGTACATTAGGTTTGGGAGATTTTGTAAACAAATGGCATAAGTACTCTAAGTACAGCATGTAGTGAGTATGTCTAATGCATCACAAATTAGTGTTTCCAACTGAATACTAATACGTTATTTGGAGGCAAGGCTGTCTTGTTTTGGTTCAGTCTTGTTTTTGAGAAATGGAAAACTGCTTATTCGATTTAAAATTTTTCCATCCACAGAATGCAAATCGTGTGGCTGTTTAGTAAAGTGAGAGACAGAAAGGAAAAACAGTCTTCTATCAACAACATAACGAATATAAAAAAGCCCAAGTTTTCAAACTTTGTGGGGATTTGTTTAAATAGTTATTCTCACTGCTAAGTAAAGACTGTCACTGTGTCTTGTCTGTAAAGAAAGGTCTGATCCTTGGATGGATGATGAAAGTGCACGGGGCCTAAACAGCCAAGTCCCAGAGGGCAGTCCTGACGCAAGATATTAGAACCTGAATAAATCATGTAATGTTGCTGTATCATCCCTGCCCTGATCAATCTCAGCCGATCAATACATCAGTCTTCAGGCATGATATCTGAGGGACAGTAGGGCCGGCAACTGGTCATTAGCATCAGGTGAATGATTGGCTGACAAAGAGGCTCAGTGGGGGTAGAGGGGGCAATTACAGCAGGGGCAACGAGGGGTGAAAAGCATAAATATTGCAAAACGGTCACCCAATAATAGAATTCATGCAATTGCAAATAGCAACCGATCAATTTTACACTATTTGGTAAGCTTTCACATCAGCCATCTGCTCCGTGTAAACTCGGGAGATGAGTACTGCTTATTATTTCTTGCCAATAATACCCTACTCTGGGTCAGTTGTTCATAACAGAATCTGGCTATTCACAGCATGATGTTCAGTTATCTGACAACACCTCATATTGTTCAGTCAGTTTATGAATGCCCGTCGATTCTGATTTTGTTCTGCGGAGCAAAGATAAAGAAAGCAATAATCCTTTGTATTAAAAGTATCGCCATGGCTCCCTCAGTTCCTCAAAGCGCTCTGTGAAATAACAACACACCGTGCTACTAGTCGCTGATTAATTCATGTAACACTTGTTCACAGCACAAACAAAGAGTCGCACTCCACAATCTCACAGGGACTTATTTACTCATTTTTCTCATTAGAGAACATTTTAACTCTACTGTGAATCAATGTGGTTTTTATGAGCAGATACTGTATATTTGACTCACTTTCCAGGTTTCATTTTGAGGTGAGGATGTACTGGGTGTTACGTATTACATATTTTTGATAAATTGTAGCTAGGTATTTGGTTATTAGAATCTAATTGCCATATTAACAAATCCCTATTTGTTAGTATGGTGGCACATCAGTCATCACGGATTACAAAATGAAAATTTGAATTTGGTTTATTTCGAAAATGAGTAATTTTTCACGATATGATACGTATCATGATACTGGGGTAACAATTCAATATATTGCAATATATTGCAATATATTGCGATACTGTAAACAAGGCGATGTATTGCGATTTATTAAAACGAATTTTAGGAATAGTATAAAGAACACAGAGAAATACACCATTTTCAGAATAGGCAAAAATAACACATTTATACTGCATGCAAAAAACTGCATGTGATTATCATAAAGTGGGCATGTCTGTAAAGGGGAGACTCGTGGGTACCCATAGAACCCATTTTCATTCACATATCTTTAGGTCATAGGTCAAGGGACCTCTATGAAAATGGCTATTTCAATTTTTCCTCACCAAAATTTAGCGTTATTTAGCCTCCTCTGCAACAAGCTAGTAAGACAAGGGTGGTACCACTGGATTCTTTAGGGGTTTCTAGTTTAAAATAATGCCAGTATCTTTAAAACTGAGCCTGCTACAACCTCTGAAAGATCAACTCGCGGCCGGGTCTGACAACGGGCCATCAGATTTTTAAGAGGTTAATTAAAAATCAATAGTGTTTTGGAGAATAACACCCCTAATAAAATGAATGGTGGATGAATTCCAATTAGCTGCGTCAGTTTCAGGGTCCTGGTATTGTTCATGCTGAAACTGTGGTTTTACACTCTGCCTTATGTCCCTTTTATGACTGAAATAGTGCTTCCCCTCACTTAAACAAACAATGAATACATAATTGATCACAACAATAAAAACCCTAATAACCCTGGTAATATGTTTCCATAATCCATATAAATGTTGGTTAACCAGCCTGAAAACATAAATACACCAAGTGAAGGCCTTCAGTTGGCTCCAGGAAAATACAACTTTGAAATTCAATTCAGAGCAATGATGAAACATTGGAGGAAGCCTTGAATTACAGAGGCTGTTCATCAGTGCGAGAAAAAAGCAATGAATAGCAAACAGCATGTGTTATTGTTAAACGCTATACTGTCCACTGAGTCTGCCTTTACTGTAGTTTGAGACGCGACTTGTGATATATTATTGTTTATTCTGATCAGAGTTAGGGTAAAATATTAGAAATATTGCTCCAGTGTTGCTTAAAACTCCCCTGTGACAGTAATGCTATGTAAACGTCTACACAACCACGCAGATCCACTGACCATCATTAAATTTATCGAGCTCCAGCATCAAAGAGTTTGCCTCACACTGAGCTTTCACACTTTTTGACCTTTTGATATGAAGATGTGGCTCAGCGAAGAAGTGAATGAGAACTACACTAAAAGCGAAAGTGGGCAAGTCGCCAAGAGTAAAAGTTTGATTTCCGATAAGGGCATTCACAAATAGTATATGGTAATAAGGAGAATGGGTGGCCCAAAATTACTCTGCCTTGATGCATCAATAGAACAACACTCCTGACACTTCATCATCACAGAGGGACAAACGCACAACCACAGTATCAATCTTGTCCAGTCATTATTCTGCGGCTCCAATAATGAAATGTTCAGGTCCATTATACAGATTAAACTAAAGTATATTTTTCCAGGAAAACTGGAATAAACTGGAATTAGCGCCTCATGATTGAAGTCCTCCAACAACCAGTCAAGTTGCAGTTTACATCCATGTCGGTCCAAAATGTCATCACATCATCATCCTATTAGACATTTGTGTGAAATTGTCATAATTAGCATATACATTCTTGAGTTATGGCCAAAAACGTGTTTTGTGAGTTCAAAGTGACCTTTGACCACCAAAATCAGTTCCTCCTTGAGTCTAAGTGGACGTTTGTGCCAAATTTGAAGAAATTTGTCCAAGGCGTTCCTGAGATATCATGACAATGGGACGGACGTAAGGTCACAGTGACCTTGACCTTTGACCATCAACACTGAATCAGTTAATCCTGGAATCCAAGAGGACATTTGTGCCAAATTTGAAGAAATTCCCTCAAGGTACGTACGTCGGACGGACGGAGAGACAACCCGAAAACATAATGCCTCCGGCCATGGCTGTCGCCAGCGTGGAGGCATAAGAATACGTGACAGTAGATTAACAGGAAAGGATGCATGTATGTAATCCAGCACAGTTTACTGTTCACTCTAAATGATATTACATTGCTGCTAATTCAAACTGAAATTTCCATTGTTGAAGTCTTTGTTCAGTATAAAGTCAATGTAGGGATACAAGTTGCCCTGACTTTGCTCCAGGGAGGTGCGAGTTGGGGCACGGTCAGGAGGTCACACTTATTAAATTGAAACAAAAATTATTTGCACTAATCCTGAGGCTTTATGACTCAAATTCCAGATAATGTGGAGAAAAGGAAAGCAATCCATGAGAAATATTAGAAAGAAGTGTAGTCCTTTTCAGAGACAGTGTGAACGGTGCACCACTTCTGGCTTAGACACCAAACATACACATTGGTCAATGCTGTTTATCTGGAGGCAGTCTCACACTGGTGAATATTCTCTTTTTTACTGTGATTTTCTAATATTCATTATGAAATTGAGTATTGTTTTCAAATAGAGCAATGAAAATTAAAAATCATGGTGCATGGTCATATTTATTAATTGCTATGTGAGGTAATTACTGAGTTAAGTGCCATTAGAGGAATGTGACAGCAGGATTTTGTTCAGTTGTCTGGCTGATTTGAAATTTGTGCACTCTGCTTTGTTGACAATTATTCCAACAAAATTTTGCCACACAGCTGGACTCAGTCATTCTAGCATGAAAACTAAATGAAATAAACAGCTGCAGGCTCATACATTGAGCCATATATTCAGTTCAGAGTCTTTGTAATCCGGAGATATATTTCTGTTAATCAAGATAACCTTTTTTTCCTAGCCTTTTTTCAACACTAAAGCTAAACCCATTTAAATCAAGCAATTTAAAGCTAACATAAATTCGACTGAAATGAAATAAATCATTTTGGACTTTTTTCATTATGCTTAAAGGTGCTAATTTTGAGATTGGGAGCATTTATTTTGCCTTCCATTCACATGATGGGTATCGAATGACATACTCTGTTGGTATTAGTATCACTTTAAGGGTACTATTATTGGTAATGGCAACGTCATTTTTTAAACGATACCCAACCCTAATATATATCATAATTTGGTAGATTATTTCTACATGCTTTTTCTGATATAATTTTTTTTTCAATTTGGCATTAGCACTACAAAAGAGGCATAATCCTCTCTGGGTAAGTGGGTATAAAAAGCCAAAATTGGAGAGGACTCTCTTTGACTAACAGGTCAAACATCACACAAAAAAAAAAATCACATTTTCTTGATTGGCTTTAAATCAAAGGGAAGGGGATATTTTTAATCTAGGAATTATTTTGCCTATGAATTAATGGAAGGTCTTTTGACAGACTGCCGCGCTAATAAGATCAGCACAATGCATAATGGCATGTGACCTTTTACAGTGCTTTTGGCTTCACCTCCAGATTGGAACATTTAGCTGTCGCTGTGGCCAATTATTTCTCAGGTACCTCCTGTTGTGCGGGATAATAACACTTAATTAGCCAGAGAATGCAGGGCGGGCTCTCTCTTTTCTCCCCTCATCTCCCACTCCCTCTATCTCTCTGTCTTTCTCTGTTGGAATGCAGCTCTCCGACAGGGTTTGCAGTGAGAGTCAATCATGTCCACTCTACTGCCTCAACACTCACCTGCACAGTGAGGGTCCGTGGGCCTCTGCAGTCTGGCCAGGCCATAATCAGGGTATTCACAGGTATCATGCTTTCAAGGGACGTGGAGGTCAGACCAGCGCCGGGGGGGAAGGTAGGATGAGGGCCCATCTGCCTCTCTAGCCCCAAAGCTACTCTCATCATCATCATCATCATCATCCAGCAGGGCAGAAACGTTGGAGGAAAGAGGAGCCAGCAGCCAGAGTAGCATTTCAAACTGTGTCGACTCTGAGGTCACATTCAGGAACCTGGACCAACTAAAGACTAAGAGCCCTATTTAAATGATCTATAGCTCATGGCACAAGTGCATTTAGGAGGTGTCCAACTCCACTTTTGGTAGTTTTTCATGTGTTGGCCAATAGCGCAACCGTTTTCTGCTGCCTCAGTATAGCAATGCGCCAACAATGCGCCTGACCACACCTAATTTTTAAGACCAACAAGCCCATGGACGCACAGAGGGCGCAAGTACGTTTTCTACTTACCCAACGTGGGCACTGGGTGTCAAAATGACAACTGTGTTGGTTAGCATGTTAACAGTAAACACAAAGTACAGTTGAAGGTGATGGGAATGCCATTTGTTTTGCAAATATTCATTAATAAACCAAAGTTTGAACTGATGATGGCGCTAGAGGAAAAGTTAAGGGATCACCAAAGTGATTACAGATCATCCTGAGGGGGATGTAAATGTCTGAACCATAGATGGTATATAAGAAGTGGACTTAGTCACTGTGACGTCACCCATTGGTTTGTGGACTGCAGTTCTGAAGCCTCAAATTCGGCATTTTAGCCATCGCAATCTTTGATTTTGGCCGTCGCCATGTTGGTTTTTGGCAACCAGAAGTGACATAAGAGGACGCTGAATAAGACATTTTTAGGCGACCAAATGCTACAATTAATTTTCATGAACTGAAAATACACTGAAAGAGTTAAAGTGGTAAGAAGAAAACTCGGACAGCTCCCAGACCGGACAACGCCGTGGTAGCGATCTGTCATTCACAAGGTAGCCACGCCCTAAAGCATCCCCTGCTTTATGGTCTATTTGACTCTAAATGGGACCATAATTTACTAAATGAACTTCATACTGTATTGAAGAAGACTTGAAACTAACGATTGAGACTATAAACTCATGTTTACAATATTTACTGAGGTAATAAATCAAGTGAGAAGTAGGGTCATTTTCTCATAGACTTTTATACAATCAGACTTCTTTCTGCAACCAGAGGAGTCGCCCCCTGCTGGCTATTAGAAAGAATGCAAGTTTAAGGCACTTTGGCATTTCAATCATATTGTAACCATAAATGTCAACCTGTCAGAGGATCACCAAAGTCCCTAGGATTCATTACTGGAAACCATGAATGTCTATATAAAAGTTCATAGTAACCCATCCAGTAGTTGTTGAGATATTTCCATCCGGACCAAAGTAGTGGAGCGACCACAATTGTCATAAGTAGACCCAAGCAAAAAATGTTACTGTGCTTCCTGATGAGAGGAAAAAAAAGCAAATCATTGGTGGGAGAAGATAAACAGTAACTGACTGACAATATCACAGTAGTCATGTGATAGATCAGGATCATATCTTTAGCATCTAAAATGGCTTTTAATCTACAAATTTAAAAATCAACCACTTCACAAACTGCAGCATTTCTTGCTCATTTTTCTAAGAAGTGCTGACGGTGTCAGAGTGACTATTGATACATGTTGTTACTGTCTTACACTGATGACACATATGATGATATGTGGGTGTTTCCTGTTTCTGCTTGTGTTGATACACTTCATGAACCTGACGTGAATACAACAGTAGGCGACAGTAGCTGTTAAGGATGTTGTCTCATCAGACTCTAACAGCAATGCTAAAGCTTACTGCTCGAGTTCACTTTCTGGTCAGCTAACATCACCTTCACTGGTTGGCCAATAACCTCTTCCACTGCAACACCCGAACCCAATCAAACACACATTCCTTCCTTGACATTGACAAAATAACACTCCTTCCTGCATAAGATGAGAATCTCAGACTTTTTGATCAAGAAAATCAATCACTGATGCACGGATCTCCTCATGCCCTCTGGTTCACACTTTGTTTACTGTCTCTTATATCTCACACCCTGTCTCCAAACAGCTGGGTGGACAGGACAAAATGTGACTGATTTCCACCTTCATGAAGCTGATTATACAAGTGGTAGGGCTGGGTATCAGTACTCGATCGGTACCAGCCGAAATAACCGAGTACCAAGTAGTATCGAAACTTCTCCAGTAAAACGATACCTACAATCCAATATTTGTGTGCCCAGATCTAGAAAAAAATTACTATTTGTCAGAGCATGTGAGCGGAGTTGAGCGTGAGCGAGCGTGGATTATGAGTGGAAGGATTTTGGATGGAGCTCTGGTACCGGTAAAATTCACATTTTATGTTGGTTATAAAGAAGAACCCTCTTGTAGAGGTGGAGAGAATAAGTGGGAAAAGTATTCTGAAACTTACTACATATTCTTTGAGTGAAAGTCTCAACATGGCGTTGGGATTATCCTATAATAAAATCTGGTAAAGACCTCTCTCTAGACCTCGGTTACAAGTAGATGATGCCACATTTTTTCTTACAATAAATTTGTGGCGACAAAGAAACAAGATCTAAAACTAATAAACCACAGAGACACTTGAACATGAGCCAATTACACCGTAGATAATGTGACCACTGCTATGTCTAGACAACCAAGGGCCCTTGACTTACGTTGACCAAATGCAATATTTCTAGCGTTATAGTCAGTGGTGGTTCTGCCTCTGTGAATGTGTGGCTCCCCATGAGATGTTCTCAAATGTGAAGGGCATCTAACGTCGGCAGAAAGAGATTACTGGCTCTCATCCAGCCGATTTCAACACGGATTTGTTGTTCGCAATGTAGCATTATCAGGGAAAAAATAAGATGCGACCCCTGGACACTTCAATAGTGAGTTTACTGTGTCCCAAACTTGTTTTCTATCATCCCCGGGACGACGGGACGCCACTAGTCTCGAGCCCTAATTGTACCGTCAACAAGTACAGTCACGTTTTCAGAATTTTAGCATCAACTTTGTACTGAAGCATCGGTTCTCGTGACTTCCCTGTTAGGTATAATAGTGTGTGAGTGGGTTGTTTGTCTTGAGTGTACAGGACTTTCTGTTGTTTCAGTTTTTTTAAGTTTTTAACACAAAAAGGACGGCCAAGAAAATCTTCTTGCCTCTCCAGGGATAAAAAGCTCTTGACCTATATCTTCTCAGATAGCACTGCAGGGATTTGTAACTTTACCAGACAAACAAAAAGTCTTTCAGTCCTGCCTAGTGAGTATTTAACAATTACATGTTGCACACAAACAACCATCGAGATATGTCACAATTGTATAATGTGAAGCTTTTGTGAAAAAACTGCAGACCTACTGTAATATGTACTTTCTTGTATAAATGCTTCCTAAATGTTTCTGGTTAAAAAGGCCACTAGAATCAGAATCAGGTCCATATTTTAAAGGTCAAACATACCCATACGATACTGAAGAGTAGAGTTTTGGCTCCACTTTTCTCTGTATGCATTTGATGATTATAGAGACTTTACACATTCATTCATCACATCTTTTCAGCCAACCCTGGGCTAAAAATAGGGCAGAGATACCATAAATTGCTTAACGGGACACACTATTTCCCTTTTGATGTGGCCACAGTGAAAATCAAAGCCTTAGCAAACTAGCTGATGTCTGTGGTCTTGGTCAATCATTGTAAAAATGGCAGACAGCCGGGCTGAGATCAGAACAATAGAGCAGACAGTCAGTAAATGACTTCAGTCAGTCATCAATTACCCAGAAGACCATGTGGGAAGCACAAAAGCTACCTAATTACATTTAATCTCGACTTTAGATGTAAAACAGGAGGTTAACATAATATCACTTAACCATCTTCATGGTTCAGTGATGCCAAATGACTAGGCTAATGAAAGCCAGTCTGCCTCACTAACACCCTCTGACTGGTCATTTTTTGCGAGACAAGGCACTCTTGAAAATCCAATTTTCTGTGTGCTTGGTTTCTTTTTTATGTCTATTCACTTGTCATGTCTTGCGTCAAAGAGATTATTATTTTTTTGCCGTTTTCCTGCCTCTCTCTAAATCTATCATTTACAGCAGGTACAATACGTGGATAGGGCAAATCCTTTCTGCATGAGCTCCCCTTCTGTGGCAAGGACTTGAAAAGGGGGATGGAAAGTGTTGAGCAGAAGGAATGAGTTCTGGGGTTTTGAATATGTCATTGGCGTTATAATCTTAGGCGGTAACACTACAGTGCAGCTGAAAACAGTGACATTAAGAATTTAAGTCATTTGGGGATCACGTAGAAAAACCCTCCACAAGCTGCACTTTAAAAAACGAAGATAAACAAAGCTTTAAAACCCCACATCAAGAATATACAAACCTTACTTCTGCACAGGGTTCACGTGTCTCACTGGTTGCCACATCACAGTCATAGATCATGAGGAGTTATTACGGTTGTAGCTTGTAATGGGCCTGTACAGGTAATGGGGGAATGGGCCGAATGTGACAGACAAATGGCCAATTTTCTCTCCAACCTCAGAAGGCCTCTAATACTCCCCCATATGCTTTGTGCTCTCGTAAGACACATTGTAGGACTCGGGAGCTCTCATTTTAGGCAGCACATTTCTCGTAAAAAGGACTATATGAAGGAAGATCTATCAGAAAAACAGCACATGACATATGAAAAAAAGAAAAACAGGCTTCGTGAGGAGGAATAAATTGATGTTTCAGATGCTGCAGTGAGCCCTGTCATATTCAGACAATTACCCCGACCATGTTTACAGAGCCCTCCCCAAAGCCACGGAGGCAAACTCTACAGCATCCCAAGGGCGTTAACATTGAACTGTACAACAACAAAGCATATACCACCTACTGTAAACATGGTTATAAATAAATGACTTGCCCAGAGGCTGACATTGACAGCAGTCAGTGTACAGATCCTAATGAATCTTAATTAGGGTTTTAGGGCAACATGAGGCTGGTTTTGACCCTTTCAAACACATCACTGTGTAATTAAGAAGAGCACTGCTATTATCATCATTAACAGATAAAAAAACCACAATATTACAACCCCCTTATCTGATCACTATCAACACAGAAGCACCACTGGGATATGGTTGCTTTAGGCTGTTATCTTCAACAACTTGAAGAGGCTTTTGTTTGAGTAGACGCTTTATTGTTATTGTAAGTGCTGATTTAGATGCTAATTATTGCTGGTTAAAGGAATAGTTCCACATTTTGCTTTCTGAGAGTTAACTGAAAAGGTCGATACCACTCTCAGGTCTGTACGGTGTGTATATATGAAGCCAGTTAGCTTAGCACAGCACAAAGACGGGGAGACAGCTCCCCAAAAGTGAGGCCAAAACATCTTGATCGCCCCCTGGTGGCTGGCTGCAGTATACGTCATAATTCCCGCCCCCTCTGTGTTAGCAGATGGGACATGGGGCAAACTAAAAAGTCAAAGTACAGGTCAAATATATTTTTCCCAAAGATGGTTTCTGTCATTTTAGGTAGTTCTTATCACACAAGTGTTAAGTTTTAAAATATGTTTGGCTATAAATAGTTATTTGATGCTATAAAAAGGAGGTGGGACATCATGATTGACAGCTGCTCTGAGTGAAGTAGTCGCGCAGCGGGAGGGTTCAGGAATTTTACGAGAGAGGCTAATGTAACTTTAACTTTCCATAATCGTCACTAGTCTGTGTGATAGAACATGTGTCAGTGTGATCATAAATGTAGTTATAGACATATTGTGGTTAGCTCTTGTGTTTTTCCAGCCAAACAGCTACTGTGGTACTAACGTAGGGTGTATGGGCGGGACCTCGATACCCCAGCTCCAGCCCCGATCACTACTGCATAGACTCTGACTCCAAATGACGTCAAAATCGCGAAATGGCAGCTCCTGTACCCGGGATATTGTGGCTTCACTTTTGTACAGTGGGAGGAAGTGGAGACGCATCGTCCATCTATATATAGTCTATGCTTTATATTGACCGTACTGACATGACAATCTAACTTCTCATCCCTCCGCAAGAAAGCGGAAAAGTGAATTTCAAAAAATGTTGAACTATACCTTTAAGAATCTGGAAGCTTTTCTGGTTTCATATTAAAAATCCTTTAGCTCTTAATCATCAGGATGAACTTGTCAAAATCAACCTGGGCTCCCTAAAATTAACCTTGTCATGATATAAAACTGTCTCTTTCCTTAAGCCTCATCCACCTTTTGTCTGTTTTTCCTCTGATAACTTGAATATTGTTGACCTTTCGTGTGAAATCCCTCTCTCTGGTAACTCAGATTGGACTAAAAAGAAACAAGATAAAGACAGAAAGAAGGGTCCCTGTAGACGCCTTGTTCTTCTAATACTCCAGACCAGCTGCAGGCTAGTTTAAGCCTCGCGGGGTTAATGTGCTATTTAGTAGCAAACAACAACACATTAGTAGAATTCCACTCAACACAGTCCTCTGCAAGAAATGCGGACTCAAAAGGCTGTCTCGGGCCAAGACTATGCATATTTTCATTCACAGAATTATACCATCTGTGGCATGAGGGCGAGAGCTCCTGCCTTTAGAGCTGTGTGCGTCAAAGTGACCTATTTTAAAACCTTTCTCCAGCTAGCATATGCCTGCACCCTAATGGGAAACCTCATTGCTTAATTTTTAACCTATAATGTCACAGCAGAAGGGAACTTGAGAGAGCCAGATGACCCTAACTATGTGCTTTTATATTTTCACCTCCTGCCCCTTGAGAGTCCATGCACGCCACAAATGTGTGACCAAACATAAATGAATAGCGTTTATTGCTTGAGTTTCTTTATTGTGATGTGAAACATCCACTGCTATAATAAAGCAGGGTGCAATGAATTGTGAATACTGTTTTACCTCAAATATAGAATATAAGTATAGACTGCAAAAAATATATATATTGTTTTAGATTTATTAGGCAGTTAAACAGAATACAGCATGTGTTGCAAAAATGTTTTGTCTGTAAATAATAGTAAACTGCACCAACAAATAATCCCACCAGCACAGTTTTGTGGCCTTGTCAGCCTTGCACCGTTATATACTGTACAACATGTTGTGTTTACCGTGGCTTAATCTTTCCCTCATCATTAGTTGGTCCCTATTATTGACGGAAAATAAAAGATTGATGTGTTCTGTGGCCATACCTTCAGCGTAAACCTCTCCCCTTATTCAATGTCCATTGCTTACAGGCTATTGTGCACGTGAGCAGAATACTAATGGTACATGTGCTGAGGAGCTGAGAAAAGTGCAAAAAGGCTTCATTAAGACTGAAACGGACACATTTGTCAAATTAATTAAAATATCTTTAAAAAAGAAAGTAATACTACATTTTAAGAATATATACATATTTAAATGCTCACTGTAATTGTCCCACACTTTCAAGTGTAAAAAAAATCCCAACATACTTTGTGGACTAAACCTATCTATTTTGAATTTAGCTTCAAAGGTGCAACTAAATATTCCTTTTGTTCCAACTATTCTACATTCACATTTGACTCCTTTTAGAAAACATCATGATCCCGACTTCTTAGACCTGTTTTTAAAATCAAGGCCACAACATAAAGCTTCAAAGCATGAAAAACCCATTTAACGTTGCCCTGAAAAAGTGACCTCAAACTTTACATTTCATAGTTTCTGATTTGTACCATGACCTCCATCTACATCTATCCACTTGGCTTGTACTGACCTTTGACATTACTGCTACTACTTTCCTCTTATTATCTTATCATATTGCTTTTAACATTAGCTGTCCCTTCCTGCAATGTCTGGATTTATTACATTATAAACTCATATTATAATTGGTACAAAGGTTTACAAGGCAGTAAGTAACATTTAATGATGTGTGATTTACAAAATCCTGGAATATATCACTACAATTAACAGGGTGATTAAAGTCATATATATATATATATATATATATATATTAATTATATTTAATTATATAATATAAAAATGACTCATTGAAATCGGTTGAGAGATGTAGACATTATAGTGCTTTTTATCCAGAAAAACGGCAGCTCCTTGTTCACTTCGTCAGTCCTGATTCCCAAATATGGCGGAGACTTTGATGTATACAATCCAAAAGCCAATGCAGCATCTACGTATATATATATCAACGATTACAGCCACCTGCTTATAGGGGCATGTTTTCCTGTTTTTAATACGTTACTGGCTTATTTTGTTGATAAAACTGCTACTTAAATATCATTACTAATTTCCCAGGATGCTGCTGGTAGGTAATTATGCTGCTTTTTGATGATGTATGTATGATTGAGTTTGCTTTGACAAAAGGCAAAAGCAACTGATGTTTAATACCTGTTCATGATAAAATAAAAAAGATGAACTGATTCAAGTGCCATTAAGTCAGCCACTCCAGATTCTGTGCTGTGGCTACAGGATCATATCTAAAGCAGGCGATGAGTGAGATAGCTGACTTTCACATGGAACCGCAGGATCAAGAGATTGTTACCCGCCTCGATGACATGAGAGCTGGGGGTTTATAACGGCAGAAGGCGGCTTCGGGTCTGATATTGCATTGTTCCCAGTGTCACCAGGTTCAATAATGGCTATGCCATGTTATATAAAAAGGGGAGAGGTGAAAAAAACAGATGCTGCAGGATGTTTGGAATGTGCAAAAGAAAATATACAGCCAGTGGAAAAATACCTGATTCTATATTTACTCCTGAATCATGCTTTTACGTTCACACAGAGACTCCGCAATACTGCCGTAAAGAAGATCCGCCATTACGCCGGCTTTGCTTTTTCACACTGAACCAAACAACGGCGGTGCGTGATTTTAGAAAGCATGCTGGCATCACAGGAGCAAAAGAGGCGTGATGTGCAACACCACAGCGTCGGCCTCTAGCGTGTGTCTGCAGGTGTATTCCCGTCGTGCCGGCTTTCCCTTTTACACAGACGTCGGCTTGGCTCTGTGACTACTTCTGCTGCCGGCTCAGCAGTGGAGGTCAAGTCAAGTCAATTTTATTTGTATAGCCCAATATCACAAATCAAAAAATTTGCCTCAGGGGGCTTTACAATCTGTACAGCATACGACACCCTCTGTCCTTTACAGTATACGACCCTCAGAGACCTCAGGAAGAGCAACAGAGGAGGGATCCCTCTTCCAGGACAGAAAGATGTGTAATAGATGTCGTGTGTACAACATAATGAAATTACAACACAGACAATCCAGATGACAAAAATGTATATATATAATAAATAAATATTTACGCCTCAATACCTTTAATACAGAACAGTGAAGCGGAATAACCTTGAACAGGCCATGTGAAAGGGGCTATAGTCTGCTGCCCCAATTCCCCGCCGGATCAACAAACTTTCTGTTGCAGCTGTTACATAGATGAAGACCCAGCGCCACAGCCCGTTGTGACTCCCGACGCAGGGGTTTGAGCTGGCTGAATGCTAGTTGCTACAACTAACTGCCAACTGAAAGCTTGTCTCCTGGAGCCACCGCCCTCCTTCCCCCCGGCGAAGTGATCGCTTGCTGGCGGCGAGGACGAAACGATAATCAAAGTTATTAAATATGTATGCTATTAAAATAAACAGGACAAACCCTGCATCTTCAACGTGGGAAGCCCTCGGGGCAGCTCTACGGTCAACTCTCGTGAGATGGTTAAGGTTAGTATAGGTCGTCGGGCAGTGAGTCTCGCCAAGGTTTCACAATTTGAGGCTTGCCTTGCCTAGACACAACCTTGTTCTACTTCTTCGTCCTCTGGACTGAGGGCTGACTGGATGCTATAGTGAATCACTATCACCTCTCGAGGTACAAGTGGTTTTACAAGACAAGACGGTCCGGAGGCTCGCTGGTTAGCGTGCTCATTTCAGTAGATATCTCTGCAACACAACACATAGACGTCTTTGACATAACGTCAACACTGTAACCTCTTGACATTCTGTGTAGTTAATTTTTTGAATGTTTTAAACTAAAAATCTGTCCAGATTTCACACATTGCACCTTTAAATGTGGAGCGTGTGTGACATTCATCATAGTATTTTGTACAACTAGGACACACATGCACCAGGTGTAACGCAACATGTAAAATCAATGTTCCAACACGGATCAAATGATGTATTGTAGAAATAACAACTGTTGTGAGCTAAGCCACTGCTCTGGGTAAAATGCCAAGCGGCACTGGCCCCGTGCTAAAAATAGACAAAAAATCATTTCATGGTAGTATAATTTAGGAGATGCCTCAAGTTCTAGTTCTTCTATGATCACATAAAAATGGCCAAAAGGAGAAAAACTGTTTTCTAAGAAAGCTGTAAAGAAAACAAAACAAATGTGTTTATACTCAAAAGCAATGTCTTTGTTTTCTTTTTTACAATATCTAAGCCATTTTTATAACACGCTTTGAACTGCTCACTTGAACCTTGGAGGGTTACCTGCATGCGCTTTCAACGTGTTTGCTTTGCAATCAGAATCCACTTTATGCTACATGGCTAATGGCTGAAAACAAAAAGCACTTGTTCACAGCCTTGTAATCCTTTCTTTTCTACATTAAAGTTTGAAGTGCGTAGAAGAACAGAGGAATGACACATAAATCCCTCCGCATTCTCATTAGCACACAAAAGGCATCTAATAAAAGGCTGACCTTCACACCATGTTTTTGAGGGAACCTGCAGTTTTAAAGTCAAAGTCTTTATGCCAGATAAGCAGTAGTGCATTTTAATCCTCTCTCTGCTGAGTGGGGCATCTGGTTAAATAACTGCCTTTTCACCTCTTCTCTTTGTAGTGGGGATTTCTGTTATGGCTGCGCTTCCTTCCGCAGATCCCCAAGACCTCAGATCCACCCATTGTATAGGCACATTGTGTCAAGCTTAAGCTCCCGCTCCAAATAGCCTTCACAGGCTAAGGCAGCATATTCCTGTCCGTGGCGTGAACCAATCCTTATTTCTCAGATTATAAAACTTTTTTCAATATTTCTGTTCCCGTCCTGTGTTTACAAAAGCTGCTGTTGGTCAGTTATGGTTGAATCTCAAAACCAATTAACTTTTTTTTCTGTCTCCTCACTGAGCTGATGCTCTTTCCAACATCATCTTTTCCACCGCTTGGTGCTTCCAATCCAATGTTTCCAAGGCAACAAGGCATCAAGCAAGATGCTGTGGGTTTGCCATTTCAGGCCATTTTAACTCTAGCATTTCAACCAGGTTAATTACTTATTAAAGATTTAAACACACACACACACACACACACACGCACACACACACACGCACACACACACACACACACACACACACTGACATGGTCAAGACATGTAGAGAGAAGTGGGTGGATTCCTGTAATGAACCCCATTATTCTTGCCTTGCACTCCACACCCTGATACAAAGCCAGTGTGCACTCTATAAATATGCATGTGCTGAACAGTTGACTGTGCTACCTGGTAGGCAGTATGTCCAATCAAAGCTGTCTCCATGCCATATCTGAAAGATCACAGGAGGTGTCTGTGTATGACAGTTTCTGTGCTGCTGTGGTGATCCCCCCCAGGCATGGGATCTTCAGCTAGATCATCCACAGATGATATATGACGCTTGGAGATGATGCAAACTGGTTTAACGAAGTGCCAAACAACAAAGGATGGGGGTGGAGTTGGGGGAATACAGTATAGTATCACAGTATTTTGTGTTGCAATATTGTATAGATACACAGATGTCAAGTATGGATCTTTTATTGTATAAACTATTAACCTCTTAACTGGAGTAAAAAAAAATAAAAATAAAAAATTGCGATACATAGGAGATTTGATTTTTTTTTCCACCCTTAGTGAAGATACTGGTATTATATGAAATTAGAAAACCTAAGGAATCGCTTAGGACAAATGCCAAATAACGCTCCAAAGTTACGCTAAATTTTGGTGAGGAAAGACTGCATGGCTATTTTCAAAGGGGTCCCTTGACCTCTGGCCTCAAGATATGTGAATGAAAACTCTGAGATGAACAGAGTGAAAACTGTATCTTATTAGAGAAAACAGATGTTGACAAACTGCATAATTTGCATTTGAAAAAAAGGGAATAAATCACAATATATCTTATCGCAATACTCGCAAAATGCTTAAAATCGCAATGAGATCATATTGTGACTTAAGTATCGTAATAATATCGTATCGTGGGGCCTCTGGTGATTCCCATCCCTTCAGACAACCCTTCCTCAGCATTGAACCCTACTGAAAATTCCTCCTCTACTCGTGTTCTACTCTAATAATTCAAAACCTTCAACTTCCCTTTGAAAGTCCTTGTCAAATGGCAATTTCCAGGAACTAGATACACAAAGTGCGACGCTGCCGGTACCCATCAAGTGAAACAAGAGAGAGAAAGCCAATGCGTTGGCGTGAACAGCATCTTAAATTGAAGATCAGGTTGGTATGACCTTTCTGCCAGTTGGTGTTACAGTACACCGAGTTACAGCCATGTTAGATGACGAGGGTGCACGGCCTCAGTCCCTGGTGACTGGCACACTAATCTTCCTCTTTGCAAAGACTTTGACACGAGGCAACCCCCAGATGGATTTGCACACAGATGTCTTTCCTGGTCTGACTATCCACAAACCTAAGTTACGCCATAGGACAAATAAAAGCCATTTTAAACATTTCAATACTTATTCATGAGGCAATTATTAGTAGACGCTATTAAATGCTTATACTTGCACACGGTTTAATTAGTCAGTAGGAATACAATACAGGCCAAAGCTGCCTCCTCATTGTATAATCCTTTGTCCTTCGATAGTAAATGGACCATTGCAATTAAATTTGCAATCTAAATAAATGTCATGTCACAGTCCATACATGGGAAAAAACATAACTTTAAGCTATTCAGATTTCTGTTTTGTTCCATTATGCATAGTTTATGTAAATCCCATCACAGTCTCAATGCACGTTTAGCTTTGTAATTGTTTTAATGTTCAGACGTCATGCATTAGACATAAACCACAAAGATGGTTTTGGTAGTGATGTACAGTACAGCTGTATTTTTGCTTTAATGTAACTTCGAGGAAAATATGGAGGTACCTATCATTAATAAAAGCACTGGCAGAGCGAGGATAGAGGTCACACTGTAACACCGGCTCCACAGCAAATGATAGGAGGCGACTGGTGGAGCACACTCACTAACTGAACACCTGACAAACTGGAAGGTATGGCATATATTTTTTTTTCTGTTTTAAAAGTATTTAATGTCCATTACAACAACATTGCTTCTTTGGGTTTTTACATCATTTCTGTACTCCATTTCCACTTCCATGTGGAGCTATTTTTAGCACATTTGCCCTGTTGGACAGTTTGACATTGAGACGGTTGACAGAGAGAGTGGGATTATGTGATTCAGAGTCAACATACAGTATAATGGTTACATGGTGCAGCATGCACCTTCAACAACAATCTATACCATTATCTTTATATTGTAAATAATGTGAAGATCTTTAAAATGGCCAGTGTTGCCTTTTGCTTTAAACTGATGATCGTTTCATATCATTGGTTAATTGGTGTGATTCTACTAGCCATTTTTTTTATTTCTATGTTGTATCTTATATTCAAATAACTGTACATTGCTTTGTTTCATGTCATAATAATTGTATAAGTCCCAAACAAGAGACTTTAATATATAAAAAAATCAACTAAGATGTTGACCACTAAATTAAACATATAAAACGAGCAAATATCTTCGAATGTTGTAAACTCATCTGTGTTACTGAGTGGTGGTTCATTTTATTCTGTGGATAAATTACATCTATACATTTAATGACGCTGTCCATTGCATTTTGCACAAGCTAAGTAAGTGACAAAATCAGCCGTATCCTTGGAGAAACCCAATAAAATAGTACCACATTTAGTTACCGGTGTTCTGGCATACACCGATTACATTACTTGCCCACCACCCCCAATGGCGTTTCACTTTTTTAAAAATAAAAATAAAACTCTTTTAGTTAATTTCCGTGTTTCAGCACCATGTTAGACGGACAACGGACGCTACGAACTGAGAGTGAAAGTGTGTTCTTCGTACAGAGTCTCAGCTCAGACTAGCAGGAATCAGATTTCACACACACGGGACAAGAGAGAGTTGACAGACAAGACGATGGCGGAGGATTTGTTGTCAAAGTGAAAAGCAAAAACGCCTATTTGGCAATACTTCGGATTTAAACCCAATGTTATAAAGGAACCTTAACGTTAATGAGGCAATTGCCATGCAGAGGATGGAACGGTCACAGCCAGTGTGCGAGACGCAGCGCCACCAGGTGGAAACCTGCGGCCCCGCAACAAAAGATCGACCAGAGTCCAGACAAAGTAAGCACTCTGCATATAATGAGCGTCATCTTTTCTTGTAAAATTACCGGTGTGATCGTGTTGTCACAAGAGAACCAGTGGGAAAATGTCCTCATCGTGACATCCCTATCCACATACACATTCATGCATGTGGCCATTCTTCACTCTATCAATGTACTCTACTGAGTGGAATAAATACAACTATTTCTTTTTGTTTTGTTTATTTTCACAAAATAGTCCAATATCTCCCATCTACACACAAAATAAAGCAGAAACAATTCTTTTTGCCTTCATGGCACGTATGTGAATGCAATATGACACGACTGTGAGGATCTTGGATCCTTGGAAATGTGGAAAAGGTTTTGAGAATAAATGGGAACACTTTCAGTGGAGCTCACAACACATCATTTAGACTGCGTAATGAGAAAGTGTGATGAGCAGCAATTAACATTTAAAAACGGAGCCATCCTCATTGGTAATGGCGGTGGTGCCGTGGCTCTGTATGACTTGGCACAGTCCAAACATTTAACAAGGTACTCACTGAAATGAATGAATGCAAAGAAGGAGATAGAATTTCATGTCTGAGAGAAGAAATACTGTCTCTGCTTTGCACTTGTTTACATCTTAGATGTAAGAAAGAAAGATTTTTGAGTATTATGTTAAGAGAAATGATAAAATGTTGATTAAGATACATACTACTTCACGGTATATATATTACATTTTTGCTGGTAACTTTTATAAAAGTAACAAAATAGTAATGGTTGTATGTGTAGTCTTAAAGGGTAACTTCGGTATTTTTTAAAACTGGACCCTATTTTCTTATGTTTTTGTGTCTGAGTGACTAATGGGGACAACAATTTTTGAAATTGGTTCAGTATTGAGGGAGAACGCTGCAGCCACCGGCCGCTAAACAAGCTGCAATGTAATCATTTGGGGCAACCTTGCAGCGTCATTTACGTCCACTAAAAGTGCTTGTTTTTGCCGCCAAAAGGGTTAGATTGTTATTTTAAGTGTCTGATAACATTATGGTAAGGACCCTACAGAGGAATAAAGCCTTTTTTTTTTAACCTTTCGCTTCCTGTTTGTTATTGTGTCATGTGACTTGTTGCCGGAAGACAACGGTGGAAAAGGGAGTGAGAGTTGGAGAGTGCCACAGGACACCGATGTTGTCAGACTTTGTTGTGTTGGAGTACAGAAAGCGTAGCTTAGTGTTATCTAAAAGATTTTCAGTGTCATGGGTGAATATTTAAATGATATCGACAATGTGGCGGCGACGAAAGATTTCACAACGAGACTTCTCAGAGCGAGACACACAATAACAAACAGACTGGATCAAGCAAGAGGTAAGAAAAAGGTTTTATTCCTCTGTAAGGTCCTTTCCATAATGTTTTCAGACACTTAAAATAACAATCTGAGCCTGTCAGTGGCAAAAACAAGCACTTTTTGTGAGGTAAACTGACGGTGCCAGGTTGCCCCAAATGATTACATTACAGCCCGTTTAGCGGCTGGAGGCTGCAGTGTTCTCCCTCAATACTGGACCAGTTTCAAAAAGTGTTGTCCCCATTAGTTACTTAGACACAAAACTATTGGAAAATAGTGTCCAGGTTGAAAACCACCGAAGTTATCCTTTAGAGAAATAACACATTGCAAAAACTGGTAACTCCATACAAACATCCAGTGATGCACTATTGTTTAGACAGACGTTTAATAAAAGCCCTGAGGTGTAATGTACCAGTGAAATGAAATAAGACAAAGAACTGAAAACATTACAGTATAAAACAGACCCATTCAAAAAAGGTTTAATGATCAAACAGTGTAAAGAGTACAGAACATCCGTCACAGAAGTACAATATATACTTTCTATTGAGAGCTGGTGTGGGAATTTGCTGTGTTCAACTTAGCAACACTAGACAGAATCTTTTTATGTTTCACTCATAACAGCAGCAATAAGGATAAAGCTGTAGTGAGCACAATAATGTTCTTCTCCTTGCTACGACAATTAAGGGCGATGTTGGAATCTACAAAGCAAAGCATTTTTTGCTAAATCAGGGGAGTGACAAATTAGGAAGTGGATAAGATATATGGACTGACATAATCTTGCTGATCCACCCCACGGTGCAGTTCACATACAATATTAGCTCTGCAGCTTCCTCTCCGTTAGGATTTGCAGAAACACACTCTGATGCGTCGGCCTTGCATTTTTGGCACTTTTGGATGAGTATGAGAAAAGTGCAGTCAAAGCAGGAGGCACTACTTTATGAATCTGGACCGCTTGCATCCATCTCGTCTGACAGAAGCATTTCCAGTGGAGCTCATTCCCACGTCAGGCGCGGTTCTTTGATGTCAACAGTGAGGATTAGTTTAGCAAAACGCAAAGTTCTTGGAGAAGAGTGAGAGCATCCCGGGCCCGACGTCCTTCCCTGCCCATTGTGAAGGACATTTCCCTCTTCCTGACTGCCCAATCAATCAGCCTCCTGCAGGGAGAGGGAGCTTCCTTGTCCCTGTCACAACAAGTGATTGCCTTGGCTGCAGTACCAGCGCAACGTCAAGCTCTCAGCAGCTCATAATCGTCCTTACCTGACAAAAACTGTCTCAGCAGATGCAGGTATGGTGTGGAATGAAAAAGATATTATCGCCACATTTTTGACTACATTGTATGAATTAATTTGCCTGAAAAGATTTTTCATGTTTTGGCATACAAGCACATTAAAGCAGCAGTGCGTAGAATTGGAGCAAATATGATTAAAAAGTTATTTTATAAAATGGTCACTATATCCTGACAGTAGCGCATGAGACAGGTAATCTGAAAATAAATCATGTTCCTCTGTGTCCTCCGGTGCTCCTAATGGTATCTGCAGGATCTTACAGACAATCAGAGCCGAATTGGAGTCTGCCGTCTCTGAGCAGCTGTCAATCACACCGATCAAAGGGTCAAACTAGGCAGCGCTGATCAAATATGAATACAAATTTGTGACCCAGGCACCATATTGGGATAAGTTGAGGAAATACCAAGCACCGCCCACCAGCTGGAGCAAACTTTCTCATTTTACAGCTAAACAGTACACTACAAGATGTTTCTGACAACATTTGAGATGAGAAATAGGCATTACAGTAACAGAATATCGATTCATATTTAATCAGCGCTGCCTAGTTTTACTGTTTGGTCAGAGTTTGTGACTGATTCACAACTGCCTCCGTCCGGTTTTATTGTCCCTTCACCTTCGATTAACCTTGCATGCACTTTTGCTACTTACATAATCATCACTGTGAGTCTGCATTCAAGCCCGTCTTTTCAAGCTTGGATGTTTTACCTACAGACAGTATATTTATCTCTCTAATGGCAGCGAGTCCAGACATTTTTCTATGTTTCCCATTTTCAAGTCATTAAAAGCCTGCAGTTTGAAAGCTTCAAAGTTTGAAAAGGATTGCTAAATACAGACCTTAACTGATGATTATGTGAAAAATTCTTTTCACAGTTCAGCTTGCTGACGTTAAATTTGATGGTATGTTGTGAAGTTCAAAGAGAAAATTAGTCAAGAAGTAAGTGCTAGGGCTTTCGCAATAACCGCAATATTGACAAGCCAACCGCAGGGGATGGCAAGCAACCACCACAACCCCTATGTGCATGTTAATTCTTTTTTGTATTCTTTGCAATGGGAGTGCCGCTTATTTACACTACGGTGTAAAGTTGCTGAAGTGCCGAGCATCTATTCTGCGCTGAGTGCTGCATGTACGGTGTTTTTTTTCTGGTCGTCGAGAGTTGAAAAATCTTCAACCTTGGGTAAAACTCCACAATGACCAACCGTCACATCCTACATGTAGGCTATAAGCAAAGGAGGAGAAATGAATACACATAGTACATCCTCTCTGCCTATACGTGTTTCAGCCTTCCCTTCATCCAGAGCAAGTACTCTATCTTGTGCCGACATTTTAATATTCTGTATCATAGCAACCAGACGCAACCAAAGCGCAGTTGAAAAAAACTCTGCGCCTCATTGCTTCTGTGTTCTGCAACAATATACCAAATAATAGCCTAACAATAAAGCTTATTTTTATAGCACTAAACGCTGGATAAATAAAGTAATTTGCAAAAAAATCGCGCTGTTGAGCCAATCATTATCATCCGTGGGGAAATTCCTTCACCACGGCAGCCTTAGTAGGTGCTGAAGTATTTACAGGCAATTCATGTATGAGAGAGTGTGCTTTAAGCACTACTGAGTAACTTATAAATAAATACAATTCTGGATTAATGCATGACATAAAAAAATATACAGTATATTATTTATCATTATTTTACAATTTAAGATCAGTGGTTGTTTTAATTGTGCTTGCCTCAAGAGGACGCTATGAGGGGATAGCCCCACGCTGGCAATGCCAAGTGCCCCGTGTGTGGAAAAACAAATATACGCACGCCCAAAGCCTTTGGCAATGAAAGCCGATGACAGAAGCTTGATGCCAAGTGGGGTTGATATCCTGTTGCCCTACTGCAATTTGATTGGCTATTTACCAAGTCCTGTTGTCATCATTTGCCCATAGCTGGCTGAAGTCAAAATTTCTGTTCCTCATGAACAGTGCGGATTATCTTCTACTGCACAAATTTGAAAGTCTGCCTTTTGAAGAAAAACTTGAGATTAAACACCTCTGTGCCACCAAGCCGCGGGATATTGTTATAAACCAAACTGCTGGAAAAAAAAATTCTGAATTATTGTGGAGTGGCTCTCCAGGAAAAAGGGGGAGAGAAGCATCAGAGAAGACGCTTTTTTTTTTTTGCTTCCCTTGTGTGTTATTCGGCAGGGATCGTACCTGGTCAAGAACCGGCTTTCAGGATCTCAAGCATCTCTCTGAGAGGATTAGAGAGCAAACATAGCTACCCAAACTGACAGCGCATACAGACGGGGAATTCAGCAGTATGACAGCAAATTGTGAAGAACAGGTATTTGCTCAGTTGGATTATCACCTGTGTTGAAATGTCTGTGGGAAATGTGAAATAGTGCATTATGTGAATTTGTAAAATTGTGTAATTTTCTGGTTTTGCATCTGTCCAAAGTTGTTGTTGCCCCACCATCTTTCCCTATGTGCATAAGCAAGTAATACCATTACACCATTACAGGGCTCCACATGGCCCAAAAATGTATCAAATGGGACTAAACAATTTCATTGTTCTGTCTGTGTGTGTGTGTGTGTGTGTGTGTGTGTGTGTAGCGTAATTTTATTTCTTCTTCTTCGCTGATTCGGGTGGGGAAAATAAATAAGGCATGTCTGTATGTGTGAAACTGCATCCTTTACTCCTCCTCGAGTAACATCACAACCTTAAAACATACTAATTCAATATCAAGAGAAATATTGATTGTGTTTTCGTCAAGAAAAATGCACCCATACATATTGAAATGTAGATACCGCATCTGGGATTTGATGTGCATCTGCGTGTCCGCCATATTGCATAGGTCAAGATCTGCTAGTAAACAAATAAAATGTGCATTGAGAGATGTAGACTTCTCTACAAAATCGATTGTAACTTGCTTATTTCTAAACCGATTTTTATGAAATTTGGTTTGTTATAAACTTGAGATACTATACATGGTATTGGTTACTTATTGGAATTACATTCAGTTACTGGGGGTGAATCTAATCAGCTCTATGACAAAACGTTAACCTTCTGAATAGCCACAACTTCCTCTGGGACATGCAGGCTCAGATCAATGAATAGGCAACATCAAGTGTAAATTATTTAGAATTTCAGCCTTTGTGAGTTTCTCCAAAAATGTAGATTTCAATATCTATTACATTGTTATAAAGCCGTCTGGTTGCTTGTTATTGTATTAATAATTTAATTAATTAATTATTAAAATAAACAAAAAATTATGTGCTGGTGCACCTAAATGAACAAGTGAGGCGCACCAGTGCAACCAATGTAGAAAGTTAGTCTGCATTAATTCTAATAGGCGTTGGAGAATAGTTGTGCTTGGGCTAAATCTGGCCCTCAAAATTATTTTTCTCCCCAGTTCAATCATTTCATAAAAGTAGATATAACTATTCATATATTGTAGAATACTGTCTAGACCTGCTCTATATCAAAAGTTGAGATAACTTCTGTTATGATTTGACGCTAAATGAGATTAAATTGCATATAAAACTAATGTAAATCCCAATTCAAATTGCATTACTGTATATAATCATCTAAGAATAAATAATTTTCAGACGCTGTGCCTTGAACCACGATGCTGGCTATTCAAAAGGCCGTACAATAGACAGCACAAGGTTTTTATTACTTACCTTTCATTTGGTTTTGAATGAGACATCTTTTATCTGGAGGTGCTGACTTTGACTGTAGCCTATCTTAATGGAAAATGTCATGAATTTCCATTCACATCCGTCAGAACTTTTAAGTCTATAATATTGCAGATTTATAAATCCATTCTATTCCAAAAATACAATATGAAATATGAATACCAATACCTATTCACCAATTTAAAGTGTTAAAGACCTCCAGCCAGCACCTTTCACTGCAAGTGTGGGAAAGCTGGCTGTGTGTGTAAAAACTGTGTTGACTGACAAACCTGCTCCATGTCATAGATCCTTTAGACAATGGGGGATAAATTTGGCTCACAAGTTGCATATCATCTAATCCACCTTTTGTTTTGTGTACTGTAACAATGTGGTACATTGTTAGAAAGGGGTGAAGTCAAGTCATATACAATATATGCAGCCCAAAATCTTGTCTCTTTTGCTTCACCAAACTGAACTTAAATGATCTATTGTAAGTAGGGCTGTCAAAGGTAACGCGATAATAATGCCTTTTTTAACGCCACTAAATTCTTTAACGCATTCTTGCGATTTTTAGGTTAAAGCGGAAAACCTAAGGAATCCATAGGCACCAACGACGTCATACTAGCTTGTCGCGAAGGAGGTTAAATAACGCTCCAAACTTTTGGCGAGGAAGAACTGGCATGGCCATTTTACAAGGTGTCTCTTGACCTCTGACCTCAAGATAAGTGAATGAAAATGGGTTCTATGGGTACCCACGAGTCTCCCCTTTACAGACATGCCCACTTTATGATAATCACATGCAGTTTGGGGCAAGTCATAGTCAAGTCAGCACACTGACACACTGACAGCTGTTGTTGCCTGTTGGGTTTGAGTTTGCCATGTTATGATTTGAATATATTTTTTATAAACATTTTTTTTTTTTTTTAAATGCAGTACCTGTGAGGATTTCTGGACAATATTTGTGTTGGTTGATTTTCAATAATAAATACTGTATATACATACATTTCCATAAAGCAGCATATTTGCCCACTCCCATGTTGATAAGAATATTAAATACTTGACAAATCTCCTTTTAAGGTACATTTTGAACAGATAAAAAAAACATCATTAACAATCATGCGATTAATCACTATTAAATATTTTGTAACGATTGACAAACAGCCCTAATTGTAAGTGAAATAGGTATTTATAACATAGATTTATTGAACTGTGAACCTGCAAAATGTGTCCGAGTGCCTCACAGTTTGAATGACCTCTGCTCTGGCTGTAATGTGATGGTGAATAGGTCTTTGGGAAATGAGACACAGGGTGTGCAGGCTTCCATGAAGGTAGCTTAAAACGCGAGAGACGGGGGAAACAAAAGAACAGTTACAAAGTGAGAGTGGGTGCTTTTAGTGCTATTCCTGTCCTTTTTGAATCCAGGTGAGTGATGTGAAGCTGTTGCTTGTCTGCCCTACTCAGCCTCAGGCACCATTTTCTCCTTTCTTTTCTCTTGTTTTCTTTTCTTTTTTTACACTGAATTGTCAAATGAGGCCTACTGTTAGAAGCAAAAGCTTTTGCTTGAGAAATTGCATCAAATAATTTCCAAAAATAATTACTTAAGTGCAAAAGCACATCGATGTCTTGCAAAATATAGGAGGAAAACATTATCCTATTCTTTTTATCCTGTTCCTCTCTGGCCCTGGTAAATCTGTGAAAGTATCCTGTTGTGAGAAGGCAATAATCTGCAGGTTTGTGCAGGAGTCCAATTATTAACATTTCATTTCCAGCTAATGTTCCTCTATACAGTAGGGGGGGAGCTAAAAGACTACCCCTAAAGGTTTCTTGGAATCACCAAGAGATTTTGTTTTCATTTCAAACCAAAAGGCATCAGAGTTGTGTTGTGCTCACTGAAAGGAGAATTATGGTCACATAAGTGCAGTATGTTGGTGGTGGTAATAATGAAAAGCAAAGCTGAAATGAGTTTTGGAGGGAGAAATGTTTTCCTGTTTTTGCTTGGCAGTGCATGTTATACAGAAACATGACTGCGAACCAGATAACCTTTACTGCATATCAGACGGGAAATCCTCTTTCATCAGGGGAGAGGCAATGGAAGGCGCGTGTCCCCACAGATGCCTCCATCTCCCTGTGATGATGGGTGGACAGAAAGATCAGGGATAAAACAAGCCAGCCAGAGAAGTAATATTTCCTCCGAGGCTGTAATATAATGGCTTGGATCTTAGCCGTGATAGATTTTTGCTTTGACACTGTGTAAAGAAAATTTCCACACTATCCAGGTTTCCATCTGTGAGCGCAAACAATGGCGAGATGGGTGGACGGCTAGTTTATTTGTTTCACGTTTGTTCTCCGCTCCCTGCGGGTAATAGTTTGCACAGTCAAGTGTCATTGAATAAAACAGACAAACATTTAAGCTGAGCGCTGCCTTGACTGTAAAACAGTCTCTGAAACCGGCCGTATCGATTTCTTGTCCTGGGCACACAAACACAGTAGCAGGGTAGAGTACCATCTTTATCTCGACTTTCCATCGCTGCTGTGACTGATAGGAGAGGGCCCTTTGCTAACAGGTCTGTCCGCTACATACGGCACATGGACAGTTCAGACCAGCTATACATTGTCCTCTGCACACACCCTGCCAGCCCTTGAGCCAACAGTTACAGTATTTGACAAATGGACTGATGCTATCTCGCCCAACAATACATTGACTTCAACAAAAAGCAATTCACCGGGACATTTCGGTATTTATAAATGTCAACTTAAGTAAAAGCTAAGGTCTCCCGCTGCAAAGGTTTTGTAATTAAAGGTCAGCATTTGTGATAAAGCTGTTGTTTTTTTTTTTCAAACTATTCCATTTTTCCATTTTCTTTTCTCACACTGAGGGAAAGGACTAAAAACAATCTGAGATTAGAGGTAAAGGTCTGCATTCCGGCAAGACTCGAGAAAGTACAAGTGCAACAGATGCTAATTTCAAGATTAGCTGTATGTTCTCAAGGTTTGATACATAACAGTGCACAGAGCAGAGGAAATGAATACTAATGGAAGATGCAGCTACGAATAAAAATGCACCAATCTCACAACATACCATTTTAAACCAAAGCCTCAAGCCCACACGCACGAGGTCATTATTTCTCCGTAGATTTCCAAGTTACATATCAACGGTAAGAACATGCACGTGAACTATTTGATCAATTTGTGCTGGTGACCTTCTGAGTAGATTTACGCTTTCTACTGTATGTGTGTCTGTCCGCCGCCCATCAAGCTTTTCCCCTGATGTCCCAGGAGCTGTCAGCCACTCAGCAGAGTGCACCAGTGGGAGGAACAACTCAATTTGAAAGGACCATGTGCAAGATTGAAGCAAAAAAATAAATAAATAAATGCGGGGAAAAGCCACTGAAGGCCTGGAGAACATCAGATGAGACACCTGTTTCCACTCCAGTAACATGGTGACAGATAAAGAAGGGGAGGGGGAGGCTCCCTCTGCAGAGCAGGACCTTCTCAACACGGCCACATCCCGGCAGACAAGGTGATGCGTCAGCTTCAAGAAGAAACAAACAAATTCACACTTATAATTAGCCGCCAGTTGCAAAAATTATGTGGACATACGGGAAGCAGGGATGTCAATTATAATTCAACCAATTAAAAATCTATTAACCAATAATGCAGAAGACAATGGATGTGTGGTGTAACTGTCAGAAAACGTAGATATGCTGTAGTATGTGGTTGCACCACTTATGTTTTAATGAGATTGAGATACAGTTGTGTTTGGTAAGGGCAGCACAAATTGCAAAACAAACGCACCTCCCTCGCAGCGTGCCTCGCTCTGCTCACTGAGACACTGCTGATGAACTCTGAAGCATTAAAGGTCTCATATTATAAATAAGTGAGATTTTCATGTTTTTTTTTATTATAAAGCAGGCTTAAGTCCTATATAAATACTGTGAAAGTATTGAAACGCTCAATCCACAGGGAAATACACACAGCCCGTATTCAGAAACTCTGCATTTGAAACAAGCTGTTAGGATTTCTGTCCATTTGTGATGTCACAAATGTACAATATTTAGACCCTTTACACAGATTTAAACGTATATTTCTAAATGTGTCCCAGTTTATTCCTGGTTGCAGTGTATGTGAATGTCATCAGCTGACAGGAAGTATACATGGACCCAAGCTGTTGCCCAGCAACGCAATTCTGTTGCAATTTCGTCGCAATTCTGTCGAAATGCGCTAAAACGGAGCGTTTAAGACAAAGGGTAAATACAGACATATTCAGGCCGACAGTATGAGGAAAATAAAGTTTTTTTTTAACATTACAGCATGTAAATATGTTCTAGTAGAAACATAAAATACGAGTATGAACCTGAAAATTAGCATGATATGGGACCTTTAAGTTGTGAAAAGAGTTGGTGTTTGGTGGCTGTACAGTTTAGCTATCTGCGGCTCATGCTAACACTAAACTAGCATCTTCAACAGAAGCAGCTGCTCCATTAATGCAGGCTGAGGCCGGAGTATCAGACAGAAAGGACTCCAATAATTACACAGGCTTCCAACAATATCAACACAACAGTGATGAACTGTATAAGCGAAAGTCCCCGGCTCTGAGTATAAATGCATTTTAGCGTTGGCAGTAAATGGACAGATAAAGTCGGAGCGCCAGTATTGTCCGTTCCCGGGACATCCGTCCAGCTGAGCAGCTGTTTCCAGCATCTGGACTAACGTTAGCTACAGTGAACAACACATCACTTCATCATGTAGATCAGGTCTGCAGATTATTTTTTACTTCAGTCTGTTGTGGGAAAATTAGGGTAACATGTTTTACATTTATTCAATAATGTTACGGATTATATTTACTGTAGTAGGCTACAGCAATTTTGATTAAATGTTAATTAATTGTTAGATATGTCCAACACATAGTCTGATATAATCAACATCCTGTAATGAAGTTGTGCAGCTGTTTGCTGTGTGTAATACTTTGGATTTTGTTGGGCGAGTTGTAGCATAGAGACGGACGGGAGCGCCACAATTTTTTCAGTTTTGTGTTATTTAGTTTATCAATGAAGTTACTTGGTGTTTACTTGATCTGTTCTTTTCACTCCACATGTAGCCTACTCTGATTAACCGGTAATTATTAAGGCCGGCGACTATCTGTTAAAGAAAAGGCTTTAAATTTGCATCCCTAACAGGACATAAAACAAATCAATCCTGAATTAGGGCAAACTCTCTGTCTCATATCTTCTGCTTCACAGCTCTAACTACCTGTTAGACAATCTTACCATTTCATGCATTAACACATCAATGCATCAAACGTAGCCTTTGTTTACACTGTGTCACGGGTGAGCCACTATTACTTGATCATAATTCAACCCCCTAAGGCATTTATATGAAATTAGTCCATCTTCAGTACACTAATTATGATGTCAACTGATCACGCATGCAACAGTTTATTTACTGAATCATGTCATATATTTGAAAAACGTATATTAAAAGCATCAATATGCATAATCAACACTGCTATTACAGCAAGCACCACTGTTTAGAAATGTCAGTACAACTTGAAGACGCCAACTCGTTCTTTGTTTTATTCAGTTACAATCAACAAAGACAACAAAACCTTTTTCTTTACTAAGTCTGACTGATTGTTTATGTCTGTGTGTCAAATTTGACATCTGAGACGCTGCTGAATTTACTAAACCGGCTAAAACATCGCTCTATGTTTTGGCATTTTGAAAATGACGCTGATTGCAATATTAGAATGAGAGAGGAGGACGGGTGATGGTTTGTTTGTTTCATGTCAAGACTGTATTTCAAACACAACTATTCACTTTCTGATGAAGCCTAAAGGAACTAATGCATCTCGTCTCCACTTGTGTCACATCTAACAGTATTCCTAGACAAAGGGCAACGCTACAGTTACAGTATGTGTTTTTTGTTTTGAGTAAGAAGTGTCATCAGGGAGTGTTGGGTGGGCGTGTGGGTAAAAAGGGATTGGGGGCGGGTTGGGGAGGGCAACACAAACAGTTCCTCAAAAGCTTATAGCCTTGAATTTATGGGCCGAGCGCAACAATGCCAGGTTTGTTATTAATTCGAGCCAAAAGACTCTGATTAATCATAATATTCATGAGGCTCCTGCGACGGAGTGGGAGTGACCTTGACTTCTCCCTCAATGTGCTTATGCGAGCCCCGGAGTCAAGGAATATCAAAGGGGACACAGTCCTGGAGATCTGGGGCAGAGACATCACCCACATCCGTCACACACCTCTGGGCTAAATCCAACTCTTGGAGAGGCTGAACCATACTCCGAGGAAAATATCAGACTTTTAGTGGGCTCCCTAACTTAAGGTATTGGCAAAACCCTGGGAGGCTGGAGGAGTGTGTGTGTGTGTGTGTGTGTGTGCACACAGAGAAAGTAAGATGATATAAGTGCAGCTGAGCAATAAATTAACCTGAAAACTACATCGTGACAACATTTCCTTGATTATGGAAGCTCTAATTAATCAAACTGTTTTAATTGGTTAGTTCTTAGGGTTTTTATAATTCATCCATTCAAGCTGAAGCCAATCAGGCTGTAGTTTGCTTGTACGATGTCATCGGTGGGCAACTCTCGGGTCTGAGAAGTGAAGCCAATGCTGAAGTGCCTTAAACCTGCAGTCTTTCTAATAGCCAGCAGGGGGCGACTCCTCTGGTTGCAAAAATAGTCTATGAGAAAATGAGCCTACTTCTCACTTGATTTATTACCTCAGTAAACATTGTAAACATGAGTTTATGGTCTCAATAGCTAGTTTCAAGTCTTCTCCAATACAGCATGATGTTCATGTAGTAAATTATGGTCCCATTTAGAGTCAGATTGAACATAAAGCAGGGGGATACTTTAGGGCTTGCGATTGACAGGTCTCTAAGACAGCATTGTCCAGTCTGGGTATTGTCTGTGTTTTCCTCTTTATAACCCCTTCACAGTGTGTTTTCACTGAATGAAAGTTAATTATAACTTTTTTGGTTGCCTGAAAATGTTTTTTTCAGCTTTCGGTTGTACTTAGCTCTGCCCTCTCGTGTCACTTCTGGTTGCAAAATGACATGGCGATGGCCAAAATGCCGAACTCAAGGCTTCAAAACGGCAGTCCTCAAACCAATGGGTGACATCAAGATGACTATACGTCCACTTCTTATATACAGTCTATGGCTGTCACAGTTGCATATAAAATAAAGCAGCCTGTATAGTAAAAACTATACAAGATGAGTATAGAACCTAGGAGAACAAAATTACAGCAAACCTCCAAACATTGGAGGAAATTGTTGATAAGAAAAAAAGGCAATTACATGTAAAGTGGATATACTTTGGTTGCTATAAAACTCAGACAAATACATTCTTTGTGCCACAGCCCAGACCAGAGCAAAGCAGGAAAAATGACTGATGTCTTTTACTACCTGTATATGTAGGCACCATACCAGCACACAGGGCCCGATTTACGCCCGTGCTGTGCCCTCTCGTTCAACTTGTGCTCACCGTCTGCACGAGATTAGCGTCTGATTAAGTAAGGCAGCAGGTAATTATGTAATCAGTGACTGGCTCTGTCTAATTTGTGCATTCTGTGAGTGCAGGACCACTCAAAAGATGCTATTCAGTAGTTGGAGAAAAGTCAGAAAATAAAATCAGTCAACTATTCAGTTTGAAAGACATTTTTACATCGCGGTAAAAATGTTAATATGTAATCATTTTCATGATTCATACGACATTTATTTAATTGTTGTCAAGGGGATACAAAGCCATGCTTGTAAAAATTAAATGTTCATGTTTATTTAGATTTATTCGTTTTCTAAATACACAAACATCATAATGATTCTTTTGGTTGGTTTAGACCAGTCATTCTCAAAGACTGAGATTATATTAAGGTCGCCAAATAAATTTGTAGAAAAGTCTTTTATTTAACATCTGCAGTATTGAGCCACACGAGGGAGCCTGAATGTTCGTATTGTTCTGATAAATGTCGCCTACTTATAACATTGAATCTAATATGAAAGGCTAGCGCACATTCTGCTTGTTTTACTGATGAGAGGAAATTAAGTTGTGATTTATTAAACGTATATCTCTTCAAAATGACTGGTTTATATTCAAGATAATATAAGATGATGTGGAAATGGCAGTAAAAATAATAAGAAACGTTCATTTATGCACAAATTCGCTCTTCTCATGATTTATGGATATAAGGTTTATTGTGAATTGGGTCACGATGGTTTGTCATTTTTAAAAAGTGGATCGCCAGGAAACACTGGCACAGCAATTGGTCAATGCTGGATTAACTATTAAGTCACACTTGTTTTTTATGTCGATCATTTTTGCATGAAAAAAATAAATCATGAAGATTGTTTTATGCATTATATTCTAAATATTTCTTTCTATTTCCAGACCATGAATTACGAAAAAAAAGGGTAACCTGGAGATTTACATAATGTTAATAAGTTTAAACATTCTGCTGCATTTGGCATTGTAATGATCATAAAACATTTGGAAAGGTAATTATTTACATTCTGCTGGAATATCTACAGTAGCATCAAATAGCAGTATGACCACCATATGTCGTACAAACGTGCAGGTGAATTAGTATTGTTCTATTATGGATGATGGCGTCAAACAAACCACTTAGTTGTTTTGTCCTGAAGCACAGTAAGGAGCTACATACAGTAACACATCAATCACTGAGGGCATCGCTGATTTAAAATGCAATAACTGATATCTGGTTTATAAATACACCTGAACTGTGAAGAATGATTCAAACTGGCTTACATTTGCTTCAGGCAATATAGTGTTAGTAGTGTTGGCTAAGCCTCATGTGTTTTGTGTTGCACTAACTATTTATGTCCCAATTTGGAGTTTCAGTGTCCCGTTAAGATTCTTATTAATAGGGAGTGTTACTCATTTGAGCTATCTCATCTATTCTGCACTGTCTCCCATTTCTGTCAATTTATAGCACTCCAAGGGAGGCACCTGATGACCAGATAGACCAGCTCAGCCTTTCTCGAGGTCCACGTTCTGCAGCGCCAGCATTGGCTGTCAGGGACATTTAACACAGAATTTGCATTATTTATGAGGCTACCTTTGAAATGCTTTCCTTAATTATGTTCCAAATTTCCATACAGGACTTGTGCAGTCTACTGAAAACATCCTGGAAACACACGCCCAACGCAGCAATCGAAGGAACAGAGCTTGGTGTCTAAACAAATTGAGTTGTGACACAGCTGCTGATTGATCATGTTTACCTCGCCCATCTCGCAATTCACATTACGGATAAACGAGTTTTAACCAATTTACAACACTTAAAGCAGTATGGTTTCCTTGGTTACTTTTTGGGCCAATCACAAAGCTTGATGCCTATCCTCACCCCCCCACCGCTCGGCCCATAAATGGCAGATTAGGTTAGAGGACTTGGATAGATCCATTCTAAATAGCCTTGGGTTACACTAAAACAAACAAAATAAGGCAGGAACTAAATTACCTTTGTTTGTGCCTGTGAACGATATCACTCAAAGTCACTTTCATACAGTGGATCGGGGGGAAATCCTCCTGATTGCATGATTGTTTGTGGGAGTGCTTAGTGAGGCAAAATCTAGTTTATTTTCATATATTTCACAAGGTATCCTGCTCATTTGGATTGTGGATAAACTAACAAAGCTCAACAGTAACATTTACACATATATGTATAGTGTATGTATATATATTAGGGCTGCCAATCGATTAAAATATTTAAATCGAGACTAATGGCAAATTAATGGTAAATTTTGTATCTGTTCAGAAATGTACCTTAAAGGGAGATTTGTCAAGTATTTAATACTCTTATCAACATGGAAGTGGGCAAATATATTTGCTTTATGCAAATGTATGTATATATTTATTATTGGAAATGAATTAACAACACAAAACAATGACAGATATTGTCCAGAAACCCTCACAGGTACTGCATTTAGCATGAAAAATATGTTCAAATCATAACATGGCAAACTGCAGCCCAACAGGCAACAACAGCTGTCAGTGTGTCAGTGTGCTGACTTGACTATGACTTGCCCAAAACTGCATGTGATTATCATAAAGTGTGCATGTCTGTAAAGGAGAGACTCGTGGGTACCCATAGAACCCATTTTCATTCACATATCTTGAGGTCAGAGGTCAAGGGACCCCTTTGAACATGGCCATGACAGTTTTTCCTCGCCAAAATTTATCGAAGTTTGGAGCGTTATTTAACCTCTATTGGTACCAACCATGTCATACTAGCTTGGTACCAATGGATTCTTTAGATTTTTTTTTTTACTGCTTTCAGTCACCAATCTGCCCCAATAATTAGGCTTTCAATCCGCACCATTTAAAAACCTGCAATGTGTAACATAGAATCTGCCATATGTTTGTCTGTTTTTCTAGGCATAGAAATGCTGTATGGACCTACCTTTTGAATCTTTACACAAAGGTTTAAACGTTACAAAGATTTCTTGAGTCTCATCAAGAACCCACTTTTGAAGAACAATAATCTATTCTTGTCTTTACATTTTGGCTGCCAGCATGGCCATTTAAAGATGGCATTTAGCATTTAAGTGACTGTGAAAATGCTGTGTCCCTGCCAAGTGAGTGATACAAGCTGAGGCTGCAGCTCACTATTGTACTGGAAAATAATTTCATGTTAAAATAGGGCGTGTTAAAAGGCAACATTTAAGGGTACAAAAATGCTGTTTTCTCTACTGTAGACACCCAATTCAGAACCTGGGATTTGGTAAAGCACAGGTTGAATAAACGTAGTCATAGGAATTGGGAGAGAAAGAGAAATGCGTTTTTCCTCAGCGAGAATATTTGGCTGCATTTCCCCGATGCATGACTAAATAATATCTCCTTTCCAAGTAACAGAGAAGTAATCAGGTGCTCCCTCAGCATCTGGCAGAATGATGAATTTCCTCATCGGATCCTTCACTGAGGTGTTAATGTATTTAACAAATTGCATTCTATTCAGAAACTGATACAAAGGGGTGGCAGCTGCAGTTGTTATTTGTCTTTGCACTACTTTTAATGCAACCCTGTCAAAAGAAAGAAAAATATGCCACAGGAATTTTTTTGTGTAGACATTTTTAAATTCATAGGATAATTCCTATATTAATGTCCCTACAGTGTGTGCAGGTCTTAAATAATGTCTCCTGTCTCCTACAGCTAGTATTGGAAAAGACACAGTGACAAAAAGCGAGGTGTGCTGACCCTGAAATGTATTCCATCTGAATAAATGAAAAATACTATAATCATAATCACATAAAAATACATAGAGGGAGAATATCCATGGTCTCACATTGGGCTTGGAAATTCCAGTGTCAGGGAGGGTCGAATGAAAGGCGCTACTGAGTTATGGAAACTGTAGGATCCTATGGTTTTGGACGAAAAGTCAGGATATCTTGGCCTCCGTTACACTGATTTTAACCATCCAAGTCCCCCAACTTTATGGAAGTACACTACTAAATCACTGCATTGACCCTTTAAACAATATCCAACCCTTGTGGGAGGTACTGTCCATAAACACCAAGAGGAAGGTCTGTCGCAATAACCACAATATTGGGCTATTGACAAGCCAACCGCAGGGGATGGCAAGCAACTGCTATGTTAACAATTTTTCTTTTTTGAATTCTTTGCAATGGGTGTGCCGCGTATTTACGGTGTGCTACAAACGGCAGCAGCGTGACAAGACACCAAGCGTCTATTCTGTCCTGACCGCTGCACGTTTGGTGTTTTTTTTCTGGTCGCCGAGATTTGAAAAATGTTCAACTTATGGTAAAACGCTGCGCTCGTCCCTCTCACTATCAATCAATCACAATGGAGGATGTGTGGGACAAATACCACAAAGACCAACCGTCACATCCTAAATGTACCAATTGCTGAACAACAACAACAACAACAATGGAGGCGTAATTAATACACATACGGTGCCTTCATATGAAACTTGTGAGCTTATGTTTACAACATGGGAAGTCGTGTACACAGTATGCTTGGCGTTTAAGTGGTTAAGTCGTGAGAACACCGCTGCTAAGCAACGGGAATATTAACGTTACTGTCGGCGTCTAGAAGCCACAGAGGCTAGCAATTTAGCAAGCTACTGGGTAACATAATGCAGGAAATGCAAAGGCATAATGACAGAGGAAAATGTTCCCTCATCTTTTTCCTCAGACATATTATAAAATTACGAAAAATGACAAAATATTAACTTATTATGTGCGGAAAATGAACTTCCATCATGGTCTCTGCCATTTCTGACAACGTCAACAAACATGTACTAACAGTAAGTAAAAGAAAAAGTGTGTATTACAGTAGGAAACCTCAGTACACACCCATGTAATGTTTGAGTACAAGGAGTGGATCAAGTCCTGTCCTGTGCGGGGACAGACAACATATACAATGTTCATCTGTGTGCTGTAACTGTGATTACTTACTATCAATATGTGTGACAGTAGCAAAGACATAATGAACAACACCGAAATAGATGGCATTATGCATTCAATCTGTAAGCATGCTCTTGGTTTTGCAATTAAGACATCTAGTTTCTCTAAAACACCATCACAGGGACCGACTGCAACCCCTCTTCCAAGATGCCTTTGCACATTTTGCACATATTCACAAATGACAGGATCTTAACAGAGCAGCTTAGAAAAGGGGAGGAGAGACAAGTGAATCAACTATGAGAGTGGGTGGTGTGACTGTGCGTTGAGGGGACAGAGCCAGAGATGTGTTGAGAATGTGGGGAAGACACCAAGTGGAGGAGAAACCTCCAAGAAAAATGCAAAGAGAGAAAGAGAGAGATTTGGGAGATCTAAAATAATAGTGACATTGTCTCTAGACAGCACTCATTGTGTTCTCTATTCAGGGAGCTCAGTGCTGAGGGGACATGGCTGAAATACAACTTCAGAATACATTTGACAGCGGGAGAAGAGATGAGGCGGTGGATTTACAGTGCCACACAGTATCAGCGTAATATTCAGCTCCTGTCATCACAAATCACAGCGTGCTGCGCGCTTGATAAAGCCTCCAACTTGTTTGCAGGGGAGAGATATTTTCTGTTTATTTAAAAGGGAGAGGTAAGAAAGATAAAGGCCATTTGATTTAAAAGCCCAGATCAAATCTTGTGCTACAAACACCCAAAACCTGAGTATGAGATCAAGTGCCAAATGATTTGTGGGCCATCGGAGCAAAGACGCCGACGCTCTGAGTTTGAGTTTGCTTCAACAGCTATTTGACCTGAGATTTATCCACATGAACTGCTGGTGCATTTATGCTGCACACTAAACAAAATAGTGGCCAGAAAAACCACCCGCACACAGCTTAACATCCTTTATGACAACAGGCTCTTGTTTTTGCCTCATTGAAGTTGTGTGTGAAGGTATATACAGTCACGTACTAATGGTTATTTTCATTATCAATTAGTGTGATTGTTTTCTTGATTGATTAATCATTTGGTTTATAAAATATACTTAACAAAAAGATGTCTTGCTTTCTCATATTAACAGTAGGGCTGTGTATTGGCAAGAATCTGGCAATATGATACATATCATGTCTACCGGGGTAACGATTCAATATATTGCGATATATCGCGATACTACAAGCAAGGTGATATATTGTGAATTTTTATAAATCAAATTTTAGAAAAACTGTCACAGTATAAAGAACACATCAGAAATACACATTTGTACTGCATGCAAATAACTGCATGGACTCGTAGGTACCCACAGCACCCATTTTCAACCACATATCTTGAGATCAGAGGTCAAGGGACCCCTTTGAAAATGGCCATAAAACTGAGCATGCTACAACCTCTGAAAGACAGAATAGCTGCCGGTGATATTATGTTTTGGAGAATCCATACAGTATCACAAAACATAATATCATGATACTAATGTATATCAATATTTTCTTCCACCCCGAATTAACAGTGCAAACTCTAAAGATATTCAGTTTACAATTATATAAAAATGGGAAAAGCAGTTCTCATTGGAGAAGCGGGAACCAGAGAATAGCTGGAGATTTTGATTGATAAATGACTTAAGCGATTACTCAATTATCAGATTTGTTGTGGATTACTTTTCAGTGTAATGGACTCATCCATTGATATAATTGTTTAATTTCTAGTCGTTTCCCTATACTGCATTGGCCTCAATAAGAAGTATCCTTCCAAATTCAAATGTCATACAGCAAAACGCATATAATTTGCTCACAAAATATGTGTTTGTTCGTAATTTGTTCAGCATTATTTGTACTGGGAAGACTATGAGCGATAGTTCACTAAATGTCACCGTTGTCTTGCTCTTTGCCTCTTTGTTGTGTCTGTCTGGTATGAAGAACTTTGATTGCATTAATATGCCAATGCTTTGTGGAAAAAAATGAATGTCACAGTCTGGACAGTAAACAGAGCCGAACTACAGTGCGACACCGTTCTGTTTCATCGACTGAACCCTGATGAAGTTGCTGAGGGAAAAAAACAAACCAGGGATAAGACCGAGGAGAGTTATATTCTTTGAAGACATGAATAAGTAACTAAAACAAATCTGTCTGCCGGAAATGAGCGGTCCATATTAATCAACTAAATGACTGCGTATGAGTTGCCCTTTAAAATCCCAGCTGTCCCTGGGGAAGTGCTGGCTGTTAATATTTAATACGCACACGTGTAGTGTCACAAATCAATCTGTCCTGCAAATTAGTTCAAATTAATTCAATTGGTGGTCAAAAAGCCATCTGATTAACATGAAGTGCTGACATCGGTACTGTGGAGATTTATAGTGCGGTTGACGTTGTCACGGTGGCTTCTCTTGTGTAACATGATGGCGTTTTCATTTTTCTGTCCAAACTGCACACAATGTCAAACCCATTTTTCCACGTTTTTGTGCCACCTTAAATGTAAACGATAGTGGAAAGTCACGCCGTGGTTTGTTAAGGTTAATGTGGCACAGGATCTATTAGTCCTAAAGGGTCGTTTTGTTCCGGCTTTGCCTTGGTAAGCATCCGACTGGGCCGGGTGTTAAACAGATATTTCTAGCTGGCGTCAAGGTGGCAGCGCATCATAAATATGTATGTACCTGAGGCGCTCATGGAAAGCAATAAGACATCATCATCACAGAGATCACCCCGCTGTCACTCCCCTCTGCAGGGCCCATTAATAAACACTGACAATCAGAGACCTTGACCTGCCCCTGCCACCCTGGAGGGGTGAGGGAGCGGAGCGGCCCTATTTCCCCAACGGCCCCATACATTCCTTCCAGGGGTTTAGCTTACTGCTCTTTTTTACATGTTGATGAAAAGGCTGGGCCTCATTTTCTCTGATGTCCATAATCAATATGTCACAGGAATATATTTTGATAATCATCATTACTTAAAATCTATACTGGCAGCCAGGTAGAAGTGAACTGAAGGATTATCAACAAGCCCGTGTTAAGGTCTTCCTCGTGACAGACATTTCAACTCGACATAGCAGGAAAAGCACAGGTGTAACATAATGAATTTGAAAATGTCCACAGTGAAAGGTCCATTAGGGGACTTGATAGACCAGATTAGATTGTAGAGCACAGTATAGGTGTTCAGCTGAGATGATGAAGAAATAAATTTGCAATAAGCCACTATTTCAGTTTCCAAAATCCTATCTTTGTCCATGCTCTTACAGTTTCAGATTGATTAATTTGCTAAAAGACCATAAAACGGTGTCCTCTTACTGTCTAACCACCAAAATCCAGACGAAAGACCCTCTGAGTTGATCAAAATGTTGAAATGCTCATCTGAATGGTCCAGTTATTACGTGCACTCAAAGTATTTAAGCTTTTCAAGAAGTAGTGTTGTGATTTTGCCCTGGATAATGCCTCTCAGGCAAAACACAAGCTGTCCTATCTTCTGGGGGAGGTTGTTAGGGCTGTATGCAAGGAAGGCTGCAGACACCACTCAGGGATAAAAAAAAAAGTCCAGCAGTGTAAGTATTTTTTTCAAATTTAAATGTGCTTTATAGAGCCCGACAGATATGATAACATTTTTCAGCCGGCCACCGTCAGCCCAACAACCGCAGATTTACGATATATTTGCGCAGACGTGTGTGTAGGCCGTAGTTTCAGCTGGGAGATCAGCTGTTCTAGTGGTGGAGCATCATAAAACACACTTCATTCAAACTCGACAGAAACTAGGGATGCACCGATCCGACTTTTTCAGTCTCGATACCGATACCTGGGCTTTGCGTATCAGCCCATACCGAGTACCGATCCGATACCAGTGTTTAATTAATAAGCTGTATGCCTCACTGTGTGGAAGTGACTGGGATCGTATGGAAACATCAGACTCGACTTAAACATTGTATTCCTAACTTTGTAAAACAAAATGTGACCAATAAATACATAGATATAAAATTATTTAATTGTTATTTATCGTTAAATAATAAATCGTACACCAGCAACTTGGTAAAAAAATCTTCAAAATTAACACAGGAATTAAAATTACGTTATATACTGTGTATAGATTATAAACATAAAATTGAATTGAATGGATTGGCCCCATTGTCACTGATATCCGATCCAGCTATTGGAGTCAGTATCGGCCCGATATCCAATCCTGTATCGGTATCGGTGCATTTCTAACAGAAACAAAATAAAACTCACTAAAATCGTCTTAGTTATACTTTCCAACAATCACCAACTCTGGTTTGGTCGAAATAAATCCTTATTTCACAGAGTTAGATGTGAAAATATTCGGACTCTGTACGCTGTTCCCCCCTCCCGCTGTCTCGCTTTCTGCAGCAGCAGCTCATTTGATTAAACTAGCAAAAAAAACAACCAGCGACGTACTCAGCCAATCGCTGATGTATTCGTCCAACCACCCAACCCTAATACATATATACATATATGTATATATGTATTAGGGTTGGGTGGTTGGACGAATACATCAGCGATTGGCTGAGTACGTCGCTGGTTGTTTTTTATATATATATATATATATATATATACACACACACACATATATATCTCAATATACATTTTTTTTTTACTCCTTAATATCGGTATCGGTCGGGCTCCAGGGCTTTATCAAAAGTGATTTTGCTATGTGCTTAAGGTGAGAAAAATGACAGAAATTAACTTAATGCCTGAATTTCAGAGCAAAACTCCACTGTGCATTTCCACTCACTCAAGGACAGCAAGTGTCTATCCGTGTTTAAGCAAATAGCCTTTAAGGCGAGACAGGGAGGATTTTGCCTCCAGGTATCAGAGGCATTGCTGAATGAACAGGAGACCTGTCACACCGGAGCTGCTCTCCTCTGCCTGTCTGAGAGGATTAACCTTTGTTTATCCCGGTACCTCCACTCAAAGGGCTTCCTTCCACAGCCAGCCGGGCGCCTCAGAGCACGAGAGGCTCCGCCATCCTCTCTCCTCAGGCCTCCACCCACCTCACATCCTCTCTGTGAGGTGATGTAATTCATTATTACTATTACAAGTATTATTAATTTGATTAAAAGTAGATTAAGACTGGATTGTAAATGTTATAAGCACTATGTAATGTATATTCTTTAGAGTGTGCAACTAATTAATTTAAATTCTTTGTAGAACTGTACCACAGATATTGATGGACTACTGAATGGACCTACAGGGAACAGGCCTAAGGGATCAGGGAGCCCCTGTTTGAAGTGACTGTTAACATTTAATTGGGAAGTAAATCAAACACTACAACGAGATGCAAAATGTTCACAAAAACCCCACTGAGACTAGCAAAACGAATAAAAAATTACTATAAAGAGACACAAAGCGACCACAAAAAGACAAAAACGAGTACAAAGAGACACTTGTCTTTTTCAGTTTAGTCTTCTTTCTATGTAGTTTTACATATCGGTGCCCAGGAGGCCCCTCACAATCTATTCAAGAATACAGATATGGTATTTTATCAGTATAATTAATTTGTGTTTCAGTAATGTTATACATGACACAATAATATAGGAAAGCACATGCAATATAGAGCCATCGCGCTGAGAATATCAAACAGTAAATCATTATTGTAATACCACCGCATATTTGCTCATTTAATTTCAAAGTGTGTTGCAACCGCGATGGAGACCTCCACTCAAATGATGAAAACATGTGAAATAAATGAAAATAAATAAACATAGTTCGGTGTGAAAGCATGGAGTGAGTATTAATCCACTGACAAGAAATGCATTAAATATACAAACCTACAATTTCATACTTTGCACCATGAATGTATGCCAATTAAGAGCACAGTATGTCATTGCTGCCCGTAGACTGTATATAAGAAGTGGACATAGCCACCGTGACATCACCCATTGGTTTGTGGACTGCGGTTTTAAAGCCTCGAGTTCGGCATTTTGGCCTTCGCCTTCTTGTTTTTTTGCAACCAGAAGGCACACGAGAGAGAGGAGCTAAATACAACCGAACGCTGGTGGAACGCTAGTTTTTGCACTACTTTGTACTAAATATTCATAAAGAAAAAATAAAAATAATGGATGAAGTCATGGAGACACGTTAAAGAAACAATCAGATGGTTCTCCATTTCTGAGGTCCATCTTACTACTTTATGCTTCGCGTGCATGCATTAGCCGCGGCCTCCATGACAGCTTGGTTCCCAATTGGCTATCGTTCTTTCCCACGTGACCCCGTCATCGGCTGTCCTCTGGGTTCCCCACACATAACATGATATCCGATCGTAAATATTGAACATGTTTAATATTTGTGATTTGAGATCGGTGCAGCTAGGACGGACTTCTGAGCAGATCGGGGGATGTAAAAAGAACTCTTAACATACGTCACACCACAGGATTATCTGGTAAAATAATCTTTAGAACCATCAAAAAATCAAGGCTTGGCTGACGATTGTCGGGGGGGGGGGAATCGGGGCCCAATACAACTCAATAAAATAGCTTACAAATGTATTCATGTTATGTTTAGTCACGTTTATTCATGTCATGTTATTTCATAACGTTACCGTACTCATTATTGGTGGGTGGCATGAGTCACTTGTCATAGTAGCACATCATAGTAAGCTGGATCGATATTGAAATATCTTATCAATAAATCCCTGGATTACTGTGTTGCAAAATGGCATGTGGTTTATGAATATATGTTGTATTACTGTTACTGAGTATAACTCTGTGACATTGTATGATTTACACCTACCCTCGGGCATGTGTAGTTGTCGTGCCATCTGATGTTTCCCGCATTTCCCCGGAAGTTAGATGAACTAGAATGGGTAAAGGGGATATGACCCCATTGAAACACACAAACATTACATTTGGGATAATGTAAGTCTACAACTCGACAAAATATATAACATAGGTATACTCGTTTTTAGACATTATGATGGTAAAACATTATAACATATTATACCTTTGAACCATTAGAAGCTGTGTAAAAAAATACTGATCAAATGAAAACGCACTTTGAAGATATGAGTCTGAGGAATTCTTTATAATAAATTAACTGGCAATATACATGAGGAGACAATTCCACTGAGGAAGCACATGTCTTTTAGCTTCACTCCACTTTCTCTCCTATTAAGCTCTGATTTATGGCTTCATAACCATAATTGCTGAAGGGCAGCTGCTCCACTGCATGATTCAACTGAGTTACCGGGGTGTCAACTGCATCACCTGCTGTTCTGCTTGGAACTAGACATCACAGGTAGCAGACTTCTGATAAATAACACCATGAGCATCCTGGCTGAAGTCAAGGAAACCACAGATAGAAATGACTTGAACTGAAGGCAAGAATCACCAGAACGTCTTCCTTCATTTCATGTCATTCATCAAATATGAACCCTGGACCCCCTGCATAAAGCTTGTGATTTACAGAGAGAAATTAATGAGATTACTGGATGCGTCCTAATAGGAGGAGCCGGATACAGGAGATGGCTGCCTGTTGTGTGCTGTCATTTTTATTACAGATGTACATTTAGGCATATCTAATGAGACCTTTGTGATGAAGTTTGCATTACCTTGCAAACTGCTGGCATCCCAACAGCTCCACTGCCTTAAAATGGTTTCCTTGTTTTGCATTTCAAATGCAATCATGGATAATTCTGCCACAATTTATTTGAGTGACAGCATGGCGGTGGAGTAATGACTGCAAAAAAGCAGTTAATCATGTCGTGACTTCATATTCCAAAGATACAATCCAGAAATCCTCAATGTGGAGGTGTAAATTGTGTCTTTCTGGGCTGTTTAACCATTGTGCATCCCTTTAAAAGAGTTGCTCTGATGTCCGTAGATGACCAAAATGTCAGAGTAAAAAAACTGGCATACAATTATATGTATATAAATATTATTTTCCACTGTCACTATGTTAAATCTTTTAACAAACTTTAGTCCTCATCACAAACACCAAATATTCATTCATTTTCAGAATTTTAATTCTTTAAATTACCTTTTGTTTACATAATGCCACTGTTGTCGCAGTCTGGGATATATCAATGTTTAGCAACAACATTTATTTTGAAACACTGCAGTGCTCCATAATACAGCAGCAATAACCCTTGTGGAAACCTGGAAAATAGCATGTATTTACCCCAACAGGACAAACATGAGAAAATGGTTCAATCTGGTGGAAAATAGTGAAAACTGCCCAAAAAAACAGCCTGATAATAGAATTGGCTACAGCGCATTATAGAGTTAGGAGCTGAGGTTGAACTTCCAAAATTTGAAAAATGAAACCCTTGCACCCAAGCCAAAATCGCCTTGACCTTTGACCACCAAAATCCGTACGGACGGACAGATAATCCAAAAACATAATGCCTCTGGTCACGGCTGTTGCCGGCACAGAGGCATAAAAACAACATAGTTAAATTTTAACAAGTGAAATGAAAAATGACACCAAAAAATCTCTGTTTTACATGCAACACATACTAGTTTCTAAATTTACGTCCCAAAGCATTTTGCAGATCACAAATTTCATACCTGGCATATAAAATCTTGGTGAGTGAAGCTTTATGGAGGTAAAACCAAAGCGTCGTTGCTGTACCTCTCTGGGTTCCTCAGACATGTTGTTATGAAACCTCTCATGGAGTCATTGCTCACAGCTGACCTTCACGTGAGAGCTGGATACACCATGTGCTGTACCTCTCTGCCATGGCATTTTACATTCAACTGTTTGTGCATTACAGCACAGTACCAAACGGAATACGTTCTTTCCTCAAAGAAAAATATAGATTAATCTTTTATTTTCATTTCTCAGAATGTGGCAGTACCTCAACATGTTGTGACATCACAAGGGGTCATGTAGTAGAGGGGTGCTTCATTCCCATACAGGATCAGCAGCCACATCACAAAATGACCACCATTGCACACACAACGGGCCGATTTCCTACCCACTTCCCATATTCCCATATTTTGTCACACCCCTAATAGGCTTAGGTTGCCGCTTCTGAAAGATGCTGATACGAAAACATGGTTATGAAAAGTTACGACAGTTCCTGTTTCCGCCGGAGAGTTCACTCCGTCACAGAGTGGGAAGGTGTAGGGGCTGGATCGGAATTGGGCCTACATCTCCCAGAATGCCTCACCACTCACACAGGTGTAGCTGGTTAAGCCACCTAATTGAAGCAGGGCTTAAGAGCTTCAAAAACGCAGTATAGGAGCAGGGGGGACTGAGAGCACACGGCTGGAAGGAGCTGAGCAAATAGACTTTGAAAGACCACCTTTATTCAGGACTGTTCAAGTGGAAGAAAACACCTTAAAAGGGGAAAACTGACATTTGCTGAGAACCTTTTTCTCCTCCGGGGAAAAATAAATATCATTTTTGTTTGTCAGTGTGCACATAATCTCCTGGCGAAGCTTAAAGAGATCAGCGATGGAACCAAAAAAAGCAAAAGTTTTAGGAATGAAATGGTCAATGTGGCAGTCTATTTATTCTGCTATAAAAGCAACATCCATTTCTGCTTAAATGCCACAATCACACAAACTATCTCTTGTCAAATTGAAGGAGTGAAAACAAGATTTGAAGAGTAAACACATAAACAGAAGTGATCAAATGTACTTATTAAGCAGGGACACGTGGTTATCCCCCCGGTGATATCGCAATACGTAACAATGTCAGATTTTCTCTTCCACTAAATAAGATTTCGATTTCTCAAGTCCACATTTCATTGGGTAATGGCAGTAATATAACGGCAGCGGTGATTCTAACTGGGTCACAGATGACAAAGAGCTCCATGTGATTTTTCTGTCCGACGGAGGGAAAAAAAATGAGTCTCAGTCTGCAATGTAGGCTAATACATCTCATGTATTGACTCCTGGACATCGGAGCCTCGTGTTTAAACAATAATTGATTTGTTTCCTCACTGTGTTTCTGGAGTTATTGATTTTAACACATCAGCAGCTGCTATTGTATGGTGCTAATCGGTTTTGGGGGGTGGGGGTGTGTTGTCATTATGAGTGGAAAGAAAATGGAGAAAGACAAGCTGTGTGATACTGAGGAAATCCACGATTTGAACAATGTCACTCTACAAATAGTTTATTCCTGAAATGATGGTGCCACATTAAATCTTTTTTTTTTCCTTTTTTGTAGACAGTAGCAAATCTTAGAGAAGGAAATTACATAAACTAGTCCGTAGAAGTCGTGGATGTTATTAGTTTTTTTTTATGTTTTTATTTTCTTCATATCACGTAGTAATTGCTATAGGAAAAATAATTATGTTGTGACCTTGATACAAGCTGCTCTGCTGTGATATACAGAGACTCTATGTTGTGTAGTTTTGTGTGACGTTTTGTTTTTGTGTTATGTTCATGCATATAGTAATACAGTGTTTCATGATTAAGATTAAGATACAGGGTTCATTGTACTTCTTAACGATTGAATGAAAAAGATTTATGACACTAGAAAATGATTTATTCCTCCTTCAGTATAACCATTTATAGTTTTTACTAGGGCTGTCAATCAATTAAAATATTTAATCAGGATTAATAGCATGATTATCCATAGTTAATCACAATTAATTGCACAATTTGTATCTGTTCAAAATGTACCTTAAAGGGAGTTTTGTCAAGTATTTAATACTCTTATCAACATGGGAGTGGGCAAATATGCTGCTTTATGCAAATGTATGTATATATTTATTATTTGAAATCAATTAACAACACAAAATAATGACAAATATTGTCCAGAAACCCTCACAGGTACTGTTTTTAGCATAAAAAGATATGCTCAAATCATAACATGGCAAACTCAAGCCCAACAGGCAACAGCAGCTGTGAGTATGTCAGTGTGCTGGCTTGACTGTAAAGGGGAGACTCGTGGGTACCCATAGAACCCATTTTCATTCACATATCTTGAGGTCAGAGGTCAAGGGACCCTTTTGAAGTTTGGAGCGTTATTTAGCCTCTTTCCCGACAAGCTAGTACCAATGGATTCCTTAGGTTTTCTAGTTTCATATGATGCCAGTATCTTCACTCTAGCTTTAAAACTGAACCCGCTAAAACCTAGAAATTGCTTTAAGTGTCGTTAAAACAAATTTGCATTAACGCGTTATTACCGCGTTAACTTTGACAGCCCTAGTTTTTACATACACAATAGATTTGAGTGAAAATGCAAAAAAATTGAATAATTTTAATAAAAAAGCAGCTCCATATCCAAATAAAACTGCAAATAAAATGTTATAAATAATGTAAAACAAGGATGGCCTCTTTAAAATAGAGCAAATGTTTGAACTTCACCACGCTCTAATTAATCGAGGCCACAAAACACATTTTTGGCGTATAGGGTAGGGAAAGCAGTCGTGCAGACTAATGACAGTTCACATTGTTAATGTATGCAACTTACGTGTGCTGTTCGGCATTCAATGGATTTAAACTAAAACCTTTACGAGGCAAACCTACAAGATTGAATTGATCTTGCAACTTTCAGTTTACACAATACATATTAACCCCCCTTGTTATTACACCTTCACTGTATACTGCAAACTAAATGTTGACTACAACAGGCACACAGCCAAACTATCAGTCACTATCATAATGTTTACACTTATTACAGTGTTTTATGTCTCATTTTGCGCTATAGACAAGGCTAGCTGTTGACTACCTACACTATCAATTCAAAAGGGAATATTACACATAGGGACATTACAGGGACTTTTTGATCAGTTGATGCTGCAATGGACTGTCATAACTAATGGAAAGCATCTGCCAATTGGGAGAGTGGTTGTCCTTTAACTCGCAAATTTGGTGGTTCGATCCCCAGCTCCTACTCTCTGCATGTTGAAGTGTCCTTGAGCGAGGGCGCTCTACAGCAGCCAACTGCTCCTATGGGTTAAATGCAGAGGTCAAAATGTCATATATACAGTATATCTGTATGTACTGTATATGACAAGTCTAATAAAAGTTTTAAAGTTGAAGTATGTGTTGATGCTTACAAGAAGATGTATCTGTATTTTATGTACGCTCATCCCCTGTAGGCTTGAAAGATGCCTGTAAACAGTTTCTAGATTTATTTGCAGTCGGATCAAGTTACATTTTTTCATGGCAGAAAATATTATAAAGCCGCAATGGAAACTTCTCAAACCACAAGATCTGTATGCTCAGTATGTTGTCATACTTCTATTAAAATGAGACTAAATACACTGCTTTGTCACAGCCAGCTATTGATCTTGCCACATGCCCACAACCTCATGATCCCTACATGGGTTAAAAAACGTTCTAACCTAGCTCACTTACTGGCATGGCATTCATTCCACGTAAAGAAAAAGGTTTGTATGCTTCCTACTTCTGTGCCCAACATTGTCTCATTATCATGAGATTATCATCTTATTATTCTAGGAGAAACAGGGGAGTCTTGAGCACTAGCAGGCCTGCTAACTAGCTACATCTTTGGAGAGTTGAGGAATAATTCAGGTAAACAATAATCTATTCAATTTGTTTAACGTTATCCTTATCGTAGGAAATTACCCTAATAAATAATAATAATAACTAATGCTGACTCCAGCTGTATAAACATGACACTGGGTGTGATTACATGTTTACTATTTGCTATTTAAGAATGCCACAGCGTGAGTAAATAGAGCATCCCCACCACGCACACACCCATTAGACAAAAGGAATTTCACATACTTGAAAGCAAGTGCCATTTAATTTGAAGTTCAGTTTTTAAATATCAATTCTTGAATTTAAAAAGTGCCTTGTGTGTCACCGACTATAAAATAAACACTAGAAGTCTGCCTCTGTCAGAATTTATTGCACACTGGAGGAGCTTTTCTTCCTGCTTTTGCCAGTACTTTGTTCTTTTGTTTAAATTGGAGCATTTTCCACAGAGATCTGCCCTTCGCGGAGTTGAGCTGTGAAAACATACGCTGATTATCAAACAGCATCGCAGTGCGAAAGATGAACCGGCTTCTCCCAGGTTAACCTCCTGAAACCCTGCAGTCTCAAGTGTGAGCCCATCACTCAGTGCTTAATTGCCCGGAGAATGTTTCACCCATTTAGAGCGCATGTATTGAGTTGATGCGGAAATGTTTTTAGATTTATTTTATAAAAAGAAAAATAAGCCAATCAAAAAACAGACAACCACAAAAAGAATATTTAGGAAGAAGGTGAATTTACGCATTTTAAGTGCCAAGTGCAGAAGATGAAAACCGTGAAGTGATAGGAGCTAACAGGGACTGAAATTCTCAGAGATTGTGCCCTCAAAAGAAGGAATCAAGTGCCTGTGCAAGCAGCTATATACACTTCCTTAGTGCACCCTAATTACTTGGTGTTTATATTCTGGTGAGGATTCCTTCAACATTTTAACAACAATAAAATCAGATTTGGTCAGAGCTCCAGAGTTTAATAGCATGGTGGTTTATTTTCAAAAAAGGAAGGCAAGGAAAAAATCTGCTTTTAATGAGCAGCGCAACAGTTTGACAAGCTCTATGATCACTGCTTCACTGATTGATATGCAAAGTCGGGCCATGTAGGCCATGTATTGTGCAACTTGGTGGCAGCCAGTTAGTCATTGAGGTTTGAAAGAGGAGGCACACTGATTCCTTTGGTCGGGAATCACAGTGTTTTATTGTAAGCAGAGGGGGGGTTCTCCAGAATCTCCACGATTTTTAAATTGTGCTTCAAGCAACTCAGAAAGATGGACAGTGCAGATAGTGGGAAATAGAGAAGCTACAGTTTGTGTATTTTCTTCCCTTATCTGGTGCAAAAGCAGACTTTTCACAAGTTTATACTGCTAAAACTAAATAAAACATTTTTATTAAATGTGTAAACACTTAAAAATATTTATATCTTTATTCTATGTTATAGGCATATACTGTGTATAAGAAGTAGATATAGTCAACATAATGTCACCCATTGGTTTGTGGACTACCGTTTTGAAGCCTCGAGTTCAAAATTTTGTCTGTCGCCATCTTTTTTGCAACCAGAAGTGACACGAGAGGGTGGAGCTAAGTACAACCGAATGCTGAATAAGACATTTTTCTAATAAAGGGCGACATTTGTGGTCATTTACACTCGATTTACACTTGATTACAACCTATTAACTTTTAGGCTGTAAAATAGAGTGACACAATTACTAAACGTAAAACACTGAACTAGAGATAGACTCAAAACTATTCGTTTTTGGGAACTGCAGAGTGGGTAAATACAGACACCGACATACAGAGAGCATATTAAACAGCATGAAAACAACATGAAAAGCTTATACCCACACGTTTACACAGAAAAGTGTGCAAATGTTGGCATGATGTACATGTTAGTGTATGTAAATGTTTTTCATTCATTCATTAACTCCATGTTTTGACTGACCACCAGGAGCTGCTATCATAAATCCAGATTAGCAGTTTGGCCAGCTATCTGTGAGTTTAAGGCCTCGATCACATTTCAGTACGCTTGAGTCATCATCAGACAAAATTATTGTATTCACAATGACTTGACAAGCAATAATGGGCACAGAGCAATTAACAGTTCATTTATAGCAGGACCATTTGTCCAATCTGGTGTCAAATCGGGAGGAGATTTGATCATATTTAGACTGAATGACAGTTGTTTTGCTATATTTGTTTCATTGCCGACAGGATTGATGATTAGCGATTACACTCTCTTCAATCACTGCAACTCAGGACAACATGGGACGACTCTGTGAATATTGAATCTTTTTAGACTTATCAGGATTAAATAAATACATTAAGAGTATGCCCACTGGTTTTTATTAGAGAAAATGACCACTGACTTTTAATTAGCTCCCAGTAGGCTTGTCGCGGAGGTCAGTGTTACCGGTGTTAGACGGCGTTTTCAGACAAACACGACTACATTACTTGCCCACCGACCCCATCGCCGTTTTGCTTTTAAAGCAAAAGCCTCAGGTGTTGAGTTGTGTTGTATGGAGACAGTTGGGTTGAGAAGAAGTTGGTAGAAAATGTAGAATAGTGGGTTGGTTTTCCTCTTACCACAAGGCCTCTATACAGTATTCATTTTTAGCAGGTGTACTGTTTGCAGCTGTGACAAACCCCAAATAAACAGATAAAAAACACTTCAGAGTATTTCATCATATTATACTGCTACAGACAGACAGTCTGAGCAGACATAACTGCTCTGGATGATGGGAATAAAATGTGACTGTCCCTGAGCTGTATTTTTCTGAAATCATACACAGCTATTCTGACTTTGAGAGCACAGTACATGTTTTTCTTTGGGCTGCTCCCAGTGGCATGTTTCCATCGCCTTGGCTGTGATTGCTGCGTTCCCCAGCAGCTGGGGATTGTAATGTGCTTATTTTGTGAAGACCAGATGCACAAGAATTCTGGAGAGTGTAGGAACAGTCAACAACAACCAAGGACGTCACTGACTGGAGTGGACCAAAAAGGACATGCATCTTGTGTTGACAAAACGCATCAAAAGGAACTGCAAAAAAATATTTTTTTTAACTTAAATTCATGGGCAAGCGGTCAGGTCAACAATTGAACATAGAGAACAAGCAGGACACATTTTCTGCACAGCAAACTTCTGGTAAAATTGCTCCAACAAATAGGAGTATAATCTGGCTTTTTATCTATCACCAACATCTTTTCCTTCTGTTGTCTTCTAAGTGCTGGCAATTTTACAGCCTGTTTTTGTGCTATTCACATGGTCACAGCTTAAGGTTGTACTAATGCATTCTGATGCAAGGATATTACACGAAAATATGAGAGTGCTGATGGGGGGAAAAAGGAGATGTATTTGGCCTTCCCTCTGACAAACAGTTCCCTCCAAATACAAATTATTTCAACACAATTATATTACAATACTTTAAACTGGGGAGCAAGACCACTTTAGGTAGACCCTGGGAGGTTTTTCATTATTTTATTACTTATTTTTCAAGAAAAGCTTTATAATAGTTTCAAACATTATGCATTGAGGATTCATGTTCAATGACACACGAGGGAAAACATGTAAATATTCCAAGAAAGCCTTTGCAATGCAGTGGAATTATTAACAACGATAACTGGACATAGAAATACATGATTGGCAAACAGCAACTATAAGTAGAAAAAACACCACTTCACTGACCTCATGTGGTTTAAAGTTTCTGTAAAAAAAAGTGTGCACCTCAGATCCCACCCAGAAGACACCTCACAGTGAAAACAAAGTTACTTTGTGGACTAGAAAGCTTTAATTCTTTTATTCCTACTTTTTAACTCTCTTTTTGTTGATGAGCAGGGATGCTCCAGTCACGGTTGTTAGTGCTGATAAGGATTTAATGTGATCAATAAGAACCACTTGGTTATCTAAACAGTGATCAGCAACATTTTCTCAGAAAAAGGCCTGGGTTAGCAGACCCTGTAGAAGCCATCACTTTGCCTCATGTCTAAACTTTATGGGTGTTATTTTCGAAAGTGGACTTGCTTCTACAAAATGCTAATATGGTGCTTTGTTACCCATTTTAAATCTTGAAGGTCTAGATAATGTTTCTGTTTAGAAACTCTCTTTCAACCAACACATTATCCAAAAGGCATTGATGAAAACGGTATCAGCGTTAAGATCTTTATGCACAACGGATGTTTTCAAATCGATTTTTTCATCTGATCAACAGTCCAAAAGTCCCAAGATTATCCACTACACATTATAAAACCTCTAAAGTGTGTCCAAAAAAACAAAAAAAAAGATAATTTCAGCACGAGAGAACTGATCAAATCCTTCAAATGTATGTTCCTAAACATTCATAGAAAGAAGGTGGAGCTTGTAACCAGCTATAGTAAAACACCAGCATGCAGAGAAGCCGAGGTCCAACACTATAACACCCTCTTTCTGAACGGGGAGCCACTGTGCTCCCAGAAAGCATCTCCAGATTTTTCAACATGAATAAAGTATTAATCACAATCAGTGCACAAGTATTTTTTTAAAATACTTGAGTATTTAAATGCTTAACCAATTTGTGCCCGCAACTGAAATTTTTAATTTCCTTTGGTAAAAATGTTCTCTGGGCTTGCCTTAGCATAAATGTGAAGACATTCTCAAGATCGGTCAAACGGTTTGGCTATAAAGTGGGTTTTCTTATCATACTATATAGTATTTGGGCACATGGGACTACTGTTTCTGCAATGGACTCCATTATATTTTAGGAGAATGTGTGCCCAAACATGTGGTCAAATGCAAGATATGATATGATAAAATGGCTGTATCTCAGAAACTGCAATAAGCACAATCAAGTGATTGGTATCTTTGAACTCATGAGGAGTTGAATATCAGAGATATGCACACATATGCAGTGTAAAAAAAATCATATTGAAAACTTTGAATAAACACAATGTAAAGCATTTTCCAAATTTTTCGAAAATTGATTTTGACTATTAATACAAGTGCGATTTTTTATGTGATCTAAAAATGTGAAAGTTTTACTGTTGGACACTTTCCCAAAGTATGTCCATACCAAATTTCAAGTCTTTTGACCAATCAGAACAAATGTTGTGGCATTATTTCCATATCATACTAAATATAGTCTTTGGATGAATGGGTTAAAAAGAAACAGATGTGAAAACAGGAGAGAATTTACCCTTGCTTCGTTGTGTACTGCACCTATCATAGATCATACTGTAGTGTAACACTAGTGCACTTTCAAATTGGTTATGTGTAGGTGATCCAAGGTGGAGAAAAAGACTGTCTGTACCAATCTTTAAGAAACACGAGTAAGAAGAATGGCCTCAGGATAGCCTGCCAGCACCACTGGAATTTGGTGAAAGTGTGCAAAGGGCCGCTGCAGTTGTATTGCTTTTTATTGATCCTCTTATCTTAAATTACAGTTAAGATGAAGTTAGGCAAATTGTTGTTGGCTGAAGTGTGAGAATATAAAATACCTTTCACTGAATCAAGGCTGGGCACATGTGGCTGAGATATCTGCCAGGATCTAATCGTTTCCTCTGCGTCATGGCTTCAAAGTATTATGTCGTATAACAGAGACTAAAATGGTATAGCGTCCAAATGACTATGTTCTGTGGGTGAAGAGCTGTGATGCTAGATGCTTTACTAAAGCGTGCCAGCTACAGCGAGCTATAGCTACTCAGAGGAGTTTTAAGCTGTGAAAAGTCCCGTAGCAGTAAGTGCCCACTTCTGCCAAGTGATTAACTGCCAAGCTGAAACAACTGCTGCCGTTAGGGATCACTATTTACTGGGGCCGCTTGCTCTCTATTTTCATTTTAATATTTAGGTATCCTATGCTGTTTAATTCCACTTCTTTTTGCGACACATGCTCTATTGTGCCTATTTTTTATTATTACTGTATTCAGCCAATTATGTAACCTTCTACTGTGTTATAATTGGTTCCTTAGAAATGCCTTACAATTTCCCCCTTAAACTTTTATGTTGCCAACGTCACATAAAAGTGGAGCTGGATATGTGGATCTTTTTCAGCAAACAATAATAATTGCAAAGGTTGCATTGAGTCCGGGTCTGCAACACGCTTCTAGCATGGTATTTGATCAAATGGGACGAATATGTTTACAAGGTTCTTTTAATTCACCTGACAGTGGATATTTATTTTTCTAGGGCTGTCAATTGATTCAAATATTTAATCACAAAATTAATCATCTGTTAAAAATGTACCTTAAAAGGGAGATTTATCAAGTATTTAATACTCTTATTAACATGGGAGTGGGCAAATATGCTTGCTTTATGCAAATGTATGGATATATTTATTATTGGAAATCAATTAACAAGACAAAACTATGACAAATATTGTCCAGAAACCCTCACAGGTACTGCATTTAGCATAAAAAGAATATGCTCAAATCATAACATGGTAATCTCAAGCCCAAGAGGCAACAACAGCTGTCCTTCTCGGCTATGACATGGTTGGTACTGATGGATTTCTTAGGTTTTTCTAGTTTCATATGATACCAGTATCTTCACTCTAGTTTTAAAACTGAGCCCGCTACAACTTAAAAATTGTACGTCGCATTAATGCGTTAAAGAATTAGTGGCGTTAAAACTAATTTGCGTTATCGCTTCAACTTTGACAGCCTTATTATTTTTACAATTATTTTGACAAAAACTACAAACAAGCTTTAACCACATTATTCTAGATTGAGCTGGGAATGAGTCGTGGTCTTAAACGTGCAAAAGCACAACATGTGCGTTGATGGATTGTGCAGTTGCTATTTTCTGGACAGGATTAAAATCACTGACCAGCGCATGCAATATTGAAATCACCGGACCTCACCAAGAGAAATAAATCCCATCCGGACGGGACTACAATCTAAAAATAGCTGCTAAAAATTAACACCACTGTCATGTCAACACCAACTGCTGGTCAGAATGGAAATGGTAAGGAAGCGAGGAGGGACGTGCCAGTCCAAGTTGTAATGAGTGAGCATATGTCCGTACATGCATCGCTGCTCATGATGCGATCAGTGAAATTAAACTTGGAGTCGATAGACATGATCAAATTGTCCCTAATCTGACAGGCTCATTCATCACCCAATGGCAGATTCCTTCCTGTCAGTGCCAGCATCTCAACCTGTTCTGCTGAGCTGCACTGATTGAAATATGAAAAGTATTGTTCAGTGGAGGTACTGAGACTTTTCAACGAGCTCAGAATAAAACTTAATTTTAAAAAGCCTCTTAATATTTAGTGATTCAGTGATGATTATAAAAGGATAGGACACACATAAACACTGTACACAGATTAATTGTTTCTGTTGTCGATTGTGACTGTAGAAGCACTGACAACGACACAATACACAATTCATACACTGTTTTTTAATTGACTTATATTATTGATTACTTTATCTCGTTTATTCGGGCAGATGGAGCGCAGGCCAATCTGGCACTCCTACTTGCCGGGGTCTTGTCCTCCACAGTCTGTTATAATCATTAAAAGCAGAATATGTATTAGGGAAGCTAAAGTGTAAAAGAGCTTTAAATTACTGCACAGCCGTGCTGATAATTTCTTTACCACTCATAGAAAATGAGATTGTCTGCCGCCGTCGTGCATTCAGCTTGTGCCGTGGAGATTAATTCCTGACTCGAACCAGGTGATGCACAGCTCCAAATAAACAATAGTTATCAAATAATTTACTTACACCCCTTATATCCTAATTAGGCATGTTTACTTTGGCAATAATCATTTTCAATTTCACGCCATTTTAACTTGGAGTTAATTAAAACAAGGTTGTTCATTAGCATGGTTCCAGACCCCTTCCCTAGCCGCTGCACCTGCACCATAATGCAATGCAAATAGGTAGCAGGGGGAAGTGAAGTGCTTCACACATTTCCTTCAAGGAAGTCTCAAATGAAATGGCCAGAAAAGGAAAAGAGAAAAACAAACAACAAATATTCTCACAGATGGCAAACGAACTGTTGAAAAATGCTCATTATTAAGTGGTCGTATTTATAAAGAAACACACGTGGACAATAATGTGGCTTTACCACGAGTTTCTTTTTCTCTGTTAAAAGAAACATGCCAATTTCATCCGCATTAGAGCATAAAAATGTTAATTAGCGTATTTACAAAGCCCGTACGTCACCACTGCTCCACGTTATAACCACATCATGCAGATGACAGGCACAGGAACAATCAGGTGCTTATCAACATTTTAAATGAAATGCTCTCCAGAGGGCTGTGTTGGTCCAATGAAAAATAACCCAATTAAAAGAGGCTTGACAAATGACCTTTGTGAAGGTAAAAATAATGAGCAGAATAGCGCCCGGTAAACAGTTGTACTGAGAAACACTAAACACAAAGGTTCCATGACTTGGGGCAGCACTCATGTTAGTTCTGCTCTCGAATGACAAGCCGAGATACGAGCTCGCTGCAATACACATCGTCTAGGCTGTTTTTGTTTCTAATCACAGCCAGCACAGAACCAAACACATTCAAAAGGAACTGAAAGCATTTCTGAGGGCGCTTTCACAAGACATTTAGTCCGTTTTAATCAACCTGTGGTGCGGTTCATTTGGGCAATTTCTAACGTTATTGTACTCTGGTGTGGACTAAAACAACCGAGACCACATGCAAGAGGTGGTCTCGGACTGTTTCCAAGCGAACCAAAACGCAGGCTGTCGATGAGCGGGAGAGGACGGACCTGGACTTCTGCAGGACTCCGATGTTGCTTGACATCTGGGCCAAAGAGAACATACAGAATATGCTAAATAAAGTCCACAAAAGTAGTGACATTTATAAAATCATTCGAGATAAACTAGAGGAGAAGGGATTCATGCAAACAGTTGATCAGTGTCGAGTCAAAATGAAAAAACTTTGTACCTTCGTACACGCCCTTCAGCAAATTATCGTCTTATTTGGTCTGCTTTAATTTGTGCACTGTGAAACCGAGCCAGATTAAATAGAAAACGAACCAAAAATATGAATTTCACTCTGATTCGGACTAACCATACGGACTATGGCTTGTGAAAGCGCCCAAAATTAATAATTATTTCAGTTATAGATTTCTTAAAACTCCTTAAAATCCCTAGGTTTCTGTATAGTAGCAAAAAAAAACCTGAAATGATCCAGAGCCATACTTTGTGCAAAACAGATTTGCCAGTATAAAGCCTTTATTCATAACAGCGACAGTTACTGTGACGCAACCCAGGCTATTAGTTTCATCTGTCAAAAATTCAAAAGACAAAATACACCGCTCACTTCAGAAAACCCCCCACAATCCCAAGACACGTTTTAGAACCATGAACTGCCTTATTCTATTCACACAAAGCCACTCCTACACAATTACGTGAAGACTTTTCTGCCCTTTATTGTTGATAAAGTTGCCGTGCATCAGAGCCTGAATTATACCCTCCCAGTTTTCCTCTATCAAGCAGCGGGGTATATCAGAATTAATTAGCTTGTGGGCTTTTCATCTCGTACAGTATGTGTGTATGCTTAATTTGACTAAAATGTGATTTTAGTGCCGCTGTGGAGTCTAGATTCACTGCAGGTTTATTTATTGTAATCCAATCCCATTTGAAATAGGCCCTAATGAACTGTCTCCCCTCCCACGACCGAGATAAAATGTGTTTTGGTGCAGCTACAGAGAGCATTATGACAGGGCCAAGTGTACTCTACAAAACGTATTTCAGGTATAGCACATATTCTGTTACGCGGTAGCATTAATGCTCACTTTCATATCGTCGTGGCTGTACAGTATGTGGCCCGCTCCATGGCGTGGTTGTTCACAGCAAAGGTTATGCTCCGGTTGGCATGATGACAGCATTGTGATCTGTTTGTTCTGTATGTAGCAGCCGTGTGCGGTGTCAGTGTCTTCATTAAGCGAGCGAAGGAACCTTACTTCCCTCAAAGGCAAGTCTTGTTCACAGTGTGAGGAGTGGGGGTGGGGGACCTCTGGTGTTTCACAACCCATGGCTTCACAGCCCATGCTCTCTGATTGATGTTTTTATAAGTAAGACCTTGCACTGCTTTCCCCCTGGGCCGTGCCTATGCTTCCTGGTATCAATCACATATCATTTCCATTCTTGTGCCGTCGCCTGACAGAAATACTGTAAAGGTGATCTATGTGTGTGTGTGTTAAGTAATTATTAAGTGTCCAGCTCCACTAATAAATCATTCACATCACACCGACAGCCCTCTTTCTAACCTCTCTCCTTTTGCCCCATTCCCCCACTTGCCTCTTTGCATTTTCTCTCTCTCTGCTTTCTCAAACATCATCAAAGCTGCAAAGTATAGTATGCTTCATTTCTCTTTCTCTGGAGTACAGTTGGTTTCCAAGGGACTTTTACTTGCTGTGCAGCAGCCTGAGTGAGGGAGGGAGGACGTGCCGACCGGACATGTTAGGAGGCCTTGGACTGCCATGGCGTTAATGAGATGGCTGCCATCAATCAAGGGCTGTGGGAGATGACTGTAAATAAGGCTGTGATCATGGGAGGTGAGTGATGACAAGCGGGGTTTCTGGCCCAGTGTACTCCCTCACGTTTGACTTATGTTAAAATGTCATGTCAAAGTGACAGAGGTCAAAGGTCGGGGCAAAGCTGGGACCGATAATGTCCTCACACACAGCAGCATCCCCCATCAGCCCAGCAGCTCTGGAGACAACCAAGAGATGTTGAACAAGTTGTACAGAAAGAGGAAAAGTAGAGTGACGATGTAGTCATACAGTATGTGAGCTGTGGTCATCAGACATGTGAAGTTTCTTAAATAATTTAGCCTAAATTGCTGCATACCAGCTATAGCACCCACCCATCTTTTGAGTATCATACCGCTTTCATTTCTGTATATATCTAGTTACCATCTTGATGCATGCTGCTATAAAATTTGGGGATCTTTTGTTTCCTCTTTTTCATTTTTTTTATGACCTACGACCTTGTTACCAGCCGCGACCGCGACGCTGGTATTGTTTTCACCTTGTGAGTCTGTGAGTGAGTCGTCATGGCAAAATGTGGTCCTGGAGACACCTACTGTAGCGGGAACTACCACAGAGGAGGTTTTCAGTACTTAGAGTACTTTTGAGTGCTAGCCAAGTGTTAATATATCCAGATCTTGTCTCTGTGATAGCGTTGCAACTGTGCAAGACGCAGTCACCAAACTTTACAGGTGTGCAGTTGAGATCAAAGTGAAGGTCGAGTTCGAAGATGGGCGTGGTCCGAGCAAGGGGTGGGGACGGCAAAGGAGCCAGTGCCGCCCCACACACACTTTACACCACTGGTCCAATTTGGCGTCACGGAACATTACAGGTGTGCAGCTGAAATTAAAATGAAGGCCGTGTTCAAAGATGAATGTGGTCCGAGCAAGGGCGCCGGAAGTAGGGGTATAGGAATCGGGGGAAAAAGCCATTACCCCCACCCACACACACACACACACTTTCACGCCCGTGGTCCGATGTGGCGTCACGGCTGGTGTGATCCCATCACAGGATGATCTCTAGTTGACAGTTATGATGATGTGAGTGATTCGTGCTCTGACAAAGGGCTGTAAAACCTGGTCAAAATGCTGAACAGTAGGGTAAATCTTTTCTAGGGATCACACATATAGTCTGGTGTTTACCTGTGAAAAGTATTTTTGCCAAATACAGCTCTTTTTTCATAACATGCTATTTTAGTGATCTCAATCTAATCCTGTTATAGCATGCAGGCGGCTCCTGGCTTTTTCCTTCACAGGTGTGTACGTAGAAGCCCAGTGTTATATAAAGCTATTTCTAAAATATTATTTTATTTTATTCAGGTATGAAAACTCCCACTTTCTTTTTTTTTTATTTGTTTTGCTTCTGCTGGGGTTTTTAGTACAGACTTTCATATTTTGTAGACACATATTGCAGTCCTATCTATGTTTTTTTATATATATTTATTGTTAACATTTTTGGAGATGGAGTGGATGAAAAAAAACGTTCTTTTTAGACATACTAATGTCAGAGTAGTTAATATTAAACACTTTTGTTAAAAACGTATTTGACTTTCAGGAAAGGAGAACTGTGACATTTGTAATGGCTTATGTATTTATTCAGTCAGCTGAAAGCCTTGCTGAGGAGAAGTGTAAGGTAGAGCAAAGTCATATGATGTTTCTGTACTGAAATACCTTCTTTTCTTTAACTGGAAGCCTTGGACGGAGTGACTAAACCTCCCAGCCGTCAAAAGAACATTGGCCCTCGTTTGCTTCATCTCCATACACACAATGTAGATTGTGTAGCTTGACCGTGAGAGCAGACCAGCTACATTAGTAACTACAGTAAATACATTTTCTGTGTCGTAGAGACATTACTGCTCCTGCTGCTGCTGCTGTTTTTGCGACGCAGTTGTTGTAGACAACATGTCATACTTGCATCACCTTTGTCGACAAAGTTGCAACTAATCAGTTGTCATTTTGATATGAATATTAAAAGTGAAATCAGAAGCAAAGAAGCCAGGTTAGACAGATGTATATGAAGCCCACCCACCAGTCTGACGCAGGGCTATAAAATACTTTGTGACAGTTTTCTGTTTGTGTCAGTGTCGCCAGATTCACTGTCGACCCGCAGGTCGACCAGCCTACGGAGGGAATCCCACCACTCCAGATGGCCAGCCCACCCCTGCTGTCAGATCGTCATTGACTGTTTTTTTTAAGCTAACTTTGATCACAGTTAATCAGTGACAAATTACCCTCTCTCTTCCCTGTTCATTTGTTGATGGATGGCAGTCTGATCTGAGAGAATCAAAGACTAGCCTGTATTGCAGAGTGTGCAGATCAACACGGCTGACGCACTCAACAGGAGGAAAAAGACGGGCACATGTGACGATAAGACACGTGTCACCAGAAGCCAATAATTGTGTCACAGATGCTGTAAAGGTGACAGGCGAGACTACCAAGAGAGTAGGGCTGCACCATTATGGCCAAAATGATAATCACGATTATTTTGATCAACATTGAGATCACGATTATTCATTGATTTTAGCGACAACATATTGTTATTGCACTTTCACATTAAAATAAACAGAGCACTGCTTTTACTCTTTGCTGTGCTACATTCCTGCTAATGAACACATTAGGGCTGAATGATGTTGGAAAAAACTGACTTTGCAATATTTCTTTTCTGCTATATCTAATGCAATATGAAAAAAATATAGGAATATTCAACCTACTCTTTTATTAGCTATATTTTAAAGTGAAATGCTTCAATCTGGTGCACTTCGAGAGCAAAATTAGCAACATTAAGAGCTAGATGCGCTTGATTTGATATGCAGCAGAGTTTTCTCTGAGCAGAACGCACAATTTAAACATCAATATCGCAGGCAATCATGTTAATTTAATTGTGGGAAGCCAAAATCGTGATCGCAATTAATATTCGATTAATTGTGTATCCCTACAAGAGAGATCATTTTAATCTTAAATGAGATCATTTTGAAACCAATTTTGCAGTTACATCATCATTTCTATTTGTGGCAGGCCACCATGATAAATATATTCTATATGGGGAAACAACTAATTTACAAGTCCATTTTTTAAAGGTTGACTGACCAATTAATAAGTTGATTTGTGCAGTTTCAAAATAGGCTGATATTTAAATGCTGCTTATACGAGAGCTCTTGCTCCTCCTGACAGCTCGCCTGCCCTGCAGACCTGCTGGCCTTCCCTTTCATGCCACCACATGTGTGTTAGCCACCCACAGCAGCTATTGATAGTGGCCTTTGAGATTTGCTTCAGCTAGGTGCCCACCCACAGCGAGGTCTGTGTTATAAAACATAAACAGGCCGCTGTAAATAAATGCCCCAAAGTTCCTTCACCCCTGGGAGTAAACCTGTAGGTGTGTATGCACCATTGTGTGGCATAACATGTTAAAAATAAGAATGTTTCTTACAAAATAAAACAGGAAAAGCATTCTGTGCAATATCAACAACATTATTACAGAATCCTTCAAGTTTCAACATCTGCATTACCTCCCAGCCATTCTGCTACTAAATAAAACACCCAACTGAGAGGAGATTTGTTGAGATAATTACACATTACTGTTCAGATGGGCTTCAGAAAAAGCTCAGATATCTGAGTGAGGTGATGAGGGCACTAGAGAAGGGCTTTGTTACACGCATTAACATGTCTACTATAAAGCATTGTATATGCAAGCCCTTAGGGTTCACAGGGCCCTAGATTTCAAAGCTCGATATGCAAGTATGATATTTCTAATGCAAATTAGCTGGAAAATGACCTCTTTTGATTTTTATGTACTGGAATTTTAAAAAGATCAGAAAAGGATGAGCATGCTTAATAACACTTCAGATAGAGTATTTATTTTTTCCCTCCGATCACCTTTACTCCAGCTCTTTCAAAAGTCAATACAAATGCATTGTTTAGCCAACTAATAACACAATCTCTTGAGAGAGATAGAAGGAACTTCTCATATACCAGGAATAAACCAATTCCATAAAGTGCATGATTATTACATGAGTGAAACACAGCTCAGATGGAGATACTGACTGTGGTATTGGTTTTAAAGGAGCACTGTGTAAGATCTAGCCTCATGCTCCAAATATGTAAGAGGCAGCATTTCACCTCTATACTGGGTCCATACAATCTCAATATGCAGTCATCAGTAACTTAAAAAAAAAAAAAAAAAAAGCCAACTACTAGCTAACAGCAGGGCAAGAATACACAAAATTCATCCAAACTGCTCAAACTCTGAGAGACGGTGAAAATAACACTGTTATCTTATAATCTTCACGTGTGGCGTGGGTCTATATTGTGTTTACTGTGCCACAAAGCGGAGGCTGCACGGTCCGTGTACATTTTGATAGTTTGTTTATTGGATTAAATCCTATGTGGAAACGAGAAAATGACCCGCACCTTTGTCTCGACCTCCACGCCTTTCAGGAGACCTACTCGCCAGGAGTAGAGCGTGCAGCGGCTTCGGGTGACAGACCAAATACGAACCTTAGCGCGGGGAGTCACAGCTGGGTAGGGATGTCACGATACCAGAAATTTAGCAGTCGATATCAATACCAGTGTAATTCCATGATTCTCGATTAGAGACCACGGTAAAAAAATAAACAATTAAAAAAAAACTCCATGTACTTCAACATCCACTCCTTTATTACCGTTTGCATACTGTTTTTTGTTAGGAAGGTTATCATTCCCTCTCTGTTATCTATAATTTGAGCTAACTGCTAATTGAAAGTTTGTGTCCCGGAGAGGTGGAGGGGAGGACGAAACGAAAACAGAAGTCGTTTTTCTTATTTCTTCCATTTTTAATTTAATCCAATAAACATATTATCAATATGCACACGGACACATGTTCCTTCAACGTGTTTGACAAGTCCTCAGGGCAGCTCTACTATACTATTACGGTGTTGTAAATTCACGTTAACATAGTGCATCTAGTCGTTGCATATTACAAGTCTAACAGTGTGATGTCTGTATTAAATAAATAAAAAGTGCTAAAGGAATGAGTCCTAAACCCCAGAAATGAGTTCGCATTTTAGCACTTCCGGTTCCCTCAAATGGGTTTTTTCGAGCACGCCTTGGCATTCTCATTTCCGTAGATATCTCTGCAACACAACGCAGACGTCTTTGACATAACATCAACACTGTAACCTCTTCACATTCTGTTGATCATGTTAGTTCTTGCCAGATCTTACACATTACGCCTTAAATGTTCTAACAGAATTGTCGATAACATCGTCCAAATTTGACTTGATCCAGGACTTGCTAAAAGCTCTGCTTGTCCATCTGGTTAATGTGTTGAAGTGAAAAGAGCATGGCCCCCATGGGAATGTGTGAGAGGTAGGCATACTGGATGTCTGTTTACTTCCTTGTACACAAATGCAGTGAGTTTAATTAGTGTAGCTCCATGTAACTCTCCAGTCAACTGGCCATCTCTTCAAAGAGGCAGTTAAATAGATCCCTGCAGCATCTCCATCAACATGGTTGTATTGGATTAAAGTAGAAGAGACAATCCTTTGGAAAATTTAGAATGATGGCTTTGTTGTTTTAGTCTACAACTTTTCTAAGATTTCAACTAAAACAATTAATATGAAAGCCACTGTAGAGGCCTGTCTCTCCAGTGAATGAGTGCCATCACTCATGATGATGACGCAGAAAACCATTTCCAGTCCATTATTTCTCTTGCTTACTGCCTCCACTACTAAGACTGTAGCCTATTCACTCACCTGAGAAGGCCTGAGCACCAAACCAAGGATATAAATCTACTGCTGAGCTGTGGCAGACGAGGTGAGCGATGGGATACTAATAACACAGAGGACTGAGAGAACAGGTAATGGTGGAGAGTTTTTCCAACAGTTCAGATATCAACCTGACACAAAATTGCTTTGTTCTACGAACTTCTGCTGTTAACTGTGGAATGGATGGCACAACTTGAAACACACACACACACACAATGCAATCACTGAAGTCTTTAAGCATGTGCTGAACGCATAGCCTATTCAAAATTAGAATAGTAAATAATAGGGGTGGGAATCACCAGAGGCTCCACGATACGATATTATCACGATACTTAAGTCACGATGCAATCTTATTGCGATTTTGCAATTTATTAACTTTATTTCAAATGCAAATTATGCAGTTTGTCAACATCTGTTTTATCTAATAAGATACAGTTTTGACTCAGAGTTTTGATTCACATATCTTGATGTCAGAGGTCAAGGGACCCCTTCGAAAATGGCCATTCCAGTTTTTCCTCGCCAAAATTTAGCATAGCTTTGAAGCTTTATTTAGAGTTCTTTCTGCTAAGCTAACATGACATGGTTGGTACCAATGGATTCTTTATGTTTTCTAGTTTCATATGATACCAGTATATTCACTCTAACTGTTAACACTAAGCACACTACAACCTCTGAAACCAGAGTAGCATCCGGGCCCGCCGGCGGAGCACCAAATTGTTAAGAGGTAGGTTAAGAGGAAAAGTTTGTATAATAAAAGATCAATACTTGACATCCGTGTATCGATACAATATCGCCACTAGGGCTAACCCGAAAGCTTCGATCGTTGCCATGGTAATCAACCTCCAAATCAGTATTCAAAAGCCGCGTTTTTGTTTGTTTATATATATATATATATATATATATGTATATATATATATATATATATATATATATATAAGTATGTAATAATAATATAGAAATCCCAAAATAGCCCATGAAATAAGGAATAATCCCACAACATTAGTAATTATTCATATTCAACATTAATTATTATTAGTTATTCTCAGACGGATATGGCTGTTTGTTATGTGTAGAGGAGCGTGTGTGCACAGTAGCTTTGATTACCTTTGAAAATTTCCCCTAATGCATAATTGAGTTTTGGGAATTACAAATGATAAAATATTCGTCTGCTCCTAAGACAGTTTCCATTGAGCTTAACAGAAACATTACCTATTTTCTAAATCACACCAATTGGTAATTTCCTTGATATTATATAGTGCAAAGCAAAACAAAAATACACTGCAACAGACTACTGCACATCAAATCATAGAAATAATATACTGGAAGTGATGCCTGAATGTTTGTCCTCACAGTGGGATGTTCTCGTGTGCTTACAGTTCACTGTCCTGTGACACTTGAGGCTGCAGTGCCAAAAGTCCAGTCTCTCCAATTACAGATCCAATGCACTCATCCATTTGGGTTGTTTGGGAACTGCCTGTCCCCTCCCATGGCCCCTCTATCCCTGGCAGCTGACAGATGTTTATCCTTTCTTGTGTCGAATCAAACTACTACTTTTAAACTTCCACACATGCTGTTTTGAGCTGATATTTCACTGGCGACTGTTTGTGTGAACAGTTGCTGCTGTCGATCCACTTTTATTATGTCTCATTTCATTCATTTGGTCTCATCAGCTATGATGTTGAGTTTTCACTTTTTACAGGGGACAGATGAATGCTGCCTTCATATAGGATTATTTGGCCATTGAAAGATACATCGCCAGCCCAGTAGGTTTGGGCAATATGTTAAAATTTTCCAACCGGCCATCGTCAGCCCAACAACCGGCGATCGCTGATATATTCATGCTGCCGTAGATTCAGCTGGGAAATCAGCTGTTTGAGCAGCAGAGCATCGTAAAACACACTTCATTCAAACAGAAACAAAAAAAATAAAACTCAGCAAAACAGTCTTGGTTAGTCTTTTCAACAATCAGCAACTCTGGTTTGGTCTAAATAAACCCTTAATCAACTGTGTTTGATGTGAATATGCCAGCTCTGCATGTTGTTTTCCCCCGCTGTATCTCTCTCTGCCCGCTGAGCAGCTCTCGTTCTTCGGAGGCAGATCATTAAATTATCAAAATAAAATGACAAACATCGCCCAAAAATAACTGCCCACAAAAAAACAAATCGGTGATGTTCTCAGCCAATCACCAATAGCCGATATATTCGTCCAATCGCCTAACCCTAGTGCTCAGCTCATGTTTCAGACATAGGGTTCTCGTATTTTTCGGCTATTTATAAGAGAGAAAATAAGAAAACATTTGTGAATTGGTCTCAGTGTCACAGGCTTCCACTTCGTCCTTAACTGGTTAGTAGATGTGGACAGGTGGGTGTTTTAAGCCACACAACACGCTGTACGGCTCCAAGGTCATGGTTCAGGCTCGGCTCAGCGGGACCCCACTCATGTAGCTGTGACTTCACTGGGCTTGCTTTATGAAGCATGTAGCTCAATGTGATCACAGTGTGTACTATTTCTACATGGTACAGTAGCCCCGGCTGATTACGCCTTGGCTATCTGTACTTGGCTCTTGCTTACCGCCACTACCTCCATGACCTCTTCATCTTCATTAACATGATATCCACCCTTTACACGCAAACAGACACTATTCCTTCTCCACTCTGCATCATCCTCTCCTCACCCGATGCACTTCTATCTGCAGGAAAAAAAAAAAAAAACCCAAGCAACATTGATTTTCTAAAGCTGCCGTCTGATGTAGAATGATTTAACAGCGCTCGCGCCCCTCCCTTGGTATGAACTCTACGTATGAGCCTGTCCAGAGCAGGGCAGGGCTGAATAACTCAGACGTGCTGATGGATTTGGATGAGACCCTGTCCGCCCTCCTGTCTCCATAGCAGCGGTAATGATGGCAGCAGCGCCAGTTAAAGTGCACAACATGCAGACGGCCATCCATATAGATAAGAGGAACAAATCACAGCTAGTGTCTTTCAGCGTAAATTAGCGTCCATCCCCTTGAATTACTGAGCCAACCTGTGCCTTATCTGCCATTATCAACACACCACGACCGCCAAGTCTGGTTCAACTAAAAACACAATACACCTATCATCTGGCCAGGAGTGTAATCTGATACCAAGTTACCAACCCCTCTAGAGGTTTACACCTCTACTGGAACAGTGGTGATGAAATTATCTAACAATTACTAACATCCCCTGGATTCACACATGTATACTTTAGAGTAGCTGCTGATTCTGCCACAAAGCCCCTAAATTTGGTGTCCATAATAAAAAAATGTTGGTGGCCCAAATGTAATTTTAAATAAAAAACTATACAGAAAAGGAAATTGAATGCAACTTGACACAGTCTTCCTCAACTGTGACATTAACAGAATGAAAATATGTAATTAATTATTTAGATAAAACTCAAATTCTTTGTTCTCTACCAGTCTCTTGGTGGTATCTCTATTTTGCATTAAAACACACAGTTCAAGCAATTAGGAAATAAATTATCATATTTTTATGTAAATATTTGCGTTGATTAAAAAAGATCCTGGCATCAGTATTTTTAATTATTATAATCTGCTTAGAGCTAGTTTAGGAAGTTAAACAGGTTATAATTCCCTCTAATGTATATTTAATATTGCTGTGAAAACATCTCCTTCAAACAACTGAGATTTATTTAACTTTCTAGACAAAAACAAAAATTTACAAGATTACATTTAAACACATAACATTAGAATTAACCTTCGCTCAAAACTCATTTTTACCGAATACAGCCTGAATGCAATGAAACCCAATGGAACCTCTGTTAACGTCAGCCATCCATTGCAACGCTTTATAAGTGAACGACAATAGAACAGGGCAGTCACGAGACTTGAGGCCAGTTAGGACCATCAAATAGAAAACAATGCAATCAAACACTTTTGTTGCGGACGCTTGCTCGCGTTACATTCAGTTAGGACATGGACACCGTAATCGCATTCTCAAGAGAGACCTGATAAAACTTGGTGGCCACATGAGACCACCTACAGGGGACAATTGGTGGCCACAGAGTAACTTTTTGTGTCCACAGGTCATCGGGCCATGGTTAATGTCGAACCCTGTTTTATACTGATCATGTTGCGTATAATGTGTTTGCTCACAATTACAACATACTCAAGCTCAAGAGGCTACAGGGCAGAATGTCAAGAATAAACACTTTGTAAATAAATAGGCTTAATCTATGCACCAAAATGTCCCATTCCTTTCTTTTTTGGGGCTCATATTGACAACGGTCTTGCAAAAGGAGAAAGAGCTGGACAAATATAATGGCTCGGGATGCTAAAGCTGTTAGGACTTTATCCCTTTAGCTGCTCAACACACACTTAGACATCAACCAAAGGTGGGTGTATGGTGATTTTCCAGTTTAAACACAAGGGAAGAGGGAGGAAGCCTTAGAAATAGTCTGTATTCTTTAGCAGTTTAACATTCCAGGCATGCAGCAGCACAGAGATGAGAGAGGGGCTCAAAAGGTTTAGTTTGGGTTGCAGAATGAAACAGCTTCACTGTGTGTGTGTATATATAGTAATATAAATGTTGAGGTTGCTCTGTAATAATTAGAGAAAGGACGGTTCAGTAGGTTTAATAATATTTTCCAAATCAATTTAGCATGGCTATAAATGAAGCTGACTGCAAGACAGACAATAAGTCATGCAAACCTCATTAGGCTTTCCTTTTGTGAGTGTGCGTCTGCAGTAGTTATTGCATTTAACTATAATACAGATTATGTGATAATAGCTTATTAAATTCAAAGTTCACTGTGGTTGTGGAAATTAATTTCAAGCAGTGAGCATACCTTTCTGTAACATTTAGGTATGCAAGACTTCCTTAATTGCATGACAAACAGAATTACCCCAGCAGATAATAGAAAGCACCAACACTGCATTATTGAGTGTTGGTACTCAGTGAGGTCCACGGCAACGCAAGCTTCATCAGCGAATGTTTACTGTAGATGAGAAATTAATTCATATTCACTGCATAACCATTTACTGTAACCAGTTCTTGTCTTTTTCAGGACTGAAAGACAAATTAGTTTGATTGTCTTCCATGTGTACTTCAAACGGCCTTAAATTGTTACAAACTGGTTTCTTAAAGGATGAAACTTTTACTAGTGTGTGGCCATTCCTGCTCCATTTACTGTGGTTTAACCTTTATTTTAACAGCGCAGAATACGGCTAAAAACAGTATGTTTATACAAACCCTTCAAGGTCAAATAAAGAGTCTTTATCTGCCCATCTTTACCCTTGGACTTAACAATCTCCAACAGCAGTTCTTTTGTAAAACACTATAATCAACAATTATTGCACGGTGCTTTAGGTCGAGATTGTGTTTCATGAAAGCCATCTCAGGATAGGAAAAGGTACTGTAAGAGAGCCTGTTATCACAACCCTTAAAATCACAGTGGTTTTATCAAGTCATTTGGAAAGTAAACGAAAGTAAACTACAGATATACCAAACTTTTTAAGACATCACGGCAAGTAAAGCCTTTGCTGAGCTTTGCTTAAAGTGTAAACAGAGTTTTCAGACAGTTGTATTCACAAGACTTTAAAAACAAGTCACAGTCTCAACAGCTGTACCCTCAATAGCTACTGGTTAGTGGTTCACATTGTGCTCCCTAAAATCAACAATAATATATTTGGTTTGTCTACACTGAAGGATGAATTATTATCTCTGCACCCCAGTGGAAGTTCTCTCACCTCCGTCCTACAGGCATCCATATTGTTGTCATAGCTCAGAGCTTATCACCTGCAAAATTGACAATATTATGACTATTACGATTTTTAGTGACACAGTCATGCGTGAACATACTATAGAGTAAAGGCTTATGGTGAAATCCCTCTGTGTTAAGGAAGATAATGGATGAATGATTTCCTCCCAACCTCACTGTTCCAACTCTGCCAATTGAAAAAAAAGCCTACAATCAATCATGGATGTGACATAAGCCCACATCTCGGAGTTTAAATACCAGTTTTGTTGGCACAATGGTATTATAAAAGCAGAGCTAAAATCAATTAACTGAAATCTGACATAGGCATTACTAGCGTTAAGGTGTTCAAGAGCAGTGTGCAGGACAAGGAAACGGCATCCTTAACTGACCTATTAGGTGATAGGCAAAGCTCTCTGGAAGCAGATATAAAACTACAAGTCTCTCAAATAATTGCATTACCACAGATGCAAACACATTTGGCTCATAATCATGTTATTGGTGTTTTATTGGATACAGGTACAAGAATGTTCTTCAAAGAAAATGTCAGTATCAAACATGCTAAAACAGCTGATTTTAGCACACATCTAAAAGATCTTCAAAAGGTCATCATTGTAAATGAGAATTGGTTCTCAATTGATTTTACCTGGTTAAATAAAGGTCAAATAAAAAAAAATAAAAAATCTTTCCACACCAAGTCCACATTTTTTGGTATGCATTTTTTTGATCCGTCATCCGATAAAACACAGAAACCTAGTACACTGAGTCCGATGTGTTTTATTATTCTATTTCTTGCAAAAAATTCGCAATATGAGACAAAACTGAAGTAGTTATGTGGGTGCAATGGATAGCGCTATAGTCGCAAACAGGGCTAATGAATGAATACATTTAGCAAGAAGCTATCGTTCTGATTTCAAGCTGTTCTGCAATCACCTGCCACAATCAAAGTTGTTTGACTAAAGTGGTCAAGTGGCCTTTAGATGGGGAATAAAATGCAGAAAATTGAACCTGTTCCGAAAACTTGAATGACTACAATTTCAAAGTCTGTGTGTAAACGTGATTAACACAACGTGAGATCATATATACATATATATATATTTCTAAATGTGCGACAATTTTGGACGAAAAATTAGATGCCGAAAATGCCGAAATCTGACAGATCTAAAAACTTATTTTTTGTTGTTTTATCTCTATAAATTGACATCTTCTCTTATGGTCAGTTGATTTGTCATTTAAATGGCAAACTCTTGAATTGAAAATGCACACACAAACCTTTACAGTAGTTGTGCCTTTGTGAAAAACGACTGATCATCCCTTTAGGAAGTGGATCTTTTAGTGGTATACATATGCACATCCAAGTTTAGAGACCCCTAGGCTCTTGCTGGGCTTTTGCTTGGCTATGTGTGGGAGGTTTGCTTCTCATCTTGGTTAATAACCATCTCACTCAAATCATGTCTTTCCTCTTGGAAACACATTTACAGCTCTTATCCTGCCAGTGATTTTAGTATAGCTGGGGTCTTCACAGACCATCACTCTTTCTGAGTTTCTGAATCAAGGCTAAGGAGCTGAAAGCCTCTTGTGCGCTGCCAGGTCTGCCTACTGTACATCTCTCTCCATTAGTTGTGTCAGCCTGTCCCTCTCTGATCACAGCCACACACATACACAAAGACATAGATACATGCACACACACACACACAACGTCAGAGATGCATGCTAGAGATACACATACACACAGTTGGAGGCTGCAGATGGGCAGTGTCAGATAGCCTCGCTCTGCAAACAAGCTCGGGAGGACGACATCATGCCGAAACGGCGCATTAAACGCTATTAGCCTGTCATTTCATCTAAGTGAATCCTTTCTCGATTCCTCTGCTTAGCGAATGTCTTTGGGGTCACAGCTAAAGACGAAGAAAAAAAAGATAGGCAAATGAAGCAGGGCCACTCACCCTAATGGTGCTTGTGGGAATGACATAGAGGATAATGTGTTGTCAACGATCACAGAACAGGATCTGAATCTAATTATACACGGAGAAGAGCAGTGGACGTCGGTCTGTTTTGTACTTTTGAGAACATGCATCTACATAAAAACTCAAATTAGTAAATTAGAACATCCAATGAGCTGTGCAACGCAAAACAGTGATTCGTGTTAAGGGTCTTTCATACAGTGTGGTTTGAGCTGCGATCGCCGCTGGGTTCAGCGCACGCAGCACCCGACAAGTGGTGTTGCACAAGCCACTGGAAATAATAGGTTTCAGAGCGCCGTGGTGCTTTCATAGAAATAAAATAAGAGTAGAAGGGTCATTGAACTGTTTGCTGTGGTAATTTGACTAGTACAAAAGAAAATGGCGATTGTTGTTAGTTGTTATGATGACAACAATTACGCTCCCATACAATTAAACTGCATAACCAAAATACGTTCTGAGGGAAATATATTGTCTTCAGAGTTTTAAACACGTGGTTAACGTTGTAAATTGAAACAAAATAAAACTATGTTTCACGCAGGACTAGGGCTGTATAAAACCACAATGTCTGTGATGTAAACAGAGTTTAATATGATCTGGTCTGACAGACATCTTTAAAACAAAAATGCAATTCTTCCACTGTTCTTCTGCTCTCTGCATTTCCAAAACAACATCAAGGATTTAATTCTGTTCCTGTATAACCAGTATTATTAGTATGTCTACCATAACTTAGCTGGCTAAGCACATTATGTTTCCAACTTTCCTCCAAGATCCCTGATGACTCAACTTTCGTCTGAGCTGACAATGTCTGAAGTGTAGTCCATGGATCCTGTATAAAGTTCGAGCGACACAGCAAAGCCTTTATAGTAAAGTCTGTTATGATGTTACCGATTTATTTATTTATCTATTCAGCCTGACATACTGGATGAAACGGCGCCATTCAGCCCTATTTGAAAAGCTGTTGTCTGGTGCCTCCATGCAGACGGCTTTATAAATCAATATGACTCCACAAAGTCAGACCAAAGCCTCAATGGAGACTAAACAAATGATTAATATGGCTCAAGGTTTTGATAAAGGTCAATTTGGTAAAAGTATGCAACGGTTTGAAGCAATTACCACCAGTGATCTGGCCCCACCTGCACAATTGGAGTTGCCATGGATACTTGCTGAGCAGGAAATGGAGATGCTTACCCTACATGACAACATCTTAAATGTATTCATTACATCTCTGTTTGGCGGTGGGTAAAGTTGGACACATGGATTTCTCCTAAATATTCAACGGGAGAAACTGGTTCAATTGCAGGATAGCACGCTTACAGTATACTTTGTGCTATTGGATGTGATTGCACAGAAGACACACACTTCTTACTGCCAGGCTCTCCAGGTAGGAAAAGGACATAATGTGAAGCAAAGCTTTGTGTGAATCTGGTTAAGACTTGATTTAAATGGCTAGTGTCCTAATCATTATGTATGTAGCAGTGTGAGATTAATGTAATAATAAAGTCATTTTTTTATTTAGGCATTTAACAAAAAAAAAACTGTACAAATACCGTACACCACTATAAAATGTGGTGTTACTTCATCAGGAGTTCAATGACCACTGAAGTTCTCTGTTACACTACCACGAACAAAGCAACCCGAAGTGACATTAGAGGGTGGAGCTAAGTACAACCGAATGCTGAATAATACAATTTTAGGCCACCAAAATGTTACAATTAACTTTCACGAACAGAAAACACAAACAAATTTGTGACAAAAACATGGGACACTCCCAGACCAGACAACCTCGTGGTAGCGACCTGTCAATCACAAGGAAGCCACGCCCTAAAGCATCCCCTGCTTTATGGTCCATTTGATTCTAAATGGGACCATAATTTACTAAATGAACATCATGCTGTTTTGAAGAAGACTTGAAACTAGCGATTGAGACCATAAACTCATGTTTACAATGTTTACTGAGGTAATAAATCAAGTGAGAAGTAGGCTCATTTTCTCATAGACTTCTATACAATCAGACTTATTTTGCAACCAGAGGAGTCGCCCCCTGCTGGCTATTAGAAAGAATGCAAGTTTAAGGCACTTCAGCATTGGCTTCACTTTTCTGAACCGGAGGTAGCCCACTGCTCACCACCAACTCAACTAGCAAGCAGTTTCAGACATACTCCAAGATATCATGTTACATGACGTCAGCAGATTACAGTCAACAATTCATTCAGCTTCATAGACACAAGAAGGGGATCAAATCCATGCTGAACTATATTGTTATTAGCTCTCAATAAAATAATCACATTATTATTGCTCATGAAATAAGCACCTTGTCATTTCATAAAGATTCTGTAGCTCATTGATTAGCAGTACCAGAGGTTAAGACAAAGAGCAAAAGACAACAATTGACACATTTTTCAAATATGAAAAGTCCATTATACTTCTGCTAATGCTGCACAGTAATAATATCCAACCAGGCTCACCCCTTAACATTATGATATTCTATATGTTGTCTACTTTGCTATACATTTACTGATAGGAACGTTAGCAGAACTTCAGCATTTTAATTAGTAAACACTAGTATTTTCACGCATTATTTATATGATTAGCTGAATGAATAGAATGGTAATTTACATTAACAGCCCAATTACACTTTCGTGGACCACAAGGTCAGAGAAGCAAACCCCCATATGTATTAGAACATGGGAAGTGTCAAGCAGCATGCTCCCCTTCACCCCGGGGGCACAGATAGGTGTGAGGAAACCAATCACTTCGAGTTTTCCACCTTATACCGGGCAGCCTAAAGGGAGATACCTCAGCACATCAATGTAAAAGCTAAGTCTTGACCATCTGCTGATGGTACTGAAAAAAAAAATCTGCTACATTATTATCTTAGATTTAGGAAAGTAAGCCAGAAACTCATTAGGGTTTTAGGAAAACTCCAGTGTTTCCCCCACTGGCAGAATATTGGATGTGACATTCTTCCGTAGTGCAATATTTCTAAGCTATGGCTGTCATCAATATGATTTGCCAACATTGTAATTCAACAGATATTAACATGAGGTAGTGACAAACACGATGATAAAACCTGATTTTTTTTTTTTTGTGGGAGATATCTCAGTGCAGTGACACTGGCTTCTGAGTGAGCAGCGTTTTAATTAAACCCCCAAACACAAGAGCTATCGATAAAAGTCTTCACAACTTAATGCCTTGTGAGTTGCTGCCATGGATGTGAAGAGATTGGTGGGGTTATTTACACCATAGGGGCAGAGTTAATCTGCCTTGATGCTCTTAGATCTCTAATCAAATAGAAAGAGATTGTAAATACCACAGAATAATCCACCCAACTCAAGTCAGATGACTTCCCGAGTTTATAAAGTGAAAAATGGTTGAGTTGAACATACAGTATGTGTAGTAAATACTCTTGTGAGAGCATTACTTCCTCTATTCCTATATGAGTGGTGTGTCAAGCTACCCATAGGGGTGTGAAGTTCTCGTCCTGATCGACAAAGGCAACCGAAGGCCAAGTCTTACATAAAAGTGCAGCGCAACGTGGCACCGCTTCAAGTCTGAAATTGCAATTTGCTCATTCAGTTTGAAGGTGATATGTGTGACAGGATTGGGCGGAGGAACGTTGGGACGGCTGAAAAGAAACTAGTTAGCTACACTAGCATCTTTAGCACGGAGGTGGAGTGGCTGCTCCAAGCCCAGAACCTCGTGGGTTGAGGAGAGTCCGACTCTAGCTACCATAAACAACACATTACTACCGTTTGTATTTTCACAGTGACTCAATAAAGATTCAGTCAAACACTTCAAACGATTCCAACCCATACTGGCCAATCAAGATTCATTGGTTTACATGAGTTCACTGCTAGTCTCTCATTGACGGTCATCATAAGTGTAACCTAAAATCTTTCAACACATGCACATTTTCATTGTTTCAGTTGCCCAAATTTAAACATTGTCCACTTAAACCCTTCAATAAGCAGAATGTTTTTGGCATCATTGGGCAAAAATTCCATAATAACCTCTAAGCATATTGTAATTCAAGTGTTCTGAGAGAAAACTAGACTTTGCACCTCCTCATGGCTCTGTTTACAGGCTTTAAAATATCTAATCACAGGTCATTCCTGAGAAAGTTTGCTCCAGCTGGTGGGCGGTGCTTGATATTTCCTCAACATGGCTGCTGGGTCACAAACTTTCTCATCTTACAGCTAAACAGTACACTACAAGATGATTCTGAAAACATATGAGGTGAGAAATAGGCATTACAGTAACAGAATCTTGATTCATATTTGATCAGCGCTGCCTAGTTTGACCTTTAGATCAGAGTTCGTGAGTGATTGACAGCTGCTCAGAGATAGCAAGGCTCCAGCTCGGCTCTGATTGGTTTGTTTTTTCTCCAGACTGTGAAATCTTGCAGATGCCGTTGGGAGCACCGGAGGACACAGATGCACAGTAGTAGTAGTAGTAGTGTTACTGCCATCTCTGCGTTCAGACCAAACTCCCACCACCCACACAAGTGTATTGGTGGTGAAGACTGGTCACTCAGAGCAAGAAGGTCTTGGGTTCAAATCCAACTTTTATGCCTTTACCTCGTTCACAGTTTGTCAAGCATTCTAGCTCTCAGACATCACACATGTTTTTGGCTAATTCACTGCAACTCCCCTGCATTTGTTGGTGGAGTATTCACACTTTCCTGGGTTTGAGATTTCAGTAGAATACAGATAAATAAATATGTATCCTCCCCACATCAGCTTTCCTTTATAGATACACATCTGCAACTGATTTCAGACATGGATAATTCTCCATGCTGAACTGTCCCTTGCAAAGTGCATGAACCATGGTAAACCCAGCAGAATATACAATTAACTACACTTCCCTCTCTACATGCACAACCCTCACTAAAATGCAAATGCATTCGGAATAGAGGGGTATTTCAGTGATTGCATGCGAGATGTGCCATAGATGACAGGCGAAGTGCACTCCCAGGTTGGTGCGCCTGTTATCATGCACATCTCTCAGCACAGAATGCATGAAAAAAAACAAAATTGGGTCTTTCGTCTTTTGAATTGGTTTACCCAAAAGCTAAGTTTGAACATAAGAAACCTTGAAACACAGAATAAACTAAAAGCACACGTTCGGGCTAGGTGGCTGATTAATCAAATTTAATTTCCAATCATGATTTTGGCTTCCAATGATTATGAAAACAAGGTAATCATGATAAAACGATAAGTGCCACATTCCTTTTCCCAATGATGTTCTTGCGCACCCCACCTTTCCTTTACAGTGGTGCGCTTTGGCAAGTTTTCTCTGAGTTACTGACTGGAATATAGTTGAATATAGTTTACCAAAATGTTGAATATATCTTTAGGAGGTTTCAGTACATTGTGGCAGTGCACTATGACATATTTGATCTAATTTAGTTTGGTCTAATCTATTTTTATATATTACTTTAGATATTGAATATTTATGTTTAACAGTTTTCAGTAGGTTGTGGAAGTGCACTAATGTTACAATATAGTTGATCTTAATTATTTTGGTCCAAATTTCACACATAAGAACTATAAAATATAGACGTAGTCTCTGTGACGTCATCCATAGGCTTCTCAACAACCGTTGTGAAGCTCAAATTGGGTGGCTCCAGCCATCGCCATTTTAGCAGTGACGACACAGCCTAACTCACAGCAAATCAAAAAATTGGCAAAGATGTGGAGGCGGGCCCGGGTGACGCAGCAGAGCAGACAGCTAGCCACCTGAGACAGCACCCACCTGTCACTCAAAGCAGCCATGCCCTTAATTATGCCTAACTTTAAGTCTTCATATAATTTAAACGGGTGAGTTACATACAAAATTCACCCCCGTACAGTTGTCATGAACGGGGAAATGATTTATAGAGAGCAAAATCGTTTTTTCTACCAGGCTGCCAACATGTTTACTTCAGTTGTAAAGTTGGGCATTTTAACATGGGGGTCTCTGGGGATTGACTCGCTTTTGGAGCCAGCCTTAAGTGGCCATTCAAAGAACTGTGGGTTTTGGCACTTCGACGTTGGCTTCTCAGCACCGGAGGTTGCCACATGATAAGCATGTACTCCTGTGTGAGACCACTAACTAAAAAATACAATGAATTGATGCAGAAAAATCTACAGTAAGACACGGACATCAAACAGAAAAAGTTTCTTGCTTTGATGTCTAGTTACTGTCTTCATAGATGAAATAGTTCCCAGTGATCTTGTCCAAAATGAGGCAATGTGCACATCCTCTATACTGGAAGAAAAGAGCTATATATTTATATATATATAAAACTCCATTGTCCATCTCCTATGAAACCAATCACACTCTGAAACCAGGTAAAAAAAGGGGGGGTGGAAGTCTTTGATTCTTCAATACACTGTGGTTTATATGCATATTTCTTGGTTTATTCATATCTCCCATACAACTGTGAAAGCCTTAAGGCCAAAACCTCTGCTGAAAGGATTAAGTTCAAAGGCAAGCGAGAAAATTACTCACAGACTCAAAGTCTTCAGCCGTGCAGTGGGCCTTCTTAAAGCGACAAGACTTCACTATGTCCCACAGGCGGTGAGCTGAACGGTCCGACAGCCTTTTCCAGCCAAACTGGCCACAGCATGGTACCTCTGCTTTGGTCCCATTGAGGTATTTGAAACTTTCCCTATTCACCTCAGACATAGGACTTGTGATGTTCTCTGTCTGTAGTTGTATGCTAGATCTCCCTCAGATGTTCTATGTCACAGGTAGTGAGTGTGGACTTCCTAAGAGGATTCATAAAACAGAATGTAAAGTAGCGCTGGACCAAAATATTCGACTAGTCGATTATTCGCTCGTTGTGTTCGTATTTGATTTTCAATTTCGGGATTCGGATTCATAACATACCAAACCTTTTGGAGAATGTTTTTATTCAGTAACAAATAATACAAACATCACCTACTGTAGAATAATAGAATCATTCAAAATGAATGCCTTTAATTAAACCAACAAGACACGTGTTGCAGGGCTATGCCATCCATCTCGGCCAAGAACGGAGAAATGTTTGGCTGTCATGAACACAAGCCAAATCAGAGCTATCGCCGCAATAGCTTGTGTTGGAGCGTTCTCCGATGCAACCCATGGGTTGGGCCGGAGCCTACATTACGCACGGACTTGCAGCCGGACACTGCCTAAGAAGAGTTACACAATGTGGGGACATCTGCCTCAAAACGCCACCATTTATGCCTAGTTCACACTACACAACTTTAGCCCTGATTTTACGCAGATCAGTGCCAAATTGGCATTGGCGCCACCCCTCGCAAATCGTCGCTCGCACATCGCCGCTCGAACATCATGTGTAAACTGCTCAAAGACGCTCACCAACGCCTCGCAGACACATTCCAGATATGTAGCATGCTAAATATCTGGACCTGTTGGGAACTCCAGCCAGGCGCTAAAGTCAATGCGAGCGCAAGACACGGTTTGAGGGGAAAATTGGGGGAAGAGGGGTGGCCTGTAACAACAGGAACTTACTGTATGTGTTGCATTTGCAACAAGGACCAAAGTTTTCGTGACAAAACGTAGTTTGGAGACCTCATCGGGCATTCCTCCTGGTGAAGATCTTGTAGTGTGTGACCCCCTGTAACCGGTCAGTCATGTTGTGTGAAAACAACAACGACTTAAAGACTGGCAAACGTGGCTTTGAGGTACTTTGAGGTGTGGATGGTGCACACTCGCCTCTGTCTGAGCGCAGACAGAGGCGAGTGTGCACCATCCACACGAGGCAGGGAAGATTTTCTCTGATGCCACCTTTTCTTCGAGCTTGGTGATATGATGGAACCGAAAGTAGCACACCATCCAGCTAATGCTGTGCTAGATGAAGAAGCTGAAACACCCTATGAAAGCAAAGGTCCAGAGACAACGCTTGACTCGAGAGGATCCCTTGTTGACGACATGCACCAGACCATGTCGGGAGGCCTCTCGGCAAACTACTAAGAAACTCCCTTCCTCTGGATTAGTGCGGGAATGGTGGAATGGAGTTGTCTGGGTCAGTTTCACCCCAGACTCTGAAAAGTCAATCTGTTGTTGTGCAGATCATAATCATCTAACAAAATGAAATCTATGGGCTTTTATAGGAAACAATGGGTGAGGCAGGAAACAGTAGGGGAGAATTTCCATTCAAATACATTCTCTTTATCCATAACAAAACCTTTTTCATCAACTATCCATCTCACACAAACAGGAAGCCAAGTTCAAATCTATTTAGCCCATTATAAAAAAAAAGTAGACGCAAGGTTCATGCAAAATGGAAGTTAATGAAAGCTCCCATTAAAGCTTTTTTTTTGTCTGAGTGAGAGTGAGGAATTTCTAATGAAACTTGTTCCCACTGGTCTTGATAAAAAGGCATGATAAAGGTTCACTGATCTACAATTAAGTTTAATTTCTCTGCCACAGCAGCAATAAATTTGAGAGGCTTCAAAGTGTAGTTTTAGCTTGAAAGCACTACAGCAAAACAAATTTGTCTTGTAATTGTTTACTCTGAAAACAATGACTGTATAACTCTGGCTTGAAAGTGTAGAGTACAAAAAAATTCATACAAAGAACGACCAATGCCTACGTGCATGTGTGTGTCTGTTACGGCAGCTTCTAGGGGAATAAGGGCATAACATAAGTGCAGGTGTCATCTCTTCTCCAGACCCACAATTAGGTCAGTATACTGTGCACTGCAGTTACACAACTCCAAAAGACAACATGCGTTAGTTTGCAATTTACATTTTCTCATGCACAAAGTGGCTTCATGCAGAAATTATTTGAGGAAAATATCTTACTGCTTTTATTACTATTGAGATTTAAAACTTGCCACTAACACTATCTTTATAATCAGTAAAATCAATTGTCACAACTGTACTTCAACATTTGACAGCTTGTTATAGTATATCATTAATAAAATCACAGTGCTAGCGATTTGAAAATTGCAATCTTTCAAAATCATGATTTGAATATAAAAATGACTGCTAAACCCTAATCTGTGCCAAAGGCTGACAATCTGTTCAGGGTGTTTATTAATGTAATCTGGAACAGACTCCATCCTCCACTCCCACTTATCCTGCAAGTATTAAACCTCAATAGATGAATGATTGAACATAGAGGGACTGAGGAGGACGTCAGGGAGTCATAGAGAGGTGAAGGTGCTTTGAGACAGCGGGTGGCTACCACTTAGTCTACTACCACCTAACACTGCTGGTGTTTTTTGACTTTGATTGGCCGTCAACTTCAATATAAAACTCGTGCTTATGTTGGTATTTTTTAGGGCTGTCGGTTGATTAAAATAGTTAATCGTGATTAATCGCAAATTAATCCCACATTTTTTTATCTGTTCAAAATGTACCTTAAAGGGAGATTTGTCAAGTATTTACCACTCTTATCAACATGGGAGTGGGCAAATATGTTGCTTTATGCAAATGTATGTATATATTTGTTATTGGAAATCAATTAACAACATAAAAAAATGAAAAATATTGTCCAGAAACCCTCACAGGTACTGCATTCAGCATAGAAAATATGCTCAAATCATAACATGGCAAACTCAAGCCCAACAGGCAACAACAGCTGTCAGTGTGTCAGTGTGCTGACTTGACTATGACTTGCCCCAAACTGCATGTGATTATCATAAAGTGGGCATGTCTGTAAAGGGGAGACTCGTGGGTACCCATAGAACCCATTTTCATTCACATATCTTGAGGTCAGAGGTCAAGGGACCCCTTTGAAAATGACCATGCCAGTTTTTCTTCATCCAAATTTTGCGCTAGTTTGGAGCGTTATTTAGCCTCCTTCAAGTTAGTATGACATGTATGTATGACCAATGGATTCCTTGGGTTTTATAGTTTCATATGATGCCAGTATCTCCACTCTACTTTTAAAAATGAGCCTGCTACAACCTAAAAAATAAAAGTGGCGTTAATATATTAAAGAAATCAGTGGCGTTAAAACACATTTGCGTAAATATATTATTATCACGTTAACTTTGACAGCCCTAGTAGTTTTGATAAATTAATATATCAAAGCCATGAGAGCTTGACAGGCTGAGTTCTGCGTCAGTCTTACTGTGACATGTCAAACTGTCCTCATTGAAAAAAATATATTGGTCCATACTAGAAAACTCCCCTTTTAAAGTGATTTTGTCTTTTTACTGATGTTTTGGAGCTGTACTGGTGGAGAGGTGTCATATAATACAGAGTACTCCTCCTATGTCAGTAGTAGAAGTAGTAGTTTTCCCCAGTATGGTTCCTGTGGTTGCTATGGCCACAATAACTGCCAAGTCAGAAAAGTTAAATTGTCAACTCAGGCGGTATAGCGACAAATGGGAGCAGTAACAGTGACAGCACTCCTGCATCATACACAGCATCAGTGCTTACACTGGAATAACAGATGTTTTAGTGGTAAACATGAGCACTTTGGGGCGGCTGTGGCTCTGGAGGGAAAAAAGCGGCTCGTCCTTTAATCACAAGGTTCGCGGTCCAATACCCGACCCCTCCTGTCTGCATGTCAAAGTGTCCTTGAGGAAGACACTGAACCCCAAGTTGCTCCCCGGACGCTTCCCAGCAGCTCACTGCTCCTAAATGCTTAGGATGGGTCATATTTCATCTATGGACCTGGATGTAGACAACTACTGGAATAAAGTTTACATTTTCACTTGATATTTGAAATCTCAGTACGTTTCTTACAAAGATAATCAGTGAGAGAGTAAAACCTATAATGTTGTAACATGTCTGCAGACAGAGAGACCCCTCATTAACAAGCAGTTTCCATCGCAAAGCGCTTTAGTAAAAGGGAACAACCCACCCTACTGGTGATGAGCCATCCTCGGACTATTGCATTATGATGGCGTTGCATCAGTTTATGGTTTTGAAGTTGAGAGATAAGTGCACCAGCGGGATCATAACCAACGTGGGTCGAATGTAAAGAAAAAGAGAAGATGGTTCTTGACCCTGGGATCATAAGCCAGTGGCAACCAAGCTATAACTCAGGTCAACTCATACAAGTATCTGGATGTGTATATTGTCAACTCATTTAGCTGGGGGGGTGTGCTGACCGAGTGCTATACACATGATGGATGTCTATACACATGATGGATGTTAGGTATCATTCAACTCTCCTCTCTTCAACTCTCATGTCTGGATGTGTGCAATACTGTGTGAAACTAACTGTCTAACTTGTAATAAAACCAGACAAAGCATGTTTTCTCCATCATATCTTCACAACTAAGCAAAGAGGAAAGCAACCTTGACACATGCAACCTCAACAACACTGCCTTCTCCACATCACACACACTCCAAACACAATAGAACAATAATATATAATCAATCTCTTAAACTTTATCAATGCCTTTAAAGTCTCACAAGCATTTTTGAAAGGTTTCACAATTTGCGGGTTACCTTCTTGACTGTATTTTCAGGATAAAGATTGTTTTATCATGTCTTTCCAATATCTTCCCCATTATTCCTTTGTTTTCTATTGATATAAAGCTCTGCATAAAGCATACATATTAATCTGAATTAACGTGAGCTTTTGCAACAGGGAACAAAGTGAACTGAACGCAGGAAAAAGGCATGCTGCCTGCTTCACTGGTCGTTGTTGCAATGAAAACATTAATTCAATGTCCACAGCACATTGTTTTGTTGAAATTATTTTGATATTCCCTGAAGCGCTCCATAATGACCTTTTACAGTTTCCTTCCAAACAATATTAAAACGGAAAAATCCCTTCTTAAATAATTCACATGCAGCTCAAACGACTTATCTCGGTATGTTAACTCTGGATTTGTGAAAATGCACTTTCTGCAGCACTTATTTCAGAGTTGTTAATTGAGTTAAGAAAATTCAGTGTCCCTCTAATTGTTCCTGATAAAGCCCCAGGCTATCTCTCAGTGTCATCACAGATTAGGGATTTAACTCTCCTGCCTACAAACACCGACTGAACAGCCCGCTTACATCTAGAGGACATGTCGATTCTGCTTCAGGGGTACGCGCTCTCTCAGACCAGTGAGTTTTAAAACATGTTTAAAGTTTATGATAAATAATTTCACATAAAACTTTCAACTATCATTTTTTCGTCATATTACTTGTCGCTCGACGGCTGCATCATTGCCATGCCATTACTGCTATCAGCTCATTCAACAACACGATTATCACTTCTTCTTTTTTTTTTATTATCGGAGCAAAGTCAGTCACAAATGCAGCATATCTGTGTATAAACAGGATGTGCAGCTTCATTTTTACATTCCATTGTATAATTTATTCAATAATGTCAAGCCATCAGTGGTCATGAGCACACACTAGTCTGTTAGACGAGGCAGCAAAATAGAGAAAAATAATAATCTGTAATCTTCTTAGTGTTTGTTTATTACTGCAGCAATGTATAAATATTAAAATCACAGGATGACAATGGATGTTCATTAAACAGTGATAATGATTTTTTAATCTCACTCGATTTGAGTTTCTCCATAATGCTCCAGAATTACCCTGAAGTAGCGGAGCAGAAGCAAGCCATGGTTTTACCTCTTATCATCCCAAATAGACTGAAAAAGCAATGCTCTGTCTATATAATTAGTTTCACAAAATTATAACACCCAGCTAATTAATATTTTCATGTCTATGCACATTAATAAAATGATGGACTTGATGAATTGCACTACCCCCATGCAAGGCTCAGCTAAAATGACGATAAATACATGCAAAGAGAGGCACATTTTGAGACCATTTAGGGGAGTGGGAATTATTTGAAAATATATTCATGAATTTGCTTTCCATGTATTTTCCTAGGAAGGAGACTACTGAAACATATTAATTACTGGAGGCGCAAAACGTGATGCGAGGTCCATTATAGGATGCTAAAATGCATTTTGTGTATTAGGGGCATGTGTCAAATACAATAGCATATCCTGCACCCCACATCTATGGCTTATCTTATATGACAAGCCTGTGGTGCAATTGGCATTGATGTACTTCATGTGTACCACATTACAGTTGACTTCCCTGCTTCCTTATTCTTTTTCCATACATGCTATTGTAGATTTTTATTCAGACCTTTTCATTTAAATCTGTCGGCTTTAGTTATTTCTTGTGCTATGTGAGTGGGGGACTCGTATATGCATGATATGAGGTCCCTCACTCATTAAACTGCAACACCATCTGTATGCAGCCTCACTGACTTGCTGGAAAACTGGACCACCTCCACCATGACTAAAATGGTGCATTGATTTGTTGGATGCGTCAGAACTCACCAAAAAACAGGCAAAACTATACTACGGTATTTGTTGTAGTGTATTTTACATCATGTCAACCATTAAATGTTTAGCTCTCATTTAATGTTTGACCGCTCTGAACTGTGCAAGCCGTCATAGAGGCATTATATCAGATGTCAAATTGCCTTTGGCACTTATTGCCTTAAAGTTAATTAAGGTATCCCGAGGTGCTATGTGAATAGAATAATATTTCCTGTATTGCAGAACGGGTTGAGATCTTTAAGTAACTGGGCACTGAGGTCGTCCACCACCCGTCCTTTCCATAACATGTGGATGGTGTCTACAAAAAAAGGCTCGACAGTGCATGTTTCTCCTGAGGAGGCTGAACGGTTTTAATGTCAGGCAGAACATTTTTTTACCGGTCACTCATCGAATCAGTCCTCACAATTCAACACTGCATCCTGGTACAACTTTGTCACACAGAAAATCAAGAAAAAAGTCACAGGAATCATCAAGCATGCAACCAAAATCCCCGGCACCTCTCACACCCAACTATCAGACCTTTACAGTCAGGCAAACATCATCGCTAAGGACCCTTCACAACGCCTCACCACTCCTTCCAGCTACTCCCATCAGGCCGCCGCTTCAGAACTTACAAAAAATGTTTTATTCCCACTGCATATCTATATTAAACAAGTTCAAATAGACTGTCACTCCTTATTAATGCAGCTTTGCACACCTGCTCTTATTGATTTATTCATGAAGTTATATGATTTTAATGTAATCTTATGGGTTTTCATGGGTGTATGTTTTTATGTTACTTGTGAGCCCTTAACCTCAGACAATTTTCTATCACTATGTGTTTGCCGATAAAGTTTTTTGAATCTTGACAAGTTAATTTCCACTGAAATGTCACTATGGCAAAATAGTTACACATGACCATATGTCAGTACTGAGCTACATCCACTGTGATGTTTATTCTCTCAGACATGTTTATTATTGTTAAACTAAAACAATAATTGCAAAGTATATTTCATCTAGATATGGAAAACAGACCCTTTGAAAAAATGGATTTTCAAAAAACAGACAAGAAAATGTAAATTTGGCAACACTAGACCCATTCCCAAGAATATGTGTACTTCGTCTAAATTGTATTAGTGGTGGAAGTTTAATAGCATTTTTTAATTATATATAGTTGTATATTTTGCCTGACAAGTAACAAGAAATTGCAATACAGAAACAGGTAGTTTAGAAACAGTTACGCAATTAGATACTTAGTCCATTAGAAAGCACTGAAAAGTTTACTTTTATCCACGCTAGCCACATGGCTCTAGGGATGGCAGGTCCACCACTTTAGGCTGAAATATCTCAACAACTATTGGACGGATAGCTGTGAAATGTTATACAGGTGAGCCCCTGACTTTTCCTTTAGAGCCACCGTGAGATTGACATTTGTGGTTCAGGGTGAATATCTTGACATTTGCTACAGATAATCAACATTTTCAGTTCTTCAGTGAAATATCTCAACAAACACTGAACAGATTGGCACCAAATTTGGTATACGCCAACACACTAAACTAAGATGGTGAACATGGTAAACATGACACCTGCTACATCAACATATCGTCACTGTCGGTGTCAAATAATTTAACATTGCGTCGTCAAAATTGGTATTGTGTCTTGATTAGGGCTGGGCAGTACTGTATATTATATCAATACCGTGATATGAGACTAGATATCGTCCTAGATTTTGGATATCGTAATATCGCATAAGTGTCTTTTCCTGGTTTTAAAGGCTGCATTACAGTAAAGTGATGTAATTTTCTGAACTTACAAGACTGTTCTAGTTGTTCTATTATTTGCTTTTACACACTTAATATAATAACATACATAACAACATAATATCAACATTACTGGTGATTTTCTTATCAAAAATCTCATTGTGTAGATATTTTTGTAAAAGCACCCTACAATATCGTTGCAATATTGATGGAGGTATTTGATCAAAAATATCGGGATATTTGATTTTCTCAATATCGCCCAGGCTTTGTCTTTATATATGGTCAAATGTACAACACACATGAACATCTTTTCAGTTCTGCATTGGTTCAAGTCCCACAGCACTGACTCTTGATTCCCATTCCAAATGGAAATGATATGTTAATCTAACAAACTGATTTTATCTGAAGAAGAGGTCGTGCTCATAAAGATTGTGCCCAATTCGCTGACACTTCACACTCTGCCAGATAAATGCAACACATCTATTTAGAATAAATGCTATGATTGCTGTGAGAGAGAGGAATCATCATCACCAAGTCAGTAGCGAGTAGGGAGAAGGTTTTAGGAGGGATTCAGGTAGCAGGTCCTACAACTGCAGCACAGGTCATGATGACATTTCTATTTGCTGGGTATTACCATCTTGACTTTTAAAGTGAGGCAAATTTTGCACTCTTAGTTAAAGTAATAATCTTGAAGATTTTCATATAAATGATTGTCTGTTAAGTCACCATCTATCGCCGAAGGAGGTAACACAATGGTGATTGAGTCTTTGGCCCACTGATGAAAGTATTGCAATATTTATATATTTGCAGTATTACGAAAATGCTGCATGAAGTTACTGCTAATGCAAACTGAACATTTCTTACTGCTGCAGCTTCACATTAAAAGTATTTAACTGACTTTTATTATGAATAAGTAACAGGAAATGCAGCGTTTGTCAGTGAGCTTGACACTGACCGCTATCGTTCATCAAAAAAGCTTCTACAAAACAAGACAACGCTCATTTTCCTCATCTTTTGACAGTGGATCAGTTTGAAATACTAATTAATGGAAGTTAAATTAAAGTCATGGAACAAGAAGGAGCATCCACAGTGAGCTGTTAGGTGAAGAGCGAGGCAACCAACTACTTTTACTTTTGCTGTTTGCAGACTGATGCCGTGTGCAGCATAAAATTAGATCACGGTTGCTCACAGAATTATGGAAAAAGGCCAATTATTTCCTGACTTCTTTATTAAAACGACAATACATTGTTTTGCTGCCCCCAGTATTCTGGGACCTGTTCTCGCCAAATCAGCCGGGACTGAAATCTTACGGATTGCCACTTTAAGAAACTGAGGTACCAAAAATGGACCTCTGGCACCGTAGTAACACTAATGATCCAGGATGCCCAAGAGGCTGGCAGGTCCGCATTATATATTTGTTTTTTAAAGAAAATAACTGGAACAATTTGAATTTGTGGACAAAAATATAGCCATTTAATGTTTTCCCATTTCTTATATTATTGGCAAATGCACCAATATACACAGTCCTTCAGCCCTTTACAGCTACCTGGATATCTGCCATTATTTGTGAATTATATGCTGGAGGAAAATGTCCTACTCCTTTGGCCAATCACAATCATAACTTATCCGGTCTAATGCAAGCGGTTTCGAGCTCCTCTGAAAAGGCAGCATTGAGAGTTCATTATATATGGGGAGGTGCCCAAAGACTACAAGGCCGACAGCCTTGTAGCACTGTATCTGCACTGGGCTCTTACACCAAACCATGATCTTATCACAAGCCAAACACTCAGACAAAGCCAGAAAAATAGCACTACAATATAAAAGAAATGTACTTGTGTGGACAGATTGTACTTGTATACGCCTTCGAAAGATGCCTGGGTACATTTAGAAGTCAGATGTATTCCATTTTCTTGGTATTGTTTGTTGTAAATTGTCATTATTGGGATCTTGTTAACCACATTCATACAGTACAAAGCACTAAACATATTACTGCTCGAGTAGACGTGACTTCAAACTGACTGTTCTCATAAGTCATTAATAAAAGTACCATCACTTATTCACTATTCAATATTCAACAAAGACATCTCACAAAGATTACAACTGTTTCTCAAGCTGCTTGTTAGAAAAATAAATCAGTCATTCAGTCCAGTTGTTCTCTTCATTCAATCCCCAACCCCACAGGACCTTCCTGTCTCCAATCACTGGGACCTGGTTTTGCAAAGATGACTTTTTTTGAGGGAAAAAAAAAGTGTTATTCTCAAGAGAAACATCCCAGATGAACAGATGGAAGTAATAAAGCGGCAAAATCTCCAGGGGGGACTGACTGATTCGGTTTGACCTTGAAAGGCAGTGCCAGTCTTACGGTCTTTCAGTGTTCTATCAAACATAAAGTGATCATGTGTCCCGTTTGATTTGAGCTATTTCTGTAGTACAATCTAAATATATATACTAAACAAACTCAATAGGTATATCATAATGAGTTGAAAAAGCACTCAACCCCAAGGCTCTATGAATCATGTTGAAGCTTCTGGGGTGGGTGGAAAATGTCAGCTGCTCAATACCGTGGATTTTTTGGACAGCAATACTGTGATGTTGAAATATATATATTCTTAAAAGGAAAAAATAACCATGATTTCACATGTTTCAGCCTTTATATTACTATCAACCATGCTATAAATGTCGGGATTGAGTTCCTTTTCTCACATTCACTTTTCTTTGGTGTAGCTCGAATGTAAGTTTGACAACTTCCACAGGTGAAATCAGCAGAACGTAACAGCCACTTGTAATCACAAACTTAATTTCCACGGGTTTCAAGAGCTTCCCGTCTACTTGGACTCTTAAAAAACGCTGGCACAGCTGGCAGTGCTCCTTTCTTTGCTTTTGTTTTCTGGATTTTGCAGCACATTTATTCATGTCACGTACATGTGGTCAAATTGTTGAATGATTTCTTCATTTGCTTGTGTTTCTACGACGCATTGAGCTCTCTTGGCCACCGTAGAAAACCTTAATTGGACACTTTATAGATCTTTAATACGGAGGACATTTTGATATGTAACAATAGGAAAAGTAAAGGTGTAAATAATAAAATTATTGATTGCTGAATTCCATTTAGCTGCTTTGGTTTCAGGGTCCTGGTATTGTGCATGCTGGCTCACTGCCACGACTTACGGGAACTCTTGAATAGAGCAGTGCCATCATTAATGTTATTGGTAAAACCTGCTTGTCCTACTATGATAAGTCAAAATGTCTGCTGTGAAAGAGGCCAATATAATTCTGAGTTGGTGTATCTCAACTTGATTTGAGTCAATAAACACTACGAAGCACAACGTGCTACTGCATAACTAACAAGTTTTGTGCTGATTCTTTACCCCACTGAAACTTATTCATTTTTTTCTGCAGCAACAACAGAAACCTCCTGATTAAATAAATACTTTCATCTATCTTAAATGCACTCCTCTCGTCTGACATTTGCAATTCATTAAAACACTCGTCCAGCACATTCTCACTCCCAACTCGTCAAATACCAACGCTTAGTCAGTGGCCCTACGCTTCCAACTATGACTCTCTAGGTACCCCTCTAGTGTCAGTTTTGGACGTGTCAGGGACGGCGTGTCAGTTTACGCTCATTACATGCAGTTTCTTTTGAAAATAAACTTCCATGTTCACAGGAAACGTACAGTTTCCACTCGTTAAATGCATACAGTCTCTTTTTCAAAATAAACTTCCAACGTAGGTTCACTTAGTTTTTAGATTTACTTGCACAACAAAACTACTTGGTGGTTTAAGGTAACATAAGTATTTGGTTAGGCTTAGGAAAAGATGGTGGTTTGGGTTAAATTAGTAGCTTTGTTACGTAACTGGCATTATATAATCGATATATCGATCCATCCTGTCACCCCTAGTGCTTCGCCCAAGACAATTGTGATTGGTTTAAAATGAAATAAAATATGAAATGAATGAAAATAAAATGCTAACAAGCCAGAGCATATCAGAATGATAATATGTGGAGCCAGACCTTTCTTTAGCACTGACACAGCGCTGTGGAGATATAGCTCTTGCTATACAAGCATACTGTGAAATAAATGCAGTAAGAACATGAATTATAGACTTTAAAAGTGTTTCATTAAGTTTAACCACATACCCTCAGCTTATTATTGATTAAATCTTTAAGTTTCACAAGCATCCAACAGCATTCTTAAAGAACACTTGGAATTTTACCTGCTTCCTTTGTGCAGTCAGTGTGTTCGCTGTTGATTTAAAACTCATCTAATTAATTATTCAAGGGTATTATTTTCTACATTGAATCTATTTCCTGCATCAGCGATGCCAGTAATGGCTCCCAGAGGATTGTGGAGTGCCACGCTTTCACCTCCACTGCTTATAACACACTGCCTTCATAATAGTGCTGCAAACAAATTCAACATGCATGCACACACACACAAACACACAAATCAATGTTTCAAGGGCTTGCGGTGTTTAGCAAAGTACTCTACTAAGTGAATTTCTGTTCTTGGCAAAGTGAAGGGTTTTTGTCAGTGTTCTCTGTCCAACTGAAGGCGTTTCAAAGACGTGATGCGGATAGGCCAGAGTATGGCTGAACAGTATGGTTGAATTCAAAAAAGCCTTTGGTCCTAAATGGAGTTTTATGTGACTCATCATGCTATTGCAGAACCAGTTTTTCAAGTAAAGTATGAAGTTAACTAAAGTCTTAGGGTTATTTTATCCAATCGAGACTGAAGTTTTAGCATCCAGGATCTGGATTACATGGGCAATATAACCTATGATGGATGAGACCTGACTAGATCAAATTTAAAAGGAAAACTTTGCTGATTTGAAGTCCGCCGGATGACGCAAAATGACGTGTTTCATTGACCCTCGCCGGCAAATGAGCGGGTAGCTCTGGGCGCCTGAGGGAAGTCAAACATCATTCATTTGCACATAACACTCACACTGCAACGATACAAAGCCGGGTGAAAATCTGCAAAGGCTTCATTTAATGATGGAAATAAAGTGTTTTCAGCAGGAAAACAAGTATGATTTAGCAAGGGAGATGATATGAATACAAGCACAGTTACTCTATTAAGAAATAAAATAAAGATGCAGAGAACACTTGTGATATAGGCGCAGTAGCGTTTCCTTTAACTCCGCCTGGGGTCCAGCCTCGGTCTGGGTCTCGGAGGAAAGGAAATAACTCTATTAGTGCACTTTACAACTTTTAGGACCTAATGATTTAAATAAGGGCTATTCAAGTGTTCATACTGGGAAGTTGATTTACTTCAAAAAAACATATCCGCTGATTTACGGATGTCTCTTTCCCAATGTAAATCTATGGGGAAAAGTCTTTTTGGGGCCAATGGCATCAGGTGACGGAAACGGAAGTTGTAGTACCACCGTTTGGCCACTACGAAAATTTGCTTCACAGCCTGGCGCTCTTCCTGGGTGCTTGATTTTAAGGTTAAGAAAACACAATTCTTATTTTCAGGTGATTATACACTAAAAGAAAACATACTTATTAATATTATATTCCATTTCTGCCAATAGATTTCCTAAATGCTACACATAGGTCCTTTAAGCAAATGAGATACTCGGCAGTCGATGTTTTAGTTTTCACAGTAACACTGAAGCTATATTACTTAGTCATAAATCAAGGAAAATGTTTTGTATCTACAAGGGATCAAACTATTATTTGCAACACGTACAACAATGTTTTTGGAAACTTTAACTCTTTAACACTCTTTGCCAAAGTTAGAAGCCCCGCAGCCGGAGATTGAACTGGTGTTCCTGCTCGGGTGGATAAGTGCATTTTCCTCTGAGCCACTGGGGCACTTCTGGTGTGATCCTAAATGGTGAAAATGATCCAGCAAACTGAGCCACACTGACCAGCTGAATGTCTATTATTTTTGGCCATTTAAACTTCAGGGTTAGGAAGTATGAACCAACGTATGATTTTAAATGGTTTGTTTACCTATCTCGCACCAAGAAAAATAAACTCCACCAAAAACTGTGAATGAGGTGAAAGCGTTAAAAAGTTACTTTTTAAAAAAAAAAACTCAATAGTAGTGTGTCTTTCTAACAATGTCCAGATGCACAGATCTCACTGTGAACTTGTCATTTCTACTGAAACAAAAGGCCTATATGGCAAAATCTCTCAGTACTGGTGTATATGTCTGACTGCAAATAACAAGAAATTGCATTATAGAAAGCTTCACTGCAAACAGGTGAAACACAGCAGCTCGCAAGTCCATGTGTCACAGAGTATCTTTTTCTACTGTGGTGAATCGACACAAATATCAACACAAACGTCTTACAGATATTGTATTCTTGTAAATTTGCCATTCCAATTCAATAAACAAAGTGAGGACATCTCTTAAAAAATTAAAGAACCTGTGTGCGAGGCAACTAAACAACTAAAGCTTAATGTTAACTTCGTAATATCAGGCAAGATAATACAGCCGACATGATGTCAATTATCTGATATCCAGTTTACAGTCTCATATATAGCTGCAGAGTAAACCAACTTGTTAACAAATCATTTCTCTCAAGACTTAACTGCAGTAAAGAGGACAATTAACAGCAATGTCAGTTCCCGTCTCATATAGATAAAGCCCATTTCATTTAAATTAACGTGCCAAGGGAATCCAATGTCTTATTGCTGCCTGCTGATAATTCTGAGTGTTTTATAAACAATGTTTTTGTACAGCCAGGAGCATAACAGATTCTGCACGACTGTCTCCATCAGAATGACACTTTTTTTTTTTTTAATCAACTCGGCAAAAGCATTTCATTTAGAGAGCAAAAGTCTACTTCTATAATCACAGTAGGATTATATACATAGGAAACGATAGATGAGGAGACTGGAGAAGATAAGAAAACGTGTGTGTGTGTGTGTGTGTGTGAGTGTATTCATATGCAATAGGAGAAGAGTAAGGGTTGGTAGGGTGTGGACAAAAAGGAAAAAGGTGCAAAAGAAAAAAGATAAATCAGAAATTACTCCACACAAAGGATCCATTTAATATAACTCTGCCCGTTTCTCAATCCAACAGACAGAATTATAGAGACTGGATGATGAAAGTGCTGGTGGAGTCAAGACTCACCTACAAGATTTCAAAAATCATTCTTCTTCTCTGATGTATCAATTCTCATTTGCATCAATTTCACAGAAATGTTCGAAGATGTTTTTTACACATTTGGTCTTATATTAATGTTTGTACCTGTGCTTTGCATGACACAATGCTGCATAACATTCACTAGCATGAGTCATGAGATATCCAAGTTTACATGTCTGAATCAAACATCCCAGTGATACAACTCCTCATGAATATATCAAAGAGTAAACAAACACCTGCAGTCAGGAATAGGCCTGCATCTGCATCACGCGGGAGGATCAAAACCCCTCTAATCCAATGCAAAGGTTTGTTAGATCAATAAGAAATGTGATGTATTTTAATGTTGTGTGTTTTGCGGTCTTTACAGGTGCACAGAGGATACTAGAAGTAAGTAACGGGGGAAAAGCCTCTAATGCTACCCTGCATCTTATTTACAGAGTGCCACAAAGTCAACCCAATACAACAGCTTTGCTCAAACACTGTAATCACTGGGGGGGTCACACACACAGACACACTAGACAAGTCTGGCCTCAATGAATACCCACAGTGCCCTCTACTGGGGACAGAGAAATGCACCTTTAAACTTCAGCTTTGACAAGAGTAAATGCTGAACAGGAGTCCCAGTTTAGAGAAACAGGTGTTCACATCAATAAAAAATGAAATTTTGTTCCTACCTGTAATTGCACTGCCCTGTGCCTCAGTCACACTGGGAAATAGGTGTAGAACTTGACTGGATGGTGAACCTCTGGAGATCTCTGGAAAGAACAGTCCAAAAAACAAGAAAATAAACAACAAGGCAATCTAATTTCTTATATATATATTTATAGTATGTATTTTTATAATAGCAATCTCAACCTCCTATCAGTAGGAAATATTGTTGTAATATTGTTTTAGTTTTCGAAAGCTGAGTTTGTGTAGTCATGTAAGATGTACCATGGTTGGACTTAAGTACTATACACAGCAACCACAGGACCCCCATTACTGACTAGTTCATGTGTATTTGCATGAGTCCGTTACAGCTAAATGTATGATTATTAAACCATTTCATTAATTTAATTTACAGAACAATTACTGTATAGTGATATATACCGTTATCGTGACATAAAATGACATATGCCGTGATAGAAGATTTTGACCGTATCTCCCACCCCTAATATCCAGGTCAATTCACACACCTGTGTGCACTTTGTGCTTGCCTGATAATGTCAGCAAAGCGATTATAACAACAAGCACCGGGCAGATGTCAACAATGACGCAAGCAACGCTGATCACAGATTCAAGGTTATCATTCGCCGAAGGGAAAACACACCTGCAACTTCACGAATGTGGCACAGCAACATTCAGCAAAGCTCAGTTTGTGCAGTCATGTAAAATGTTCCATGGTTGAACTTAAAGGATCAATATGTAAAATATATTTACTGTAATAAATCATTAAAAATGACCATGATATGTCATCAGAAATTAAGGAAACATGTTAAAATTGAAATACTGGCTTCTCCGACCACAATGCTACACTCGGTGTGTTCTCCTTTGAGATTTCCACTCCGGTCTGGAACGTTCTGTTTTTGTTTTAGATCTGTGTGACCCCGCCCACTGTCCATTTCAACACCCCTCTGCAACATATGACACAAATTGGCACGTAAACACAGCCTTCTGCAGCCGTGGAAGCAAGCAAACGGAGTGGATCAACAGAGATAACATAACATTAGATTCTACCCGACCTGAAAAGCCTCGGCACATCTCTCTGTGGTCCGTGTGCAGCTGGGTTATCAAGGCAGCGAGTATTTGAGACACACAGCCGGTGACGTGATTCCGACTACTGCTGGTGGCCAGAAGTTAATGCCATGATGTTAACACACGCTAACTGTTATCAGTCACACTGGAGGAGCAGACGGGCCATGGCTCCAATGTTTTGAATTTGGACGCAGTACCCATTTTAAAAAGCAAGCTGTCAATGCTACATGTTGCTCCTTTAATGACTACACACACAACTACTGCAGGACTCCCATTACTAACTAGTTAAAGTGTTTTTGCATGAGTCTGTTACAGCAGACAATGTTGGGAAATTAACTTCAGCCTGAGCTAAATGTTGGCAAGTTTTGGATAGTGTGGTTACACTTGTCTGCCCAAACATCTGGGGGTTCCTTTCTATTCCAAAGTCTGTCCGAGTGGTGAAACACTTTTATATAGTCACAGTAAAGTTATATTCAATATGGCAAGTAGTTGAAAACACTGGCATTATAGGTTTCTGTTTGTTGTGAACTTATTTTGAACATAATGGAATATCCCAAAAAATAAGTAGAAGCAAACACTGCTACTAGTAGGCAGGCAATGGCACAGAACATATCATTCTGACTGCACAATGTGCGGTCCATTCTCGTTCAGTAACCAGCTCACTCAGTGGACGGGAAGCTGATGTGTTAGTGAACATAACTATACTTTGACAAGACATCAATATACATAAGTCTATTTTAATGCAGGAGCTGTCTGACAGCGGCTGCCAGCGCAGCAGAAGCAAACACCCCGCAGGACAGGGTGTTCCTCAGACGCTTTAATCTTAGATGTACAGAATGTGCAAAATTATGATCTTATGGAAATGATGCAAATAATCACACTGCCATCCTCCATTATGTGTGTGTGACAGCCCTGCATTATGCAATGCGATGCATAGTGCTCCGTCCACCCACCACTCTTGCATTCAGAATGCAGAGTGATGGTGTGCATGTCTAATAAATATTGCAGGAGGATACATTTGGACCATCTACCCCACTGCATAAATCAAGAAGCAGTCCAGCCCCACATTATCAAGGCTTCACTTAGCTGCATGGCTGCTCGGCCTTTTCTGCTCTCCAGCAACTGTCAGTGGTTACTCATAAGCATCTGTGTGACTATACCTCCATGTTTGTCTTCTCTTTCTATGGACTGGGTGTCTACACCACGCTACGTAAAGTTCAATGTAGTCTGTTTATATTTTGATTTGCTTAAAGCAGCAGTGGGTAAAATTGAATTTAATCTGAAAAAAATACGTGCCTCTGTGTCCTCCGGTGCTCCTAATGGCATCTGCAAGATTTCACAGACCGGAGGAAAACAACCAATCAGAGCCGAGCTGGAGCCTGCCGTCTCTGAGCAGCAGTCAATCACTCGCAAACTCAGATCAAACAGTGAAACTAGGCAGCGCTGATCAAATTTGAATCAATATGGCAATTAGAGTAACAGAATATTAACTCATATTTGATCAGCGCTGCCTAGTTTGACCGTCTGATCGGAGTTTGCGAGCGATTGACAGCTGCCTCCGTTGAATGAACAGTCAATAGGAACGCTCTCTCTCTGAAATGACCTGTGATTGGCTAGATTAGATTTTTTAAAGCCTGAAAACAGAGCCATGAAGAGGTGCAGAGGTCTAGTTTTCTCTCAGAACACTTGAATTACAATATGCTGAAAGGTTATTATGGATGTTTTGCCCAATGATGCCAAAAACATTACGCCTACTGCCGGTTTAAATCGAGTACATAAGAGTAAGTTAATGAGTAGAATAGCTATGGGTACTGTATATGGCCTGGAGGTCCTTCAGCAAAACATTTTTGTTTTCAAAATTTTCAAAAGAATGACTTACTTAACCCCATAACTTTATACACTTCATCATAACTGCAGTTTGGATTTTTCAACATAATAAAAGAACATTTGGACAAATCCTATAACTGGAGTTCTCCCAGTCAGGCAATGGCATGCCGGGCAAAAATGAATGGCAGCAAATGAGGCACATCTGCTAGACCAGTTGTTCCCAAACGTTTCCACGTCAAGGACCTCTAAACTGAAAAACAAATTAGACCACGGACCCCCAATTGATAAGATTTTGTCCCAGGGTCCCCCATCTGATAGGATTTTTGCATTTAGATGTTTACATGATAACAGAAAGTTTATGAAACCCATGACCAAAATTGTCATATATTCATTGTGTTACTTATGGATGGAATTATATATGATAATAAATGATTCCCCCTGGAATCCCCTCAAGGACCCCACTTTGAAAACCACTGTGCTAGACTGTCAATACATACAGTAAACATCTTTAAAAATGTAAGCCCCAAGGATGCAGAAGCCTACACACATATTTTGTAAGCTAGATAGTTAGCTAGAAGTACATCTCTAAATAATGTACCCGTGTTTTAGAGGCCTTTTTCATGGCAGCATGCTTTATCACAGCAGGAAATCCCTTCCATGGTCCCAGCTAGCCAGTGAGCTCAATACCACCATGACTCTAGAGTCAAACAGTGATGATATGAATTACACCTGTGCTTTTACTGCTATGACATAATATAACAATACCTGTTTAACACTGAAGTACATGAAGAATAGCTAATTAGCCTTGTTTGATCCACTGAAAAGGAGTATTGAAGTTATTTTCCACACAGTTAATGTTAATTAAAGTTAGTTAAATCACTACTGTTGCAGACAAATGTTTCTAGAAGTCACATTATAAGTTGAAGAGACCATGTGCAGTATTTGCATCAGTATCCATGTGGTTGTTTAAAAAGTCAACATTTAGCTACAAATACCTCTCTTGATTATTACATGCAGTCACAAAGACTTTCTCAACACATAACACTGAAAAACATCACACAAGTCTGAACTTACCCTGAGAACATCCTTTATGAGGCTGGGGTGAAAACATATTCCCTCTGGAGCTCCTTCTTAGCAGAGTGGTTCAACATCCCGGGTTCGATTCTCAAAGACTAACAAGAAGTGAAACTCCATTGTTGGTTCCATTGCAACATCAGCGCCCATCCTTCAGCCATTTCGGACTGAAAGCAGAATTGAACATGTAAAAAAGATAAAATAATTTCTATGATATTATCATATTCTACTGAAACGGCCTGTGTTGAAAAATAACTCATTAAAAATCTAATTAGTGTTTTCAGTCCAAGATGGCAGCAGCGGCTGTTGTCAAAAAAGCACCGGAGTTTCGTCTCTTTGCTTCTATACTCTTTGGTTGAAGTGCATCCGACTAGCTGCACGTTGTCAGGCTAACAAAGCTTGGAAAACCGAAAGTTTTACTCTAAATTTATTTTCGTTCGCTTGTCTTGGGCTTGTGTCGGTTCAGTGAATCTGCCGACCATCCGTGAGGTTAATTGAATCACCTGAGGAGAGGCTGGAGGAATTTTTCCTGCAGTACCCAATTTAAACGCTAGGCGTCAGTGTTACATAATCCTTTATTAATTAAAATTTACCCAAACTAAAAGTATAAACAAAATTACAAATTCCAAGTAGTTTTTCATAATATATGAAATTAAATGAAAACAATATTTTGTATTATTTATTTATTTATTTATTTATTTATTTATTTATTTATTTATTTATTTATTTATTACCCTGAATTTATTTTATTTTATTTTATTAGTTTATTTGACAGGGACAATACATGTAGGCATTGTTACACTTCATTAAAGTGCAACCGATGCAAGGTATATAGGACTTCTATCCATTGCTAATTTGCAGACCTTGTCGCTGGTTAGGCTTTTAAGAAAAAGAAAATAAATTTAAAAAAATACAGAATAGCACATCTTACATAATATCACATAATACAACATCGTACATTACAATCAATTTACATAATGTACTGTATGTTCCCAATCAATAATCAGTGATCACAGGTTTGGTTTAGTTTCAGCCAGTGTTTCACCTTTTCATTAAACGTTTTCAGGTCAGGTTGTATTTTTGTTTCCGTTGGTAGGGCGTTCCAGAAATATGTTCCTTTTACTGAAAATTGGTTTTAAGTGAATGCAATACAGAACCGATACATGATATAAAGGTACTGACTTGTCTAATTTTCTGAATTTTATTGGTGAAGAAGGAGGCAAATTCATTGCATGTCAACAGTAGCTAATAAGACCTGTGTTGCGTGCATTATTATTGTTTATAATGATGCCTTGCATTCCTCACTTCAAGTGAGGAGGGGTGAGTTTGGTCCCAGCAGTGACTGGTTCCTTCATCTGGTCAGTGGACTCCAAGAGGCCTAGAGGAGCTAAGATAGATAATGGATTTTCACTATGATTTCTACCCCCCCCCCCCCCCCCCTGTATCTCAGAGTTAGCTGAAGTGGTTTAAGACTTTGAGGCAACTGGAAAGCTTCATGTGGAGCTGGAGCTCAGGAAATACAAAGAGCTGCTGATGAAATCAGTCTTGGCCAAAGCCGCTCTAGAGTAGAAGCTGAAACGTGCCCACAACCAGGTGGATGTGGATATTAAGAAGCTCTTCCAAACTGAGGCAGCTATAGGTTATGTTCTTTATGCCTTTGCATTGCATTTCTGCAGATCTAGACTGTTGGATTTATCATTATTTATCAAAACAAGATAATGGATGTGAAGTAAACTTATGTTTCCTCCGGGGTAAGAAGTCAGCTGAAACATAATATGGACAAAGCTGATATTGCAGTAGACCAGAATTCAGCTGTCGTGTCATTTTTTATCATTTTTGCACTGCCTTGCTGCTTGATGTGTTCTACTCTATATTAGAAAACTTGTACTATTCAAGTACAAGTGGGCGATTTGAGTATTTTTAACCCGAGGGCAGGCTCAGACTTTGGCACCCTGTCGGTTTCCCAGCAATTGTAGATGCAGCTGATGTGTGGTTTCTGGTCCCACGACTGCAAATCTGCATGTCTGAATGATGGGCAGAAGTCTCCGCTGGGCTAATTTGGATCACAAGGGAGCTGATGTCACTCTGCACAAGAGCAGTAAACTGTAATAGATGTATCGCCCTTTTGCAAAAAGGCAAATATTAAAAAGTCCTTTGTGATTAATTACTGAAATGTTTATTTTTCCCCTGGTTGTCAGTCACTGATGAGCTCTTTCTTTTAACAGAACAGACAGACACAGTGTGATTATGTTCCTGAAAAAAACATAATAATTGCAGCTTAGACAGCAAGATGACACGATGCATTAAACTAGAAGAAACTAATATGACTTGGAAGGAAGGGGACACATGATCTGAGCGTGGGGACAGAGGATAAGCAGCATTATGCCACACATACTGTAGGTGAAGAAGAAAAACACTATAATTGATGGCTCATTATCAAGAGCTTGAGACTGAATTGCCATTTCATTTCATTTAATTATTATGTTATATATTAAATAAGAGGCATACTCTCTGAGATGGCAATGATTCAGAGGTCTTGAAAATGGAAAAAAAGCACATTATATTGTGAAACAGGAACCTACTGGATACACCTTCCAAACTTAGGATGTATAAGTGCAGGAAAAAAATAACAATATCGTATTTACGTTGCATAATGTGCTTTTTGACCGCCCATGGGGCACAGAGGGTTGATATCAAATGCACAGCAGCAGAGCCTCGATATAATATTGACTTCTCCAGTGCTTTTGGACATGCTTACTTACAGAAACAAAACAACACAGACACCCGACCATTTGAGTGGTTTCTCTCCAGCTACCTGTCAAACATTAGTCCAAGGATAACTGCTGTTCTCTGATCCACCACCTCCTGCCTCCTAAATTTGACTCTCTTCGTCTTCCTCTGGTTTACTCTGTTCTCCACTGTTTAAAATCGGACATGTAGTACATTCTGTTTGCACAGAGATGTTTCCAGGAGCAGCTATGTTTTTATATTCGGGGAGGGTGGGACTTCACTATACAGTATCGGCATTAAACAGCAACATGAGCTGCACAAAGATGCACAATGATGTGTTGATTTCCAGTGCTACATTTGATTCCATTTGAATATAAGCTTAGTGGTGTTTTGAATTACTATTGTATGTACTGTGTGTACTGTGTTTGTATTGACATATTATTGATATTACATGAAGTCTTTGGAATTTGCCATGCTTTGAATGCGGACATTAATTCACTCTGTGACCCACAAAGACCCGTTTTTGTCTTTTTTAGGGGGCACTGTTTGTCAAGTTGTTCTAGTCATAAGTCAGAAATAAACATGAATTAATTAATTTAAATAAATTGTGAAAGTGTATAAGGCTTTAGAACATTGTGACAGAGGTATTTGATGGCCATTCCCATGCTCACTTATGTCTCATAAGTTTTTGCAGCAAATTTTGGGTTGACACCATTTGTTACACAGATTTTGTGCTAAATTTAACCATTTTTTACCACTCAAGAATTGATCAAAATGATCAGTAATCCCTCCAAAATACCACATTAACACACCAAGACCTTGAGGAACACCATAGAAAAAGCCATGCTGTGATTTGGTATCAAAAATTTTTGACATATAGAGATTTCTGCAAGAATTGCATTTTTTGACGATTGGATGGCGAGCACTTCTGTTCTGAAAACTGCTCAGAAACACCCTTATTGTCAATCTACCTAGGAAAACCATCCATCCTCTGAATGCTCTAGGTCTGTAGTTTGTGGTTGTAAAGTTTCATGAGGCTGTGATTATCCTAGAGGTCACCACAGGTCATTTTATACAGTGAGGTCAAGTTTTAAAAAATGGTCTCACTACAATGAAATGGCTACTATGGGGACTAACATCATCACACATGAATACAGTTGGGCTCATTGGATCCACAAGAGTCTCAGCTTTACAGGGATTTATTTATGTAATTCATGACTGTTTAGGGAAATGTAATCACAGCAATTACAGCAACCGTTCAGGGTGAAGTGTCAACTCATTTGATTAGCTGATTCACAGTCTTTTTGAGGGAAGGAAGAATGAAACCTGAGATTAGTTTGTCTGTTTATGAATCCCTGTATGAGATTTACAGGACAAACCACAGCGTGTTGTGCCATACTGTACAAGTTCATCACATCATTGTGCATTTCAATTTAAAAAAAAAGTTTACACAATTTCCCGTCAGTGCAGTCGTACTGCTCCACATTTAATGATTTCCCTCATTGTTTGTGTTAAATCCTGTGCTAAGTCGTATTTGACCAGCAGCTGAGTTTATGAAAGTTCAGTCTGCTGAGAAGTGGAACTAAGACTGTTTTCAATGTGGGGATTCTGACTTGGCTTAGCTCCCCGGTATTAAACTTGCCAAAGCATACAGTGAAAGGCACAAAAACACAAATGGAGGTACAAAACAAGAAAATTGGGTTTTAATCAAACTGCATGGCAACTTCATGGCTTTATATTTCAGGAGCTGTAACTAATGCTACATTCAAAGCCGGTAGAGTGCAATCACTACAACACCACACAGACCGTTTTTTAAAAGCTGGTATTTAGTGCTATGAAGTGATGAATCACAGCGATATTAGTCAGACTGTCAACATTTGAGCAGAAATGTGCCAGCGCTGTATTTATCTTGCTAAACTTTGACTCAGTATGGCCTGCAGTGGCTGAAATGAACAGATGGTGCTGATCATAAAGACGACAAATTCAGACTTATTGAAGTTGCTTAATGTGTTGCTCATTGTTTGCAACTTCTTATTTATGATACAAGAATACAATCTCTTTTGGCTCAGTTTTCTTCTTTTAGTGTAGCTGCAACACGTTCTCATCCCAGCTTGTCACATACTGACGCCTTGTCAGACTCGTCACTTTTCGGTCGCAATAAACGCGTGCGTAATGTTGTGAATTAAACACTTGCTTAGGATTAGGCAACATAAGCAGCCCGTTTTCATTCCCAGGGCATCAAATACCGATGTTTTTTCATGGCCGTCTGCGTTAATTACAGACTCTTAAGGCACCCTTTTGCGTCGTTATGAAACGCATTATCTACAATGTAAACCCATCCGTGTCAATATTAAACGCTCATGGTACATGTCCACAGCCTCCTTCCCTTCCACGCTTCCCATTCATTGTCTATGTAAGCAGCAATGCAATGCATTCTGGTAGCCCGCTCCTCATTTGCATAAGGTTGAGGTCTCGGCTACCTTATGCAAATCAGGGGCGTCAAATTCTCAGTCTCTGGAAACTCCCTAGAAACTTTTAAACTAACTGCTGTCGATCTAAAATAAAGACAGATTTAGCAACTGCGTGACTCATTTCTCGCATAAAATGTTTTCAGAAACACATTTCGGTGAACTATTTTCGTGATATAAGAGAAGAAAAGTTTCCAAACGAGCCGCCATGTTGGTTCCGGTTTGAAAGTTGGGAGCAGCGGCCCACGAGGGAAAGCGTTCGTCCAATCAGGTGCCGAGTGTCTATGTTGCTGGGAAGCGAGGTGATCCCTCGCGATAAAAAACACGCCTGCGGACATGTACCATCAGGGGAAGTGCACCGGGAGTGTGTTGTGCTTTCATCCAGGAGACCGTTCTTCATGTCCCGTGCGTCATGTTATGATCAGCTGTTCGTTCTTGTCCCGTGTTCATAATGTTCAGTGTCATTTTCACTGTACAAACGTAGTAGCTTTAAGCCCCACCACGTTGTTTTTTCCTAAACCTAACTATAGTGGTTTCATTGCCTGAACCTAAGCAAGTGTTTTTGTTTACTTGACAACATTGACAACGTGTTTACTGCGACCAAAAAGCGCGACGCCAAGGGGTCTGACAAAGAATATGTTCATATGTTTATATGTTCAGACAGAACATGCAAGTGAAACCTCAGAGATGAAGAGAAGACAGTGAAAGAAAACAGATTTTTATATAAGTCAGGTCATTCAGTAGTGAAAGATAGCTTGTATTTTAACAAGTTAAAATACACATTTCTGCACAGTGTTGACAGAATGTGTGCTGTCATGTTTGTGCCATAAATGTGACTTGAAATCTTCAGCGTTGAGACAAGTTTGTCGTCTAGTTGGCGTTCCTGTTTCAGGGGGCATTACGCCGCATTTATCAAAGTCAGAAGTCAAAAAGTCTGACTTAACATTTCTGGAACAGAGCACATCTGCTGAGTGAGGAACAAAAACGACAGCTTTACACCTCTCGGAGGAACCGGAGAGACTGGCGCTCTTTGATGCTTCAGAGTACAGTTTAGCACAACATTAGTATTCACCGCTGATGCATGACAGCCAAATGCTATTTTTTCTTTACCGTATGAATTTGTGCAGTGCGAGATGTCAGTTTCTATTTGACAGCTCATTTGTCAGTCCTTTAGGCTCCTGGTAGGCATCATCCTTTTCAGTGTACAGACACGCAAGCCCTCCACCTGCCCTCTCACGTGGAAACATCCCTGGACCGGCGCCCGCAGTCAGTCTGACCTGTGCTGCCAGACCTCCACACACACACACACACACACGCAGTACTGTAGCTGGGAGGAAACAATGACCACTGAAGCTGCTTTGATTTTGTTTATTTGGTTAATATGAGCAGACATTTGTTTGTCCACTGAGTTTTTTAACCTTTCAGTTGGTTCTTTTGCTTTTTCAAAACAAACCTCATATTCAGTATGTCAAAGTTGGAGATGCATCATTATCAACATCTCTGCATTCAAGCTACCAAGACAGGATAAATATGGGAGCCTGTTTACTACTACTTAGTACTCCACTGATTTAGTATTGCACTCCTATAATATTGTCGGATAAAGATAACATCTTTTTTTATTCCATGCATCCTTCTTTCTTGCAAAAACCTGGCACCTACATAACCCATAGTGCAACTTGGTGGTTGGACATTTGGGTGTTTTGTCATGGCAACAAAACCACTTGGTTAGGTTTAGGAAAAACAACATAGTTGGGCTTAACATGACCATGTTTTTACAGTGAAAATGAAACTGAACGTTGTGAACGCTGGACATGAATGAACAGCTGATTGTAAAGTGAAAGTGAGACGTAACGCACGGGACACAAACAGCGGTCTCCTGGGTGAAAGCCCTGTGTTTGTTGGACCCATCCTCCTGCCCCGTGTGTGTCTCTTTTGCTCTTTGAACTATGGCACCACAGCACTTTCCCTGAGCGTTTAATATTAACGCGGATGGGTTTACATCATAGTTAATGGAAGACCTGGTGCATCTCATACCGCCACTAGAGGGTGCCTTGTGCGACGGTATCTAACGCCAACGGCTGTGACAAAGCGTCGGTATTTGACACCCTGGGAGTGACAACATTCACAGACACAACCCCAGATTTATTTTCATTTTCAAACTGGTATAGAGTTCAGAAAATTAATGAAATGTCCCATCATGAACTCTATGAACTTCCTGGGATGTTTTACCTTTTTCTAAAAGGAAATAAAGAATCTCAAGTCCAGATTTTAGTATAATCAAATGCTGTAATAATAACGACAGTATTCATACTCTCATCATCTCCCGTTGTTAATTTTCTTTCTTTTGAAATCTTTTTTATTGCCAGAGTTTGAAGAGATGTGCCAAAAGGGATCCATGCAGCAGGTGGGAATGTGTATTCCTACTTTGTATGAGAACTATTATAGAGATTGATCTCCTTATTCCTTCATATTTGAGGACAGAGAAACCTCAAGGGGATCAGCTCAGGAATGAGGCGTGGGTTTGTTTCTGCTCAGCAAAGTGGACTTTTGTTTTCTGTCGCCTTGTTATGGATTGCTTTGGAGAAACTAAAGGAGCCTCTCATTGCAGTCTCAAGATGTCACACACAACAAGAACACAGATTTTGTAAACACGATGAAGATCACCTCACTCTCAAGTGGGGAATGAGTGGCACTGGAACTGCCTCGACAATCATCAAGAGCAAATACAACACTGACAGTGACTAATGTCTGCATGACTTTTTGATGAGACTTTTTGAAGCCTGGAGTTTTTCTATCAAGATAAACACACCCGTATCTTTAAGCCTTAGTATCCTAATATGACACCCATACAACCAATTCTTTTCTGGATACAGTATCTCACAGCCTTCAGAGGAACTTCAGCCTCTCAGACAACTTTTTTAGTTGAATAAAGCTCACAGCATCTTTCAACACCCAGGGCTGGCTTAAGGCATAGGCCATATGGGTGGTCGCCTAGGGCGCCACCTTCTGGGGGGAGCTGGTCGCCCTCTAAAAAAAAAGAAAAAAAAGAAATGCCGGTGCGCGCCCTTCCTCATTTTCTGCATTGAGGTAACAAATGAACAAATAATAAATAATAAAATAAATAAATATTCTAATAAATAAAATTATTTTTGAAAATAAAAATCTGAATTTTAGTCTTAAAACCACTGTGATATTGAATGCGTGTTGCAGTTTACGAGTTCAAAGAACGTCGAGAGCTGCAATGATTTATCGATTACTTGTCAACTATTCAATTAATCACCTATTTTTTATAATCGATTAATCGGTTTGAGTCATTTTTTAAGAAAAAAAGTCAAAATTCTCTGATTCCAGTTTCTTTAATGTGAATATTTTCTGGTTTCTTTACTCCTCTGTGACAGTAAACTGAATATCTTTGAGTTGTGGACAAAACAAGACATTTGAGGACGTCATCTTGGGCTTTGGGAGACACTGATCAACATTTTTCACCATTTAATAGACCAAACAAGTAATTGATTAATCGAGAAAATAATCATTAGTTGCATCCGTAAACATGTTTCATGAACACATTCAACAATTCGGAAATCAATGAAAGTTTACGAGGCTAGGGTTCTGGGGGGATGAACCCTAACAGGATTTTAAATCTATTGGATAACAGATCCAAGGGTTGGAGTTGCTACTGAAAAGTGTTCGAGACTTTGATAAACGTTATGCCCAGTTGATTATTGATTAGGATTATGGGGATCTATTAGCTGAAATGGAATATAATATTCATAACTATGTTTTCATTAGTGTATAATCACCTGCCTTTAGCGTTTTTATGATCCCTGAAGGCCACCGCAGTTCTCTACATGCTTGGAAAGGGAGGGGTGACCAGAAGGGTATTCAGGTAGTTGCACTCTGCAACCTCACCATTAGATGCCACTAAATCCTACACACTGGTCCTTAGTGCAAATTATTTCCTTTTCAAAAAGTTACAATTCGTGACAGATGCAACAATATAAATTCAGTATTTTCCTCTACAAATTGACATTCCTATATAGCATTATAAATTTAAATGAAGTTAGGAATTTCAGCATGTATGTAGTGACCTTAGGAGCATTTCACCTGGTATGCGTGTGCATGCTTTTACTTCATCCATTTAAATGTGTATGTCTTTCCATCATTGCAGGATGACACCCTGACATCTACAGCAGCTCTATACTTTACTAAATTGAACTGATGTGAAAATGTACGAGCACCTTGGCTTGTTTCTCATTACCCTCCCTAGTTACAGAACGCCTCATAACTGGATCATGTGTCCTCAGCAGAGATTCCTGTTAAATACAGGATGCATCCAGCTGCCGGAGACTTTCCAGAGGCTAATAGAGACACTTTGGCTTTCCTCACGCTTCATTTACAGGAGACCTGTTACATTGTGCTGACTGCCCCATGTTAAACACAACCCCTGGCACAACAAGGACTTGTCACATTATGGGAGCTGTTAGTGTGAAAGCTTGAGATGAGTAGCTAATATGTCATGGGAATACAACACCTTCGATATAATCCCGTCTGATCCAGCTGGAGTGTACACTGTACTTTTTATACAAATAGTGTGGTTTTGTATCTCTGATTTTCCTTGTTAGAGACACAAACAATTCATCTCTGAGGGAAGATATTTAGTCCAACACCACTTGGATGTTGCCTTGATGTTGACTCGTTCTGTCCAATTTTACCCCCGAGAGTACAGTGTGCAAGTAACTCCAGTTTGTAAATCAGAGGCAAATGAGAGAGATGATTGAGTCGTTGACGAAATATCACAGGGGCCGTACAATTTACATTTGTTTTTGAATTTTGTTGAACTGCAACGTCTCAGAACCATTTTACTGAGATGATTGTGTCTCAGTTTGACATGTTGTCCTTCCCTGAAAAGAACCGGCAGTGTTTCCTGTGCAGATGCTTAGCGACCAGCTCTCTGACACATTACAGACATTAAGGGGAGACACTACAGGTGAATAGGGTAACATTTGTTACTAATAGATATCACTATGAAACTTCCCTAGTTGATTACTTACATTAAGGCAATTATTTTTTGTATTACAAGTTTCTTGAAAATGTATGTTTAAATATGCAAATGAGGCATTATCTTAATAAATATGTGTTCATTTGCATATTTCCCCTCAGCTGGAGACTTCAGATTACACAGACTATTACTGTTACCATTGGCAATGCTGTTAATTTATATTAATACTGTACTATGTACTTTTATTCTATGTGAGGGTAATAAAACGTCGAGAGCTGCAACGACTGATCGATTAGTTGTCAACTATTAAATTAATCACCTATTTTTATAATCGATTAATCGGTTTGAGTAAAAAGTTGTCTGATTCCAGTTTCTTAAATGTGAATATTTTCTGGTTTCTTTACTCCTCTATGACAGTAAACTGAATATCTTTGAGTTGTGGACAAAACAAGACATTTGAGGACGTCATCTTGAGCTTTGGGAGACGCTGATCAACATTTTTCAAGTAATCGATTAATCAAGAAAATAATCGTTAGTTGCAGCCGTTAACATGTTTCATGAACACATTCAACAATTAGGAAATCGATGAAAACAACCTTTCCAAAAAAACACAAGACAAGAAAAGCTATCAGAAAAACTAAAGGAGCAGAGAAGTTAAAGTCTGAGAGTGGGAAGCCTATTTGATCTAATGAATTTTAGGATTGCCTTTCATGTGAAGAGCATGGGGGGGGGTTAGCCTAATTGATGAACATCCCACCAAGAGGATAAAAACACTGTAATGATCTAGACTGGCATGATGCAGTCTTCAGAAGCAGTAAGGCACCTGAATCAACATTGGAAAGCACCAGCACCTGCATATAAAACCTGGAATATTTAAAAAACATGCATTAACTTGTTTTTTCACCTTTCACTGGAGGCTAGTTTGTGAAGAGACTTGATTAAAATATATTATGCTGCAGCTCCTGTATCACAAATTTACATCGCTTCTTAATAGACACTCTCTTTGCAATAATTGGAACAAAAGTGCTGAAGTGATCATGAGTGCTCGGGGGCTTAATAAGTAAATGTTAATGTGCTGTATCCATAAATTGGAACAGTTCCTCCAGTGATTGCAGATGCACAATTTAAGTATGTGCTGTTGCTTCTCATATGGCAGAGTCTCAAGGCCCCCTGCTAAGTTCACATTTTAAAAAAGCAACATCCCTTGATTGCAATGTAAATCTCGAGCCCGCTGATTTATTATGGTGGTAGTCAATTTTTGAGACAAACAATGGAGATGTTAAACGGTTTTAATCAGAGCTGCACACAAATAATCACCTCTAAAAATTAACAACAGTCAGTAAGCCAGGGAGTTTCATTCTCTAATAATTCCTCTTCTCACGCTGAAGTCTCAAGTTTGTCAAGGACGCCTTTGAGACAACAGAGTGGTCGTCTATAAACTTTTTTTTTCTTTACATCATATTACATCCGACCAAATATATTACACAGGTGTCTGCAGTAATTTTACAGTTCGGTAAAGTTAATAAAAAACCCAATATGAACCTCTGGCATGACGGCGCTTCTCAAGGTGAATCAACATGCGTGATTAGCCTCTCTCTAATGTTGCTGACACCCAATGATGCATAAAGGCTCGAGGACAAATATATAAAAATCTATCTTTCAAAACTATTTAATGAATGCCCCATATCTTCACTTTTGACATCTTATATACAGTAACTCAGCGGCGGCACTGGCGTGCGTCCAGCCGCATCCTTCATCAGTGACAGTAAGTGGACAGGAGAGTGAGGAAGATTAACTAGAGAATAATTTGGTTTTTGAAGCTGCGGTTGAGGTCTTTGTGCGGGAGGACGATCGAGTTGAGTATAATCACCTCGGAAGGGATGCTCACGTTACAACCTGAGGAGAAAAAGCAAGGTTGTGTTTAGTGTAGCACAGTATAGAGGACATAAAACAGTACATTTCTGTTATAACTCCTGCATATAGGATGTGATGTATTTTACATTTCTGGTTTGTTTACTATTCAAATAAAAGCTTTAGACAACTGCTGGGATCGTTGTCTAAGCAACCAACATTTAGAAAAATGGAAACATTTCCTTCATTAATCCACTGACTTTTCATTTCTGAGAAGAAAACATGCTTAAGCGAAAAATACAATTACGCTCCTGAATATAATGAATATTTAATAATGCATCTGAGCAATGCAGGTTTCACTTTAAGGTCAGAGCACGCTTACCGAGAATAGTAATCGAGGGTGTGAGTTTTCCGTCTCTGAAGAGGGTCTCGCTGTCAATCTTGGCGAAGGGATCATTGGGGTTTGGGTCACTCGGGGTTCCTTCTACTCTCGCCCACTTGCCAATGGTGCTGTCCCATCCCACAATGCTGTTCAAAACACAGCAGTGATCCTACAGGAGAAACGACATGACAGAAAACATCTCAAGTTCATTCATCAGCAGATAACTACAATGACTGAAAAATCAAAGGGTTTCAGGTATCTATATGTGCAGTGTGTTACAGCTGTGACGATTCCCTCGTGTTCACAGTGCTCCCCTGTCTGTCTATTTATGTTTTGTCTGTGTGTTGGTGTGGTCTCCCTTCCTCTTTGTCCTCATAGACTGTATAAAATACGGACGTAGTCTCCTTTGACGTCGCACAAAGGTTTCTGAAGAGCCGTTGTGAAGCTCAAAGTGGGTTGCTCCAGCCGTTGCCATCTTGGCAGTGAAGACACAGCCTAATGCTGCGTTTCAGAGCCAGCCTCAAGTGGCCATTTGAGGAACTGCAGTTGCCGTTGGCTTCATTTCTCAGCACCGGAGGTTCCCGCTTGGTTCTCTTGGCTCTGCTGATCATGCACACCTGTCTGGAATCAGTTCACCTGCCTCTCACCAGCTTGAAGTATATCTACTTTGGCTCTTCAAGCATTCCTTGCAAGATTGCTGTTTCAACCTTAGTGGCAGCTCCACTTCAAGGCAACTCAGGATTTAGATTCCCAGTGATTTTGCTTCTTCGTGTTTCGCATCACTAACCTGTTTCTCCTGTGTCCCGAGATTATCATCCGCCTGTCTGTCCTCCTGCTCATCTGCCTGCCAGTAATCTACCAGCTTCCAACCTACCCCTGCTTGCCACACTTCTCCCTCATTCCCCGCTCACGCCAACCCCGCTCTCCATCAGCTCTATTCCTCCCCGCTGGCACTGCATTCATCCTGATCTTCTATTACAATAAAACTCTCTCTTCTTACCACCACCACCCTGTCCTGCGTCCTGCGTTTGGATCCCACCTGTGTTCATAACAGTGTTACATACTGTTCCTACATGTGAGCATGGCCAAATGAGAGTACTTATTACTTCAGATTAAAGTGCTGCATAGCTCAACTAACAAACTGTCCTTGTAGGCAGTATGCTATGAAAGCCAATGAGTCACCCGCAGTCTAAATTCGTTTTAGAGGCACCCAGTCATCACGGGAGACATTGGATTAAATTATTGCCAGCCTCCAAATCGTTAAAAATGACATCTTTGTGAGAGGCACAGGCTACAATATTTCTGGTGTGACAAAAGAGCTGAAAGATAAATTCTAGACAAGTCACTGTTGAAGTGTGGATAATGTTTCTAATAAAATGTTAGGATGTCACCGGCAGTGAATGGGCAGATAAATTTGCCTTCAGCTCACTCAGTTTGAGTTCCAGTTTAATTCCAAACTTGAGGGTTGTACTGTGAGAGAGAGAGAGTATTTTCAGCAAAGGCTGCTCTTATTTAAACAAAACCTTCGTTGACCTATTTATGTGGCAATCAGTTGAAAATGGCATTAGCAATTCATGTCAGACAGAACAGTACCTACTGTGCATGGCAAAACACCAAAATACCAAACCAGTGCAGGTGAGGAAAAAGCTCTAGGTCGTGTTCCAAATCGCATACTTTTTCTTTTTACTTCAGTACGTACTGCAGCTGCTCTTACAAAGTACTTACTCTTACATCAGTATGCACACAATTGGGACACACTACTTTGTCATAACATTGTACCTTGAACTTTGACCGTCTTGCTCAAATCCATCGCACTCCGTAGAGCAAAATTTAAAGTAAAAAGAAAAATGATGCGTTTTGGAATGCAGCCTATATTAATGTATTAATTAACATACACACGAGTCACAAAAATGTGTAACCTTAGTAGCCTACGGCTTCTGTCTATTCGCTGTCAGTGAGCTGTCATCGGCGGTCATCTGTCTGTGCTCTCTCTCTTGTGTATTTCATAGATACATCACTAGTGACGTATCTTCCGCTGCACAGAGGATTGTGGGTCAGAATAGCCAGAAAAGCATGCTGGCTTGCATACTGCAAAATGCGACCGGTTGTATTAAGACATCCTGGTATTTTTTGGCATACTGCATTTGACATACTATGTATTGGGACATACTAAATGTTATTCTTTCATACTAAATAGTATGGTAGTATGGGTATTGGAACAACCAGCCAGTGTGTGCATAAAATCGGAGCCCTGGTTGGTCCTTTTTCACAGGGACTCACCTGTAGAGTTGCACCATGAAGGATGACGGATTCTCGAACTCTGACCCCAGCACCAATAGTCACTCCAGTGCCAATCGAGACATTGGGACCCAACTGGATCGATGAAGGAAAAAGAAAAGTAAGATACACCTGTATTTTACTTTTTTACTCCAATAGCGGCGAAATATTTTTAACAAAAGGCTGTTCTGTTAAAGGCAACCGTTCATTTGTATGTATTTATGGTGCAACACAACAGGGAAGGATGCTTACCGTAGCAGTGGGGTCAATGTTGGCTGTAGGATGAATATAGACATTACCTAGGGAAAAGAGAGAAGGTATTAATAGATTTGTCTCCAATATAAGGAAGGAACGAAGCTGCAGAAGATGAATGAATCTCACCACTTATTTTTGGCCCTCCCTCCTTATTTGAGGTCAGTCTTTCAGGATGAGTTGTGTGATACTGGTTCAGGTACAACCGACTGGCATAAATTGCAGAGCTAGGAAAAGATTACAAACGGTATGGTCGCATCAATATCTATCAATATCACACTGTATCTTTTGAATGAGGGCTGTAATGTCTGGTTTTAGTGCACAAAGTTTGCTTTAAAAAGAATAAAAATAGTGTCCAACTGTGTTCAATCCAGGGTTATTATAGTAAACTAAAACTGAAGCTAAAACAAAAATAAGCATTGAAAAATACTTTTGATAAACTGAAACTAAACTATACTGTCTGGTTAAAAACTAATAAAAATAAAATTAAAATAAACGCAAATTAATGAAGTTTTATAGCCATAATATATCACTGCTGAAAAAAGGAGACAGCATGAATTTCCGTCAACTCTTGAGACGTTAAGCCACAGAAATTGAACAGACTTGACATTCCAGGAGACGGTGCTTCACATCGGACCCTTAAGTAGCACAAAGACTAAATATTGAACAAACTGAAACTAAACCTTTCTGAAAAACTCAAACTAAAATAAAACTAGCAAACGCACTCTGAAAACTAACTAAAACTCAACTAAAATGAAATTGAATAGACAAAATTAAATTAAAATAAAAACTAATTAAAAATTCCAAACTATTATAACCTTGGTTCAATCTGAACACACCATCATCACTTTTTCTCAATACTATTTAAGCCTCTATGTATGAAAGTCCAGCCTCTCTCGTTTCCTCCAACCTTTTTACGGACTACGGGGTTGTCACAAAGACAAATTTATGTCCTTTTGAATGTGACAGCATTCATGACATGTGCACTCACCCTGCAGATTTAATCTGGCTCCAGAAGCTGAGGGTTTTATACACGTAGAGTTTGCCCTGTCCTGCCAGGGCGGTGAAAATGTCCTGCTCCAGCCGGATGGCCTCCGCTCGGTGCCAGCCATTGGTTGGCTCCTCTCTGCAAGAGACAGATCACCAGTTCATGGCACTGAGTTACAAACCAGGGCCAGGGGCCTCATTTATTAAATTAAATGCAATCTTGTGCACAAAGTATGGGTTAGAATGAAATCCGAGAAAACGTTATATGAACAGAAACACAAAAGAATGCATTTATTTAGTTCAATTTCCACTTCAACATCAAAACTAAACCCAGCCACTATCTGGGTATCATTATATCAATATCTTTTCTCTCTAGAGCTGCAACAACGACACAATTCTCTGATTCCAGCTTCTTAAATGTGAATATTTTCTGGTGTCTTTCTCCTCTATGACAGTAAACTGAATGTTGTGGACACAACAAGACATTTGAGGACGTACTCTTGGGCTTTGGGAAACACTGATTGACATTTTTCACAATTTTCTGAGATTTTATAGACCAAACAACTAATCAATTAATTGAGAAAATAATCTACAGATTAATCGACAATGAGAATAATCAGTTGCAGTCCTATCTCTCCATATTTTTTTGGGAGAATCGAGTGAAACATTATTTGTTGTTTTAAATGAAGCCCCCTGATTCCTCTAAAGTGGATGTACTAAATGATAACCTAAATACTAAGCAGATGATGAGACACTGCAGACTGGAGTTCTCCCTCGACAGCCACTAACACTGATTCACCATTCTCCCTCACTACCTAATGAACAATTCAAATATACAGAATGTATTATAATTTTCTTGTACTAGAAGTTGTGCCAGTTAAGAAAACACAAGAATTGAGGATGAGTTTGCTTTCTCTTTACCCCACTTGTGCTCAAATAGTCTTTGATATTTTCTAAAATACCCAGTTATAACCAACCCAGTGGCACCATTACCTCTAAAGTTTTTCTAAAGCCAAAGAAAAACAGGAATTTATTGCCCTATAATCCAGCCCCCGAGAGTAAAACGAGGGCAGTGAGTTAAAATGCATCGATGATACTAACTTTGATGGGTTGAAACCAGGGCTGATTACCTCGTAGTGATCCAAAACTTAAGTAGAAGAGTCTACAGTACGTGCTCCGTATTAATCAGGGTCTCTGGCGTGGTGTATTGTGAGAGCCCCAAGATGAAACAGAGTGTTAAATATTGATGAAAAGAATATTTTAAAGGATTGCACCCATAATCGAAGTTTTACCAAAAAGGAGGGGATGTGGTTAGAGGCAAAGTGCTCCCCTAGAGATTTAGCAGTCCAACCCATCTCCCTTCTATCAAGTATCTCTGATGTGTTCAACAGTTTTGCTGATTCGGTGCCCGGCTTCATTTAAGTGCTATTGATGTTAGCAGGTGAATTATGCACAGTGTGGTTTGACCTTTTTGTAATATATTTCAAGTGTCCTTGAGATGCCAAATGTTTGGTCAACTACACTACAGTGAACATTTGAAAACACTGAAAGTGAGAAAAGTGTCCAAAAAAGTCCATATATTGATCCCATGTGTTGTAGCTTCTGACCAGGATGCAGTCTGTCCACATGCACATTCAAGCTGTGATCAGACAGCAAGCTCTTTCTAATGTTCAGAAGAAAAGCACAGCTAACAAATAAAGCAAGAATTCATAAGATACAGTAAAAGACCATTACATAATTCTCACTGGCAACTGTGTAACATAACGTTTCAGCTATCTAATGAGTCTTTGCTCGCTAACCTAAAGAAACAACAGGGACAACTTAAAAGTAAATAAAAATAGACGTGAGGAGGTCAGTTAAGTTTAGTGCTCGCCCTGAAGAAGATGAACAGACAATTGCAAAATGCAGGATGCAGTGTTTGACACTCGGGAGAGCAAGCTACAACAGCGTCGACAAAAACTAAACCTAATACCAGACAAAGGGATGTTTATTACCTAAAGATATGGTTATCTATCTCAAGGGAATTCTGTCTTTACTCTACGACTTAAAGGGATAGTTTGGGTGTTTTCAAGTGGGGTTGTATGAGATACTTATCCATAGTCAGTGTATTACTTACTGTAGATGACAGTCGGCACGCTCCCCGCTTGGAAGAGAGCATTGATAAGTTACATTTTCAGTTCAATTCCCCGTCAGAGAGAGCTGTCTGACGGCAAGATAAAGCTGTGAAAATATTCTAAATATAGTGTACACTTAAACTGATAATGATTATTTTAAGTGGGCCTTTCTTTTAGGTGGCTAAAATGTGTTTTGCTGACAGGCTCGTCCACAGCAGCACATTGCTTCGCTTCCGTGGTGGTACTCGTGTCTGCTTCACCAAACTGAGGGCCGTGGATAAGAACCTCATACAACCCCACTTCAAAACTCCCGAACTATCAATTTAAGGCCAACGTTCTAAATTTGGGGAAAATGTTATTCGCTTTCTGGCAGAGTTAGATGAGAAGATTGATAACCCTCTCATATCTGTCCATTAAATATGAAGCTACAGCCAGCTGCCGGTTAGCTTAACGTAGCACAAAGACTGGAAACAGCTAGTCTGGCTCCGTCCAAAGGTAACAACATCCACTAACAAGCACCTCTAAAGTTCACTTATTAAAATCCTATATGTCATTTGTTTAATCTTAAGTGTAAAAACAAGAACAGGTCATGTGACGGACTGTCTCTTGGCTCTGAGCAGTTGCCAGACAACCTAGAAATAGTCCAGCACACAACCCACTGTAAATATCTAATTGTTGTTTTTACACTTCGGTTGAGTGTTAATTAGTGAATAGACGTCCTGGTAGGTGGATTTTGTTACCTTTGGACAGAGGCTGGCCGCTATTTTCCTGTCTTTGTGCTAAGCTAAGCTAACCCCTGTAGCTTCCCATTTACAAAACAGATATGAGAGTGACATCAAAAGGGCCTGTGTCCACATAGCGCTTTTTTTCTGAGCGCCAGCGTCTTTTTTCAAATGTTCCTAATGAGGAGAGAGTGTAGAAAAAGTGCTGCACCCAGTGTCTCTCTTTCTGAGCACTCCCCCTTTTTGTGTGGCCACTTGGAGCTCTTCTAGTTCACAATCTCTGAACTTTTCAGGAAAGCGCTGGTGACGTCACCGTAGATCCTTTTCAGGAAACAAATCATCCTGCAGGACTCGTAACCACGGTTACCAAGGAAATGGGAGGAAGAGCTTGTTTTGGCCTTGTCTGTCTATCCAGAGTTTTACGATATGTCAAGAGAGACATTATCATAACAAAGAGAGATTTCTGCCAAGAAAGAGACGCTATATGGACACAGGCCCTAGCTCTCCGACAGAAAGTAAATAAGCATGTTTACCAAAATATCAAACTATTCCTTTAATCTCTGACGGGCTGTAATGCCCGTTTCAAGGGCAAAGTTTGCCAAGAGACACAATAAATAAATACATAAAAACAAGCTGCTTGCAAAACGGGAGGTGCATCATTTTTGGCAGAAAAAAGTGCACAGAAAAAGGCCAACATTCACAAATCAGCCTGTGCAATCTCAGCCTTTATCATCTTTCTACAGCTCACACCAGACACAAAGTGCTCTAGAACTACACCGTGCAGCCTAAACGTACCGACTTACCCATCGTATGGATATCTGATGATTGTGTGAGCAAACAGAAATCATGGCAGGGAGGAGAAGGGAAGGAAAAAGGACAAATGAAGAGAGCCAAAGAAATGGAATAAATGGTATTCACATGCATTCCCCCACACACGGATCCCCACGAGGGGAGAGCTTCAACTCACAACAACATGTCCTGCTGGTTCTTCTGAAACACGGCGCCGATGTGCTGGAAGATGTCGGGCTTAAAGAGGTATATGCCGCAGTTTATGATGTCGCTCACAAATGTGCTCGGCTTTTCCACATAATGCAAGACCTGAATAAAAAAGAGGAGTAGTTGTTAGTTTAAGGTGAAATAGTAATTAGTGACTATTTAGGGAAATAAGATAGGAAGGGTTAAATACCTCATGTGTTTCCTCGTTTTCAACAATACAGCCGTAATTCATGGATTGCTGTCTGTTTGCCTGATAAGAGAAGAATGGCAGAATAATTTAGGACACATCAAAGAACTGAGATCTGATGTTTCTTCATATTCAGCAGGAAAAAAAGCTCAAATATATAGCAGAAAGAAAAAACTTTTGGGAGTTTAGCTGACTACATTTTACAAGATCTATTAAAGAAAGTAACAACAATCTCACCGTTGTCCCAAGGATAACAAAGCTGTTTGGTTCTCCATGTTCCTTCTGGAAGCTGAGCATCTCTGCGAGAGGAAACGCCGAGCAAACATCAGCATTCAGGACAAAGAAAGCCTCTGGACTGCCTGAGACAATCTGATCTCTGAAGTGATAGATGCCCCCTCCGGTGCCCAGGGCTGCGTACTCTTGCAAATACCTGAAGTGGACAGTCAGGAAGAACAGCATAGCTGCTGCAGTCATTCAGCAGTGGCAGTGCACCACAGCAGGAAAAGTAGCACCACCGGTACAGACAACATTTACTTAAAAAGAAGAAGCAATATATTAAATATAAGTCATTGCTATGAATGCTCCATATGCAAGTAGCTTGGTATGTCTGTAGTTGTTTAATGAGGTAGCTAAGAGCTCTGTTGTTTACCTAATGGAAATTTTGAACTCCTGCTGTGCATTAAACAGGAATCTGGTCAGTTCTTCATTTGGCTGATAGAAGCCGATGAGCAAAATCTCCTTCATATTCGGTACCTTGTAACAAAAGATGTTCATTATTGGACTGATTTTGTTAAGGGCTATTATCTACATCACAACAAATAGGACAACAGTTAGTAAAGACTGACTAAACTTAAATTTAATTTCTATTTGGTTTCATTCAAGTTTAACACAAAACACAAATATAATCTCTATCTTGAATATATAGGCTAACATATTAACCTTTGAACAATCTAAACTTCCACAATCGCCCTACATTGTAAACTACATTTGCTAATACTCGGCAGCAACAGTGACTATAGTATTGCAGTGACACTCACCTTGGCACATGCTTCAATATGATGCTGGAGCATGGGCACACCAGCTACTGGAAACAAGGGTTTGGGCACTTCAAATGACAGCGGCCTGAACCTTGTGCCTGCAAAGCAATGTCGGGGATTATTACTTGCAAATCTGATTATAATGCAGATCACTCGTAATATATTACTTGTAACAAGTCGTAATATTACGAGAATAAAGTCCTAACTTTACGAGAAAAAAGTCGTAACTTTACGAGAAAAAAAGTCGTAATATTACGAGAATAAAGTCATAACTTTACGAGAAAAAAGTCGTAATATTACGAGAATAAAGTCATAACTTTATGAGAAAAAAGTCGTAATATTACGAAAATAAAGTCATAACTTTACGAGAAAAAAGTTGTAATATTACGAAAATAAAGTCATAACTTTACGAGAAAAACAGTCGTAATATTACGAGAATAAAATCCTTTACAAGAAAAAAAGAAAATAACACGTAAAATTACTACTTTATATCATGACTTTACTCTCATAATATTACGACTTTTTTCTCTTAAACCTATGACTTTATTCTCGTAATATTGTGACTTTATTCTCGTAATATTATGACTTTATTCTCATAATATTATGACTTTATTCTCGTAATATTATGACTTTATTCTCGTAATATTATGACTTTATTCTCATAATATTCTGACTTTATTCTCGTAATATTCTGACTTTATTCTCGTAATATTCTGACTTTATTCTCGTAATATTATGACTTTATTCTGGTAATATTCTGACTTTATTCTCGTAATATTATGACTTTATTCTCGTAATATTATGACTTTATTCTCATAATATTCTGACTTTATTCTCGTAATATTCTGACTTTATTCTCGTAATATTCTGACTTTATTCTCGTAATATTCTGACTTTATTCTCGTAATATTATGACTTTATTCTTGTAATATTATGACTTTATTATTGTAATATTGTGACTTTATTATTGTAATATTGTGACTTTATTATAATAATATTGTGACTTTATTATAATAATATTATGACTTTATTATTGTAATATTGTGACTTTATTATTGTAATATTATGACTTTATTATAATAATATTATGACTTTATTCTTGTAATATTATGACTTTATTCTCATAATATTATGACTTTATTCTCGTAATATTATGACTTTATTCTCATAATATTATGACTTTATTCTTGTAATATTATGACTTTATTCTTGTAATATTATGACTTTATTCTTGTAATATTATGACTTTATTCTTGTAATATTATGACTTTATTCTCATAATATTATGACTTTATTCTCATAATATTATGACTTTATTCTTGTAATATTATGACTTTATTCTCGTAATATTATGACTTTATTCTCATAATATTATGACTTTATTCTTGTAATATTATGACTTTATTCTTGTAATATTATGACTTTATTCTTGTAATATTATGACTTTATTCTCATAATATTATGACTTTATTCTTGTAATATTATGACTTTATTCTCATAATATTATGACTTTATTCTTGTAATATTATGACTTTATTCTTGTAATATTATGACTTTATTCTCATAATATTATGACTTTATTCTTGTAATATATGACTTTATTCTCATAATATTATGACTTTATTCTCATAATATTATGACTTTATTCTTGTAATATTATGACTTTATTCTTGTAATATTATGACTTTATTCTCATAATATTATGACTTTATTCTTGTAATATTATGACTTTATTCTTGTAATATTATGACTTTATTCTTGTAATATTATGACTTTATTCTTGTAATATTATGACTTTATTCTCATAATATTATGACTTTATTCTTGTAATATTATGACTTTATTCTCATAATATTATGACTTTATTCTCGTAATATTATGACTTTATTCTTGTAATATTATGACTTTATTCTTGTAATATTATGACTTTATTCTCGTAATATTATGACTTTATTCTTGTAATATTATGACTTTATTCTTGTAATATTATGACTTTATTCTCATAATATTATGACTTTATTCTCGTAATATTATGACTTTATTCTCGTAATATTATGACTTTATTCTCGTAATATTCTGACTTTATTCTCGTAATATTATGACTATATTCTCATAATATTATGACTTTATTCTCGTAATATTATGACTTTATTCTTGTAATATTATGACTTTACTCTCGTAATATTATGACTTTATTCTCATAATATTATGACTTTATTCTCATAATATTATGACTTTATTCTCATAATATTATGACTTTATTCTCAAATTCTCTGATTTATTTATTGTCCTCAATATGGCCCTAATACTCTGTCATAACGTCGTACCATAGACCTACAACAATGAGAAAAAAAATGAAAATGTAAACCAAAAAAACAGTTATTGATTTCCATGTTTATAAATCCACATGGAGCCACTGGAGAGGAGCTGAGGAGCTGCAGGTTTCTGAGAGACCTCTGATCTAGTGGGTGATTAAATGAGCCAATAACAATAAGTATGGTAAAAACAGTTACAGGACGTTACTCTACCTGCATAGACAGTGTTGTTATTAACATGTTGTCAGTTCCTCATAACAGATTAAGTCTTAATGTTGTTGTGTTCCTGTAGTTTGTGAGGAGTCCCCTCATGATGCCACGTCAGTGATAGAAACCAGATCAGCCTGCAGGGGCTTTATTGTTAGCTTTAGCCACCTAGCTTCACTCTGAAACACACGACACAAGTATATAAGAGTTATTCTCACCTTTCTGAGGGCCTCCGATTAAAATAACCGCCTTCAACATGTTGACCGAGAAGCTGTGATTAGTGACAGACTCCTGAAGACTACCTGAAGACTCCACCTGTAGGACCTGTAGCTGTCAGGTAGCTGCTGTCTGGAGAGTAGTAGTGATTCAGTATCCACTTCCTGGTTGTGACGTCGACGGGATCAGGATGAAAACACGGAGCGGAGTTCAGTTAGTGGACCGGAGCGGAGGAGATTATAGAGACTATAGAGGTTTATGGGGGACGATTAGAGAGCAACAGTAGGTGTTATTTAAGTGATATGCAATATTTATCTGTATTTAATTATTGATTAATAAAAGAGGCAGCAAAGGCATCCCAATTAAAAATATAAATACAAAAAAAATAATAGTCCAGTTAGTGAAATAATTGATTAACTAATACAAAAAAAAAAGTTGAATTTCTCATATTGATACATATTTATAAAAAGTGAATTAAGTTTATAATTAGTTTCCTTCTGTTGTGAAACCTAATGAACAATCAATCATAAAACAAAGTGTATATAGTCAGTTTTGCACTTGGTAGATCAGATGATTAGCAAATTCATTTCTTCAACGAATTAACGCAACTTGCGATTTTTAGGTTGTAGCGGTCTCAGTTTTAAAGTTAGTTCCAAACTCTCAGGGTCATTTTCAAAGGGGTCCCTTGACCTCTGACCTCAAGATATGTGAATGTAAATGGGTTCTATGGGTACCCACGAGTCTCCCCTTTACAGACATGCCCACTTTATGATCATCACATGCAGTTTGGGGCAAGTCATAGTCAAGTCAGCACACTGACACACTGACAGCTGTTGTTGCCTGTTGGGCTTCAGTTTACCATGTTATGATTTGTGCATGTATTTGTTATGCTAAATGCAGTACCTGTGAGGGTTTCTGGACAATATTTGTCATTATTTTGTGTTGTTAATTGATTTCCCAATAATAAATATATACACGTTTGCATAAAGAAAGCATATTTGAGTATTAAATACTTGATAAATCTCCTTATAAGGTACATTTTGAACTGATAAAAATGTGTGATTTATTTGCGATTAATCGACAATCATAAAAAAATCGGCATTGTAAGAAATGCTCTGAAAGTGTATTGATGTGTGATACTGATGCTTCCTGAAATATTAAGCAATCATACCTTATGTTTTTTTTTAATCTAAGATTACAACAAAACATAAAGCAATCCCTTGTGTTACTGAAATTACCACTAATAGTTTTGAGTTATCTTGTCAAATGATGTTTGTCCTATCTTCTGGAAAATTATTCATGATCATGATGTTATTTGATTTACAAAGATTGCATCTGTAATAAGCCTTTTTCAAGGTAGACTTGTTATGGCAGGAAAAGCACAGGTGTTACCAACCAACATTAACCGAAGCAGCTCGGTGGAATTCAGCCATCATTAACTTTATCATTCACACCTGTTCTTTTACTACTGAGACACATCAACATATCTTTAGTGAAAAAAGACCTAAATGGAGGAAATAGTAATAAAATATAACGGTAATAGTAATACTAATGACCTGGAAGACAGTAAATTGTCCTTGGATTGTACATTGCTTTATGGTAGATTGAGTTTGTGTTAGTCAGGGCAGCAGCTTCTGGTTGTGGTTGTTTTGTATTAAGAGCCTGTGAGTTTCAGGAGCTGATGCATGTCTGCTTCTGACTGTATTTATATTAATAGGCAAAAACTCAAACAGTATTATCATAGTAATAAATCCCACTTTCATCAGTGTCCCTCTGATTTACACAGAGACAAGACTTAAACTCTAGCACCTGAGGTGGACCCAAGACACAACCCACTACTGCTTGTTGTTCTGTTTTATCACACCGCTTTGTCGACAGAAAGTTCAGTTCACCCTCGTCTTTCTTTACTTGAGTATCTTTTGCATGTGCATAAAGTAGGTTACTCTCTTATTTGAGTTTAGGGAAGTTATAGCAGAGGGAAAAATAACTCAGCTGTCAGTTTTTAACACTCCTAAAGACAACAAATAACACATACACAGCTCTAATGAAGGAGTTTACTTTCATATGCCCTCATTAAAACGTAACCTGAAGTAAAACAGTCTCCCATGTGGTGGTATTCATAACTCAAACATATGCAAATAAGATGGGAATCCGCATCAAACAAACAGAATAACATTTTAGTCAACAATCACCAGGGGAGAAGGAGCTTTGATACCCGCCCTACTGCAGGAGCAAGGGAGGAATCTGAGGAGCGTTCACAGCGCCGCAAAAGTTTAAAGGATTATTCCTTTGCATTCTTGCCCGTTTCCACCTTATCAGATGCTGCATCTCCTTTATAAAAAAGACAACAGAAATAATCAAATGTGCATGGGAAGAATACTTTTTTATTATTATACTGAAATAATTTGCGTCCATTGTTTCGTCACAGTATAATAAATCCTTCAATATATTAAAAATATGTACAATTTTGGTTTTCAAATTGGCTATAAAATATTCCTTCTGTAATTTAAAGTGAGTACCGCAGTCAATGTCACATTGTATTCTCATATTAGGAAGAAAATGACAGATCTTTCCATCATCATCTAACTCTTAAATATTACACATTTTAAACGAAAATCATTGCAAAACATTAGTGTATTGCCTACAGATTGCTTGATTCAACATCACCCTGTATGTTTAGTTATCTACAGGCTAACAGAAGAAATCATCCCTTCTACAGTAATTCAGTCCGTTTCATACAGTACAATGCGCTACCAGTCAAATCCTTCACACACATGTTCATGTTCATGTTCATGTTCATGTTCATGTTCATGTTCACACGGTGCAACTACTAACACTTGAACAGTACAGTGCTAAATGTGGAACAATTAGTTTAAAGGCAGATTGAGTAGGATTTACCTAGAAAACCCCAAACAATGAATAGACCGATACAAAAATAATCCCTGTCAATCATCACTTATGACCCACTTATCAGTGTGTGACGGTGTCTGTATCTGCAGAGAACCTGCCCTCTGCCTGGATTCTCTTATTTTGCTGTGTTTGGGACATTTCTGGGCGTCAACCTCTATAAAAGCGTAGCGACCAGGTGCCAGATTGTACCACACATCCAAGAGGAAGCTAAGAAAATGATGAAATAAATGCAAATATAGCGAGGCGAAACACCAAGCGGACAAAGCTCGTTCCAAAACGAGAGGGAATCTGGGGTTGGCTTTCACCCGCTGGCGAGCACCCTAAACCTAACCGCGGTAAAGGGGCGTGAGCTTCTGGTGTCGCTGAGCAGGCGAGGAGGGGCTAACTTTGAATGTTGTGTTTCCAAACCGCAACCAACAAATCCTACTCATTCTGCCTTTGAGAAAAAAATTATTTGCTGAGAGATTCAAAAAAGGGCTGAAGTAGAAAACATGTGTTCCACCTCTAACATCTAAGGGGCTGATCACACCGAGACGCTTCGATACAGGCGCGGCCACTTTAAAAACTTGTGGAGCGGGGGCTGCTATCTTAATTGTAAAGTAAGTAAGTAGTAGTAGTAGTAGTAGTAGTAGTAGTAGTAGTAGTAGTAGTAAAGCCCGCTTCTTGCTTGATATGATTGGCTGCCTGGGCCAAATGTGACAATGACGAGCGGTGCAACTCTACATATTTCTAGCGACGCGTCTCAGTGTGATCAGGTCCTTAGTGAATTCTAAAATGAAACAGGGCTAGTAGCCCAATCGCAAGCATCAAGAACTACTATCAGCAACATCTCTCAAAACAAAAAATCAAAACAAGATTTGCTCTTAGATTCAGCAAACAAAGATTCACATGAAAGGCTAGTGTACAGACTTGTTTTTCTCCATACCCATCCATTGTGCTAACACAAAGTACAAGTATGATTTGTTAAATTAAACGTACCATTGTTGCTGAAAATCATATAACAAAATCAAATATTCAAGTCAACACTGTAAACGTGAAACCAGCATACCAAAGATTTTCATGTAAGGTTTTTAAACAATGCACTATTTGCTTGTCTTAAAAATAAACCAGACTATGCAATAAAAATACAGTACTTAACATGCTAAATGAACCCATGTAGTATGCAGAGCAGAATCACATATCTACTTGTACCAACATGTAAAATAACAGAAAGCTTCTCATGCAGATCTAGATTATTGTTTATGTCTCCGTGTTAAAGAGGCAACACTGTGCACTGTTCTGTCTGCAAACACAAAACCAGCACAATATACAGTAAATGGAGAGGTAATGACTATGTTGTGACTATTGTTCCTAGTGGTCTCTGATAGAGGTTGATAAAGGTCAAAAATGACTTAATGCCCCTTCGAATTTACAAAACTGGTTTCTTTAACGTTTCATTCATACCTCGGCGCTCCGCTCAGCATTACTTTTACAACGTACCACTGTCCAGTACAGGTGAGCTCCCTCCTCTGTTTGCCCGTGTTCAGCTGGTTTTTAGTGATTCCACTACTATCTCCTGTTGAATTGGTCTTTGCTTTTTCGCAGCTCCTCCAGCACCCGAGCCCTGAACTGGGTCCAGTCTTCATCCTGGAACTGCTGCACACCCAGGGCCAGATGGAGGTCTGTGGAGTGGCTGCGCAGGAAAGGATTGTACTGCTTCTCTTCTCCAATAGTGGAGGGACACTGAAAATGAAAAGCACATCAAAATCAGCCCTCCGAGAATTGATGTGACTCTAGCAGCCACAGTGATTCACATGCCATTCATTCAAGTGGGTTCCTGCCAATTTAAAACAGCACTGCTTTGCATTTCTGCATCTCTGCCCCAATTCAAATGCTGCAAAACGTCCTCGTCATCAACAATAAATCACCTTTTAGCTTTCCATTTCATGCATTTACTTGAGCATAATACACAGTGATTGCCAATCCAGATGATAAAGCCCTGGATCACAGAAGTTAAAAGCAGCTAAAACAAGGAGTTCAAGTGTTAAAGGGAATTTCTGCTATCATATTGTTTAATGTAAATCTCTCCTTCCAAACACAAAGCAAATTGAAATATGTGTAGCTGATGGATATCCAGCAAAAGCAGCACTGCCAATAAGCAAGCAGAGGCGGAGGTAGTATCACAGCAAGCCAGATAAACCACTCTAGTTGTTAATGTGTTGTAACATGTCACTAGCCGAGTTTCCATTCAATTGTCGAGTGAAGTTTAAGTGAACTTTTGAAACGTTGCAAAAAAGAGAAATGTGAATTAGGCACAAGTTTTTATTGTTCTTTCATGCCAGCTAGTATTGGCCATGTTTCATTCTGTCTGGTTACAAAGACGAGCATTCACACGTTATGGGAATATCCGAGAAGACGCCGACAGCAGAAACAGTCATGCGAGTTAAATGTTCACTACGCCCATTTAGCGCATCAACTCGTTTTTTGATAAAAGGCAAAAACCTCCTCAAGCAAGTGTAAAAACTTTTTTTTCCACAATTGAGGAAGTTTTACTGAACTTTGCCGTTTCCATACAGTTTCTTTAATGTGATACTTCAAAATGTGCATAAAAAGATGTGAATGGAAACACGGCTACTGTGGGGGAAAGCGCAGGTGTAAATACTAAAATTAATGATGATGACTTCCATTTAGCTGTTTCAGTTTCAGGGTCCTGGTATGGTGCATGATGGACACTTTAATACAACGGAGCCATCATTAATGTTATCAGTAACACCGATGCCTTTGCTGTTATGACAAGTCAAAATATCCTTTGTAAAAAAGGCCTATTATTGCAGATGAGTGAAACTGCCTCTGGTGCCGTGCTGTATAGATGTCAGATAAAAACTAATCTAAGTTCTGGATAGGCCCTTCACTCAACAGTGAACCTTTGCTCTGCTGCAGACTGTATCACAGATGAGACTCGTCTGAGAGAGCTCTGGATGAGGAGCGCTCGGGCACCGACAACACATCCACTGTAGGCAGGTGATAAACCCTTCTTCCCAGGTGCTGGACAACATGAATCCTCTCTGGAACGGCGTGCTACAGAGGCATAACAATGGCAATACATCATTCTCACCGTGCACAGCCTCTGGCCTCGCTGCAGCAGCACCCACTGAGATTTGTTTTCCCTGGCAGCGTTGCGAGGCTCAACCTCAGCAGCAAACAGCAGGTTGTCCTCTGCATACTCATGACCTGAAGGATAGCCGGTGGGCACAAAAATAAAAAGTCATGCCCGCACTTAAATGCTTACACCCTATAGAAGTCCCCACACCACCTCGTCTGCTGCAGTATGTCTATCAAAGTACAGAAATCAAGCAACAGCAACACATTCAAACCACCGCCACATCTACATCGTTTCTGACAAGTGAGAAGATTTTCCTACCAGGCCATAGAAGAGTTTCATCACTCAAGGAGGCGACTGTGTCCAGAGATGACAGCATTGTTGTGGCGCTGCCTTCAAACATCCTCCCTGAAAACCACAACATCAGGTTTTACTCAAGTAAACGGTATTTTTAATTTGATCCTTTTATGATGTGTTAGACACCTGCAGATTTCCTGTTATTAAATTCCTTATAGCCTCTAGGGAACAGGGTAGTAAAAACAACAACCATATAAGTAACAATGAGATTAAAACACAACCAAGAAAACATGGTAAATATTCAACATTAATCATGCTATAAGGACATTTACAGTGCCTTGCATTTTCAAGAACTAACACTTGGGATTGGCAAAGCAAAACTAATTTGCATGCTTTGGTGGAAATAGAAAGGGGTACGATTTGCATGTAGTAGTAGTGTTCAGTAGAGATGACAATGACGTGTGTTCATTGTTTACTGGACATGCTGAGGGCATGTGGAGAGGCTAAGTGCTCTGTGTGTGTGAGCATCAAAAGTAGGCATATGAGCCAGAGCCATGAATTCCAAATGCCTTCCCTGTACAAGACAGATAGGAGCTGTACAATACAGCTGGTCTTGAGGTCTGATGTTTAGGTAAGCCACCAGGTATCTGCACTAATAGGATTCAGCCATAAAAATATCATAGTACTAGGGCTGCAACTAACGATTATTTTCATTATCAATTAATCTGTAGAGTAATTTCTAGATTAATCGTTTGGTCAATACAATGTCAGAAAATAGTGAAAAATGTCCACCCCAGTCTCTCAAAGTCCATGGGGATATCTTTAAATGTCTTGTTTTGTCAGTCCAAAACCCAAAGATATCCAGTATAATATGATATTAAACAGAGAAAAACCCAAAATCGCTATATTTGAGAGGCAGAAAACAGCATTTCCTGTCATTTTTTGCACAAAAAATGACTTTAACGATTAATTTATTATCAAAATTGTTGTCGATTATTTTTCTGTTGATCGACTAATCGATTAGTCGACTAATCGTTGCAGCTCTACATAGTAAAAACAGGTCAGAAGCACTCTATTTTTGTGTTCACAGTGCCCTGATTTCCTGGTTGACCTGATAATGCTTGTTCTACATTACAACCTATTATAATAATTAATTTCATATTCAAGTTGTCTGTGGGTAGATCTCTGCATGAGGACAAGTTCATGCATTTATTTTCGCTGACTTTTCAGCTTAGCATTGGCAAACAGCCAATTCATTATCTCCTTACAGTCATTCACTGGCCCATTACGGGGTCTTTTCTGTCTCTTCTGTGTTTTACATAAAAACACGAGTTGCTGTGAAGCACAATGTCAGTTCTATATGATAATTTCTATGGATCCCATTGTGTTGTAACTCACCACATCCTGAGAGGAACACCAGGTCGCCGGAGAAGAGGCTGGAGGGGGCGTCGACCGCCCGGCCATCCAGGAGGTAGATCATGTGGCCCACTGTGTGTCCAGGAGTGAAGAGCCCCTTAAAGTGCATTCGGCCAACTGTTACCGTGTCCTTGTGTGAGAGAGGGCTGGGAACACAGAGAGAAAAGAAAAGTGCTTTAAGAAGAATGTAAGATGTAGAGTTTTCATGACAGCCTGTTACCTAATAAGCAGAAAGGGGCTTGGGAAGTACATTTTTAAACTTATATAATAAGAATAACTTTGATATACTGTATGTGCAGTATCTCTGAAACATAAAGGATACCCCTTCTTTGAAATAACGTTGATGTTAAAATGTACTTGCCAATCTAAACAAATGAGGCAACGCCGTTTTTCTGGTTTATGTAGTGAAGTCAGTCATTTTGGAAAACACACTTTTTACCCGAGGCATAACAGAGCAGTTTATCAAACCATGATAATGTGCCGTGCAGTCAGCTGCTACTAGTGCTGACAGAGGGAACAAGACAGGACTCAGTACAGTCCGACTGATTCTGTGGGAAGCAGTGTGCTGGATACTGAGCGAGCAGCGACTTACTGCGTGAGGCCAGGAATGTTATCAGCTGCGTTTCCATAAATTCGGCACGAGCTGTGAATCCTTTTCAACGATTTGTTTCCCCCGCTGTGATCCCTGCAAATGAAACAGAAAACAGAGGCTTGTCAGTACCGTGGACACGTTAGAAGGTTGCGCATTTGTTTTGGCCTTCAATCTACACTTCAACCACATACTCTTTATTTTAGAAATATTTTACATAAATGTAATTTTCAAATGTATGCACATTAGTGTGGGTGTTTCCCTTTGATGAGGTATAATACATGTTAAAATAGCAACACCAGCAATTGTGTACATGAGAACACCATGTTTATTTTATTTTTTTGTATTTATTTTATTTGTTTTATAATAATATATTTATTATTTGTATTTAATTCATTTATTTATTATTATTATATATTTTTTATATATTATTACATTATTGTTGTTATTTTTATTTCTTTTTTAATTACTTAAATTTTGTTTTGAGTTATGTAATTTTTTGTTTCATAATTTCCAATGCACATCTTTAAAACCTATATAATTTGATCACAAAAAAAGAGAACATCATGTTCACCTATATTTACTTAACACAGAATATAGTTTTTATAATCTGTCATACTTGGTATATTTAGCCCCATCTCCTCGTGTATAAAAATGTAATAACAAACCACACATTAAAACAATATGGATGCATGCATAACAACTAATAATGAAGCTATAAAACTCACCAGTGCTTGTGTGTGCAGAGTATTGCTTCTAAAGTCACTCCCTCTCCCTCAAGAACTGCCTGAAAAAATGACAAGTGCCGTCACAACCTTCAATCACCATATCAAACCACACTTCAGCAGCATTTCATTCAAAAGCCCATTGAGCTGCAAAGTACTTACAACTATTGACAGTGACACAGTATGGCATTAGTCTGTACTTGGGTGCTTGTAATGGATGTTGCTGAGAATGCACGAACGCTCATTCACTACAACCACAACTATTAACAATCAATAGCTGTAGTAAAATACATATAATTGTAGGGCAATAAAAATGGAAGTGCACTGAAAGTGATACTGAAAAATGTACGACAGCTGACCAAATAAGAGAAAGGCATTATTGCCACAGAGTCACTTTGGGTTTGTGAGCTTGGTTTGTGGTCAAGAAAAACAATCTCACACATAACACAAATGTTCCAGTCCCATTGTACCTATCTACTTGCACATTGTTATGGGTCATGTTCAACAATTCACTTTTTGGCAATATAACTGAAGCATCTGTGGGACCATTTGATATCTTCAGAGGTCTTTATATAACTTCAGATGTGTGGTACACGGTGTACAAAATCTGTCTATCTAAAAAATGTTGCTGAAATAAAGACAAAGCAACCATTAATTTTGAACCCAGATGGTGTTGCAATGACATCAAGTATTCGACATGTCTCAACTTTTTCTGCAGCAATGCGTTGTTCAGCAAGCCAAGTCAAGTTATCCCCTCTTGCAACATAGAGGACTACAGCAATTGCACAGTGAAATGTCCTCATTATCTGCATAGTAACATTGATCTGAAAGCCCCTAAATGATATCTAGACTCAATGCACACAGCTGACAGGAGAGGCATTCACCTGAACTGTTTGAGGGTCTGCAGGGTCGACAACAACTGCAACACTGGAAGCTGTGTCGATTACGAGATAGCTGTAGTTGTCAGACAGTACCGGGATGGGGATTATTTTGATACCTGTGGGCAGACAAAGAATTATAAATTAAGTATTCAGGACAATATTAAACTTTTTCAGTTAGAATGATAGAAGTAGACATGTAGTATTAAAAGGTATACATATAGTTGTAAAGGTCTCCCCACTATACCACGAATAAATTCTAAATCAGCTCATGGTTTCTCTACCACTTGAACTACGGTCTGCTACAACAGTGTCTGCTTTTAAAAGCAAACTAAAAATGCAAGCTTTTAGTTGTGTTTAGTGTGTGGTATTTTAGAATCAGTATTACTATTGTTATTACCCTTCTTAATAATAATACCTTCTTAACTTATTCCCACTTTATTGTAATACCTTCTAATCTTATGTTTTTATTAGGGCTGTCAATCGATTAAAATAGTTAATCGCGATTAATTGCGAATTAATCACATGTTTTTTTCTGTTCAAAATAAACCTTTAAGGGAGATTTGTCAAGTATTTAAAACTCTTATCAACATGGGAGTGGACAAATTGAGTCTGCCGTCAGTCATCTACACCTGTTATATGAAATGTGCTATATAAATTGATTGATTGATAATGTTCATAGTGTGTCTTGAAATGACAGCATCTTTTCTACTGATGGTAATACAAATGTGCTTGTATATGCTGTACAACATATCTCTGTACCTCTCATTGTTGTGGATGGCACTCAGCATCTCCCCCACAACAACCCAGCATGTATGAACATGGTAAACTGTAAAAACCCCAGACTGCTGCATACCATTGAACTCCACGGGCTGAGCTGTGGAGTGTCCACCAGGGTAATGTTCTCGGGCTTTCCTCATCTGTCTCTTGTAGTACATGTAGCCCAGTCTGGTCCTAGTGTAGAGTGTGTACCTGGGGAACAAGTAAAACAGGCTTTAGGAAACTTTGTGTGTGGTAGCAGCGGCTGAAAAATGCTAACCCTTCCAATTCAATTCAATTTGCTTTATTGGCATGACTGTCAGGTGAACAATATTGCCAAAGCGTCAATTCAATAATAAATACAAATTTTAAAAAAGAACAAAATAAAAACAAAAACATATATATACATATATACAATTCATTAAGCAAATTACAATATATAGATATTTAAAAATTTAATATTTTTGTTATTACTTTACTACTTTACTAATTAAATATTTTTGTTATTACTTTACTACTTTACTTTTGTTATTACTTTATTGTTTTCTTCCATTGACATGCATACATGTCAATGGAAGAAAACAATAAAGAAGTAATTAATGTTTGTTGTGTCAATAAAACAAACAAACAAATAAAAAACTATTAATAACAATATATTGCAATATCAAAGGGTCATATGAAAAAAAAAAAAAAAAAAAAAAACATGAAGAAGAAGAGTAAATAAAAGAGTGTGAGTTACATCTAGTATGTGTTGTTGTTGTGGCTGTCTCTTAGGCTGTGACATGCACTGACATATCCTGCAGCTTCTATGGCGATGACACTATTTTCTCTAAGTAGATGTTGTATTTCATTTTGGTCAGAGAGGGAATCAAAATGTTGGAGTTTACATTTAATTTTTGTAGAGATTTTTTTCCTAATTTCTTCATATGTGCTACATTGTAGCAGGACATGTTGCTCTGTCTCCACCTGTCTCTGTGGACAGAGCTGACACACTCTTCCATGTCACTCATTTATTCTGGTCCTGTAAATTGACATGTGAATTGTGGAAAGATGTCAATAATTTTATACTTGTTAACATTTTCTCAGATTTTGCACTGTACTATATAATTATTATATTTGGTTGCTATGATTACAGTGACAAAGACAGTAATGCATGTTTTTCTTATTAATTTAATTTTAATTCTTGCGAAGTTCCACATTCACAAGTGTAAATCTACCCCAAAAAAAGCCTAATTTCTTTGTATTTATGAAAGAAATGGATCTATATGTGGCAACAATTTATTCCTCACAAAACAAAAAAGCAATGAAAACAATGAATGTATGCAATATCTTTAATGTTTTTAAATATATCATTATCTACTTATTTATTTATTTTTATTGTTTTGTTTTTTTATGTTGGTTTTGTTTCATTTCTGTTCTCCTTTTATGTTTGTCACAGCTCTTTGTTTATGTTTTATGCTTCTTTCGTTTGCAAATGATTTTAATGTTTTCTGCTGTTACTATGTATACTGTCATTTTGAAATAAAAAATAAATAAATAAAATAAACCCTTCCATGTCACCATCTTTCAAAAGATAAGGGAGTCATGCCTACTCAAGTGCCAAATGTAGCGTGTTCCACCCAGCAGCAGAGGTAATTTAAACATAAACTAACGTTAGTAGCTTACAATTAGCTGGCTGGCTGGCATCATGTTATTGTAAAAATCTCCTAAAATAAACGTCGTCAAACTATAATTAAGTGTGCCGAATTAAAGAGTGGCTATTATAGTTTAAGGAAATGCTTTTAATCTAAATGCCAGTGGTCGACTGGCTGAGCAATTTATAAATTAAACATTATGTGAATGGAGTTTGGTGGGACGGCCTCTCTCTGGCTGGAGACGTCGCACTGCTACGCTAGCGACAATCATCGCGATGATAACAAACGCTTGTTTTCATTTAAGGAGAGGGTTCATATTATACTCACGCAATCCGGAACAACGGCTTCTCCGAGCGGGCCATGATGTTGCTGAACAGTTTCCTCCAGAGAGCTTGTGCTTTGCGTCTGTAGCGGACACATAAACATAAGAAACAGAAGAAGGATGCGGCGAAGACCAGCGTTACCATCCAGTCAGGAAGCGCCATAGCCTCTGAGCGGTACGTCATGACGTCAGGCGAGACGCAAAACTCCGGAAGCGAGGAGATTAAGAACATTTCTTTATTTTTTTATTTTTTTATTTTTTTATTGAAGATAATTCATTTACGAAAAAAAAGAAAAGGATAATACTACAAGTACATATTATTTATTAACATTAATAATCAATTTAATTGTAAATATATCATATAATGATGTTTTTACTGACATTAATGTTCTCTTGTTCTTCCTTATATAATATATATAAATATTACATATATCATATATTTTATATTTTATATGATATATTATATTAGTGCAACATTTTTCTGCAGGGAACACAGATGAGAAACTGACACATAAATATAATAAATCTAGTTTGTATGTTTTTGTCTTTTCTCTGTTTTTGTCAAACAATAACCATATTATTATTATTATTATTATTATTATTATCATTATTATTATTATTATTATTATTATTATTATTATTATTATTATTATTATTATTATTATTATTATTATTATGTGTAACTTTACACACAGAGCTGATGCTTCATTCAAACCTGCAGAGATCTGAAATATTCTGTAAACTCAACTTCCTGCTCGTGTCTGTTTATTCCCTATAAATAAATAAATAAATAAATAAATAAAAAGAAACATCAAAAAAGAAGATATTCATTTACAAACAGTAAGGCATTGTAATCTAAACTCAATACTTCTAACATACAGGGCACAATTGGATAAGAAAGATAACTTAATTTATTAAAAAAATAATACAATAACAAAAATAAAAGAGGGTAGAAAATAATTAAAGGAAAGAATAAATAAATAAATAATAAGACTGCACTCTTCCATAGTAGCTCTAGGGGTCATCATCATATATGTTCAGTACTTCATACGCTCTGAGGAGAGACTTTGCATGTTGTCCATTCATTAGTCTTAAAGCACTGAGATGATTGTCCACAAGGTCCCTGGGTTTAAGAAAATAGTGGTGTCTAAAAGGTAAATAATAGTAAAATAACAATAAACAATAATAAAAATAAAATAGTAGTACACCTTTATATAACATAAATAGTGTTAATTGTAAATCATTTAAACATATTTTTTAATTAATTAATTGTATATGGCGTCAATATGGAATCAAGCCAAGTGTCGGTCCGCTTCTCAATAATTTATCTAGGCTAATTTGTATTTTAATTTGACAATACAGTAGTCTAGAGTAGGCTGTATAGTAATATGCCACAATATAACATTTTGGGTCAACTTATAGGGGAAATATAGCCTAGACCTTTAGGAAAAATGTTCTTATATGTTAATATTCTACTGAAATCAACGTTAGGAGTACGTAAGGACACAATAGTCTATGTTTTTTTTTTGTTTTTATAATTGTGTTCTTTATTATTTTGTTTAGGAGACTGAGCAACCGGAGTCCCCCTGCTCTCTCAGACACATCAGTACTAGTGTAAGTTTCAGTGAACATATCCTATTACAATGATGACATCCTCCTGTGGTGTAAGTCTGCAAACCTCCAAGGAGAGAAAGGACAGAAGGGAACAGTGCTCCCATCTCAGAGCTAAAGCCACTGGGTGAGTAGGCCTTCAATTTCTTTCTTTCTCCTTTTTTTTTGGTTTATGTTCTCATTTGTTCTCCTAGACTTTTCTAGTATGACTAAGTTATTTTATAAGGTGTATTTATTTGTGCACGGACATAGCTTTTTCCAGCAGATGACTAATACAGAAATTTGGATTGTTACTTTTGTTACAAGGTAGTTTTAATCATGTTGTAGTTTTTGCACAATCATATAATAACCAGATTTAATTTAGTAATTGTGACAATGAAAAGTATAAGCACATAACAATTGATTGGATAACTGTGTATAACATGCTGACCAGTAGTGAGTTGTAAGGGTGTAAGAAAATATAGAAAACATTGAATATCATGATATTATGTTTTGTGAAACTGTATCAATTTTTAATTAATAGCTTACATGCAAAGATTAATATTATAATAGTCAATACTTTATATCATTTGCAAAGATATGTGCCGTGTCAAAGTATGTTGGATGTTACAGGGACTCTAAAACGGTTCTGATTGCATAAAAAATGTAACTTTTTAAAGTCAGATTTTAAGCATATGGTGGTGTGTTCTTTATACTATGACAGTTTTCCTATAATTAGATTAAACAAATTTACAGTATCGCGATATATCGCAATATAACCTGTATCATGATACGTATGGTATCGCCAGATTCTTCCCAATACAAAGCCCTGATGAGTTGGATGTTGCTTACTTTTTATGTGCATCATATCTTCGTGTCAATATCACGCCAGCTCACTTACCCTCTTCTTCAAGGTCAGATCATGACATCTAAAACTGATAATCCTCCACCCTACGAGGATGCACTGCACCACCCTAAGTATGGAAACTACCCCCACCAGCCACAGCCTGGCGACCCTCTTCCACCACCTCCATCCTACAGCCCCAGTCCGGGCATGGGCCCCGGCCCGCCTGGCTACTGGGGCCAAGACGGCGGCTACCCGCAAGCTGGGATGTGGGCAGCCCCTGGCTTCTCTCCATCTCAGATGCCCACCACAATACCGACTCTGTCTGCTGGAGTGTCAGCGCCCAACCAAGGTTCTGAGGAAATGATCCAGGACTTCAGTTAATGCATTATGTTAAAGCAGCTTCCAAGTGTAATAAGAACCGCTATTCCCAATTCTGCAGGAGACATGGAGGATTATATGAGCACCCAGTGGGAAAGCACATCTGTTCGGCACGCCTTCATTAGAAAGGTAAAGATTTTCATCATTGGTCACAGACTTTTATTGTGTTTCTTTCTGTTCAGAGTGACAATGTTTCCTTGTGTGCTCACAACAGAACTGCTTTGTTTTATGGGCAGGTTTATTTGATTTTAACAGCACAGCTTGCCGTCACCTTTTCAGTTGTTGCTGTCTTTACATTTGTGTAAGTGTCCCAGTTCATCCCAGTTTAATATTCCACAGCTTAATGTATATGATGGAGGGTTTGCTCCCAGTGATCCCTTATGTCTGTGCTTTCATATATAGTGAGCCAGTGAGGCAGTTTGTCATCAAATACCCCGGCATCTACTGGGCATCTTTGTGAGTTAAACATACTTTCAGTGCAATTAGATTAATAAAAAAACAGACAGAGCAGCTCACTAGATCAACAATATTCTCATTCTATATTATTCTCCTGACATGCTGTTGTACACAGTGACAATCACAGTGTTTTATCTCTCCATAGTGTGGTTTATATTGTGGTTTACTGCGTTCTCGTCTGCTGCAAAGAGCCGAGGTAAGCTCGAATGAAAATAGTTTTACAACTAATAATGTTTTGTCTTGTTTAAATATTCATAACCAGTAATGATACATTTAAAACATATTTATCACATCTTGTGTTCAGGAGGCGTTTCCCATGGAATCTGGTGCTGCTGGGAGTATTTGTAAGTACTGTTTGTTAGAGTCAGAAGCCAATATTGGGTTTGATCCACCGTCCATATGGCCAGACTGAGAGCATATTGTGAGGAGTGACTGGAGGACAAAAACAAAGACGCTGCAATAATCTTGCACATGTTGAATTAGCACATGGGTTCTCTGCCTCATTTAATTTTTATTTTAAAGCAAAAATTTTAACTTGCACACTTTGCTAATGAATATAGTATGTTATTGTTATCCTATGTTTATATTTTATAGATTCTAAGTTAGTTGTAATAGTCTGCTATATCTATAGTGTATTATATTCTTTATATTGTGTATACTATAGATATCTATCTATCTGTCCATCCATCCATCTATCTATCCATCCATCTATCCATCTATCTATCTATCTATTGATCGCTCTATCCATCTATCGTTCGCTCTATCTATCTATCTATCTATCTATTGATCGCTCTATCCATCTATCGCTCGCTCTATCTATCTATCTATTGATCGCTCTATCCATCTATCGCTCGCTCTATCTATCTATCTATCTATCTATCTATCTATCTATCTATCTATCCATCTATCAATCGCTCTATCTTTCTACCTGTCTATCTACCTGTCTATCTATCTATCTATCTATCTATCTATCTATCTATCTATCTATCTATCTATCTATCCATCTATCAATCGCTCTATCTTTCTACCTGTCTATCTATCTATCTATCTATCTATCTATCTATCTATCTATCTATCGATCGCTCTATCTATTTATCTATCTATCTATCTATCTATCTATCTATCGATCGCTCTATCTATTTATCTACCTGTCTATCTATCTATCTATCTATCTATCTATCTATCTATCTATCTATCTATCTATCTATCTATCTATCGATCGCTCTATCTATTTATCTATCTATCTATCTATCTATCTATCTATCTATCTCTCTACTGATCGCTCTATCTCTACGGATCGCTCTCTATGGATCGCTCTATCTCTCTATTCATCGCTCTATCTCTCTATGGATCGCTCTATCCATCGCTCTATCTCTCTATCGATCACTTTATCTCTCTATCGATCACTCTCTAACAATCGCTCTCTCTATATCTATCTCTCTATTGATCGCTCTATCTATCTATCGATTCTCTATCTATCTATCTATCTATCTATCTATCTATCCATCTATCCATCTATCCATCTATCTATCTATCTATCTATCTATCCATCTATCCATCTATCCATCTATCTATCTATCTATCTATCTATCTATCCATCCATCTATCCATCTATCATCTATCTATCTATCTATCTATCTATCTATCTATCTATCTATCTATCCATCCATCTATCTATCTATCTATCTATCTATCTATCTATCTATCTATCTATCTAAAAAGGTTTAAACCCCCTCATGGTCCTCATGTTTTATCTTGCAGACTCTCGCCTTGTCTTACGTGTCGGGAACGATTTCTAGGTTCGTTTTTGGCTCCAACTCAGGCAACACACCACAAACACAGCACATTTAGATGACGATGTAATACACCCTAAGTTTCTGTTTTAATCACAATATGTATCTCTTACAGCTATTATGAAACAAAGGCAGTGCTTCTCGCCATGGGAATAACAGCATTAGTTTGTATAGCTGTCACAGTCTTCTGCTTCCAGACCAAGGTAGATGGAGATGTAAACTGTGTCTCTCTGTGGCTCGGTAGCATACGGCCTGTCAGAGGACGTCTTTGTTGTCACTGTAAAAGAACGCCTTTGTCTCGCATTACAATGGGGCACTGGGTTCCTTTAAATATTTATTAACATTTCGGGATAAGATGTGAATCCAACTTCTCTGTCTGATGCAACTCGAGATGAACACGTCTTTTGACTGGTACATGACACATCCACCCAACGTTCATTTATACCTCATTCTAAACCTCTTTCAAATTACATCGACTGCTCTTTCACGCAGCTTGAAGCGCATTAACTTCACTTTCATCCCGTTAATGACTTGTTTCTCATCACAGGTGGACTTCACCTCCTGCGGGGGATTCCTCTGCATCGCCTCCGTCGTGCTCATGATCATTGGGATCGTCACGAGCATCGTCCTCTCCTTCCACTATGTGAGGACGCTTTGGTCAAATTCTTTAATTTATTCCCTCTACTCGTGTTTCTCAGTGCGAGAGGAGTAGCAGCTCAGTAGGGTGTATCTCCGTGACTGATTCCACATTCAGAGGCCTTTCTTGTGTCACTCAACAGGTCCCCTGGCTGCATATGCTGTACGGCGCTCTTGGAGCCATCGTTTACACTCTGGTGAGTCCACACTCACATGAATTTAAAGGAGAGCAATTTGACCCTGATATTTATTACAAGGTTATTGTTGAATAACAAGAGGCTTAATGGTCCTTACACCCCCCAAATACATAAATGTTCGTTAGACCTAACAAGAGGAAAGGCCAGCAGGAATATCTAAATGGTTTATCACCTTAAGACCATGAAGGTGCTCAGGAAATTTCGCTGCCTACATACATTTATGCAATATCATCTGTGGTAAATTGATGTTTTGGTCTGAAAATAGAAAGGTTTCATTCTCTGGGGATATTGAACATGACGACTAAATTTCATGGCAATTTTCCTACTAGATTTTGACATTTGGAGAAGTGTTTGAGGCATCTGGGGGTGGCATTGTGGGTCTGTCAGTCGCTCTGTTTGGTCCACAATGGAATATCTCAACAACTATTGGATGGATTACTGTCAAATTTTGTACAGACATCCATGATTCCCGAGCAGTGTATCCTAAATGACCCTGGTTATCCCCTGACTTTTCCTCTAGCACCACCAGTGGGTCAACGTTTTTTACTTGTTCAGTAAAATATCTCAACATCCAGTTGATGGGTTGGCACAAAAAGATATTTAAAGTTCCCAGTGGATGTATCTAAATCAGTGGTTCCCAACCTTTTTCCTTAAGGGATCGCTTTTCTGTCATTGAGTAAACTGACGACCCCTGAATAAGTGACATATTTTATGGATATTTCTTATTATATTATTATAACAGTACAGAACAACAGATAAACTGCACAATTAACCTAAATGGTGAACGCAATAACTGCAGGAAGTTTGTGTAAAACGAACAATTTGGATGAGTTATGAGCAGATTATTTCCTGAGAATATGCATTTTTAGGAATTTTTAATACAATTCTCTGTCTGTATTATGTGTTGTATAGCAATCATTCATACTTAAAAGGCTTCTTTTGTTTTTTTGACAAATTCAGTGTTTTCTTCTCCCTGATGCTTAGAAGTTTATTTCTTAAATAATAATCCAAACTTTAAAAATAAAACAATTTCATTTAGTTTTCTTCACAGAAATCAATGAAATGCTGAGATATAGGCCAACTGTATATTTAAAAAAAAAAAGAAGAAGTTGTCTTACACTTCTTAAAATCAAGAGGGCCTCATGACCCCCTGTGAAGATTTAGTGACCCCTAGTGGGGGTCTGGACCCCTAGGTTCGGACCCAGTGGTCTAAATAGCTGTTGTGGTCCATTGACTTGTTTTTTAGCCCCACCAAGGGGTTGACATTAGTGATGGTTTTGAGTGAAATGTCTCAACAAGTATTGGATGTGTTGCCATGACATCCATGTTACCTCCAGGATGATTTTAATAACTTTGGTGTACCTCTGACTTTTTCTCTATTCTTTCTATTCTTTATGACCCAATACCTTTAAGAAATAATAGCATTCCCATCAGCCTCAGGTGTACTTTGTATACTAGCACATATTAGTATGCCAACACGCTTAGATGTGAACACAGTAAACATCAGCATGTTAGTTACCTGATGGTAGTACTCAAGGGCCACAAAAACATTAGGATTCAATCAGATAAGGAATCAAGAAAATCATTGTCAATTGTTAGGACAATCTAGCCAGAGAGAGATATCTTGTCTTGGTTTCTCCATCCTGCACTGAACAAACACATATTCCTTCTTTTTTTTTTTACTCAACTTCGTCCCATCTTCTCTTTCTCTGTGGTAGTTTTTAGTATACAACACCCAGCTACTTATTGGAAATCGGGAGTTGGCCATCAGCCCAGAGGAGTACATCTACGGAGCTCTCTCGCTCTACATCGACATTGTTCACATCTTCCTCTTCATCCTTCAAGTCGGTGGAGCTGCTACTGAATAATCCCACGGTTAGAGCACATCTTGTTGTCTACAAGTTTGGATTTACAGGATAAACATCATGCTAAATGTACACAAGTGTGTCAACTAGGATGTTTCATTACCAGCTATCAACATTGAAGCTCAAAACTACTAATTTAACCACATATAAGCTTATTTTTGTAACACTTGAGCACTTTGATTCATTCTTGCACTGTTTGAAGCAGGACAGTGAGTTACGTCTGTGAATGAGGAGAGAGACTAAAGCACATGTATGGTTGTTATTTAACATTTTGTCTTGCCTTTTTGTTTCAGCAAGTGGTATTTTAGTAGATGATGCATGTGTCATGTAGCCATGAGAGATTAAATTGATCCGATCATAGATATAAAACAGTCTATGTATGGAGCCGATGGACCTTTTCAAACTTGACAACATAAACACTCTAAATGGGCCCCTTTGTATTTCCTGTTGCAATGTTTGTTAATGCAGTAGCTGACAAGGGGTCTTGGGGTATAACACATGCCTAGTGTAATTGGAGCAGCGATCCTGAGTTGTGATTGGCTCAATTTCAGCGATTGAAGACCAGACTTTATGCGCATATGTTGTACCCCAAAGATATGACGTGTTGATGACGCGTGACATCCCTTTTCACCCTCCTTGGTAGTTGACAGGAAGTAAACTTGGACCAAAGCTGTTGCCCTAGCAACAGAATGGCAATGAAAAAGGATGACATATTTTTTTCGGCCAACCAGGAAGCACCGCATTGCTTCCCTCGACAAAAGCCAAAGAGATTTTTCCATTGGGTTTTGGATTATTGCTCTGTGGCAAACAAACATTTATGATACTTATACATTTTGTTCAGCGAGATAATCTTCAAAAATGAACACCACTTTTATGATTTTTGAAGCGTAAATGCAATCGGCAGAAGTAAAAATCTAACGTTAAGCTATAAATGAACTGCATCACGGTTGCAGGACTTCACGTCGCCACCACTGAGCTAAAGGCGGACTAGTGTTCGGCGCGATGGCGTTTAGTAGACTCATTTAGCCACTTGTTAGCAACCGTCTTTTTTAAGACACGTAAAAGCTTCAAAATTCACGAGTGTGATATTTACTGACGTATTTTATGTTGTAGAACAAAACATTAAATCTACTCAGCTTGTGTTAAACACAGACCTTATTTCAGACATCTAACTAAAAACCAATTAACTTCCAGTCGAGGGAACCAGAAGTGCTAAAATGCTAACTCATTTACGGGTTTTAGAGCTGATTCTTGCAGCACTCTTTATCGGAAGGGACATAAAATGTGCATGTTTAAACAATGCATCAGTCTGTTAACTATTACTTGTATCAAACGTTCAGATTCAGAAGCAGTACACATACAAAACATTCAAAAAAAGTGAACCAAGTAATTGATGGTTTTGGAAGTTTTTATTATCATTTGTGATTAGTCCTTTAACGACATACAAAACACCTGTAGTTACAGGTAGATACTGCTGCAGACAACAATCAGTAGTCCTTAGTCTGTGCTGGTAGTAGGAGGGACTCAGATCTGTATTAAGGTTGTTTTTTCAACATCTCCATAGAAAAGACAAAACACTGACTTGATTAAAAGATGGATTAAGTTTGTACAGCTTTACAGGACCTACCTTAAATCACCAACTAGCCAATTCCCTTTTCTCCGTTATGTATGTTATTTGTTGTTGTTGTTAGACAACTCCGTACACCAATCAATAAAGTACACCCTACTGTTGCAAATGCTTCATCCTCTCATCTTAAATGGTTAATCATAGTGGCACGTTAGAGTCATAGGGTGGCACTAGCTCCTATACTCTCTCCATTTTGTGGATTGTGGATTAGTATTGTTTCCCATCACCAGCATCTGCTTCGTGGTTGAAGGTTCAAGGCGTCAGGCGCTTGGGGTCACGTGGGAACATGGAGGTCTGACGCACGTTGTGGAGACCCAGGTACAGCATGCAGACTCTCTCCAGGCCTGGGAGGGACGACAGTTCAGTCACTCAACACATCTTTATTTCTGCCATATTCACATATTCTGATAATGCAGGTCATCTGTGTTCAGTAAAACAGAAAAAAACAGAGATTCCTTACCAATGCCTCCACCACCATGTGGGGGAGCTCCATACCGGAAGGAGTCGATGTACGCCTTGATCTTCTCCAGATCTGTTGCATCATCAAAAGAAAGAGGTTGCTAAAAAACCTTGTAATGAACTTAACTAAAGCATCGATCCAACACATTTCCTGGTGTTGTAATTCAAACCTGTCACCAATAGAGGGAGACAGAGATGATATGTAAATGCCTCTTTATCAGAGCCATCTCTACACTCTCTACTCTTACCGATCTGGTGATGGTTGGCCCGGTCAGTCAGCATCTGAGCGTCGTGGACTCTCTGAGCTCCAGACAGGATCTCCTCTCCCCTCATGAACATGTCATACGAGTTGGAGTATTTCTGGACAAAAACAAAAAGAAAAACATCACATAGGAGGTCAACAATCTGTTCAAAGAAAGGAGGGAAAATCAGAATAAGAAATACTTTATTGATCCCCAGGGGGATATTGGGATGCTACAGTTGCCCTTATATTTAAAAGCATAAAGAAATCTAAGAAAAATTGAAATAAAGGAGTTTGTAAAATGCAAATCATGTAACATAATTTATGTAGAGTAATATAAATAAATGATATAAATAAGAATTTAGATAGATAGATAGTTGTTTTTTCCGGGTCAGTACATTGTAGCGTTGACCCAAAATATAAGAAATATGTACAAATATGTGCATCAAACACATACAATATATAACCACAGTGTAAATAAATAATTAATAAAAACAAATGCTGAGAAGTGGGCTCCATTAAGTGTGTTAAATATGAAGGTAAGAATAGTATAAATATGAATTAAATAAGAATATTTCATGAAACGTACATAATAAATGTTGTATAAATGCATAAATAATTGCACAAATAATTGTACAGTTAAGTCTGTAAATTGCACATAAGAATAATAAGAGATTATGAGATAGTAGCTGCTGACGGGTGAAATAAATCCAGGTCCAGTCTAAAGACCCAGATAGACAAAAACATAAATACTTGGAAAGTTAAAAGAAGGACTGCAAGTTGATGGTGTCTGGATCTACACAGGAGTAAATGGACAAACCTGTACTAGAAGACAAATGTGGAGTTTTTTCCACATACAGGAAAAAAATTAGCAGTGCAGTGGCTGCTAGCAGGTTTCTATGATGATGATGATGCTATTGCTGCAAATTCTATTAGCACTTAGGTTAAATTCTTCTTGAACATACTGCAGGGATCTTTACTTGTGCAACAAAATCCACTGTGGTGTTTATCAGCCGGTTCAACCAGGAAAGGAGGACAGACGGCTGAAGAGTCTTTGGCTACAGTCGTCTAAAGCTGCTCTCTGGCCGCAACGCAAGTTTAACCACAGGTCAACCACAAAACTCATTTGCAAAGATTTGCATAACATTTGTCACAGGACATGTAGCCAGTGACTGTGTGTGTGTGTGAGTGTGTTGTGTGAGAGAGAGAGAGAGAGAGAGAGAGAGAGTGAGTGAGTGAGTGAGAGACTTACAGGGTTGTTGGGATCAGGCATGGTGTAGAAGGGTCTAACAGCCAGCGGGTACTTATCCAGCACATAGAAGTCAGTATCATACTGAGGGGGGGAGAAAACAGAGTGCAAACAGTTAATAGCTGTTTTAAAAGACACTTTCTGGATACAACAGATACCTGTGGAGGAATCAAGACAATGATATCTCCCCTTTTCTTTATATGATGTAACATTGCATCATGAGTTACTTGACCTTCCTGTTTATGGTGGTTGCTACCACGTTCTGCACTATAACTACATCTTCCTCCACACTACAGGCAAATACATGTCCTTTTTGCCAACTGCAGTGATATTGAAGACTATGTGAAGTTGTAAACGATCTTCTATGTTATTCTTTAACTCCACCGAGAGAAACTCCAAGTGGAAAATTCCTGAAATGCTCACTGTGTTATGACTTGATAGTCAGATCACCTTGGGGTTTTTTGGAACACACCGATGAAGGCAGCTGATATGTGCTGATTTTAATGCTGCAACCCACCACATGACGGCTTTTTAATACTTTAAATCCACCTACACAAGATCCAAATCACAGTTTTCTCTAACCTGCTGACACAATTTTCTGCAGTCAGTGTCTGTAAGAGCCAAAGTCAATTTGTAGTTAAACATTATTTATTATTTACATGTTGATATTTACTCATGTGTTTGTACTTTGAATATTACATTTATGTTACTGTAAGAAATATACACAAGTGCCTTTAGGACAGACTGCCGACACTTAAAGTAAACTTTTTGGCACTTAGTTTGCGGCAGTTAGTAGCGGCTGGGCAGAGTGGAGCCGCACAGTTGTGTGGATTACTTTGTGGTACATGTTGTGGTACATGTTGTGGATAAACCTGTGGACTGTTAGAGTAAACAGCCGCATATTTGGGAAGTCATTTTTTTTGTTTTCACCAACTTGTACGAGGGAAAGTGGATCAATAAAACCCCTTTTTGCTTTCGCTTACGAGCGGTGTCAGTGTGAGCTGTGTGCATTGAACCAGAAACACGTGTCACCTTATGGTTTACACTCCGCTACAAGTTTTGGATGCGACAGTGTCCAACCACCAATACTCATATTTCTTTTTACACTAAATGATACATGAAATGAATGAAACACATTTGAACATACCTTTTCCTTGACAAGACGTCCGAGCAGTTTTTCATTGGGCGTACTACAGAACAACCAAAAAGACATGAACTTTAAAACTTTATCTTATTGTGTCACATTGTTTACCTGAAAATGAATATTATACTATAATCTTGTAGAGGTTTTACACCAACAGCATAACTAAGAACTACTTCTATGCATTTCTCAACTGTGCTGTTAATCATTAAATAAAACAACACAGATCACAAGAATTACTTGAATATCAAAATACTGCTGAGTTATTGGTCCGACGTTTCACTTCCACTTTTCCACTTAAACTCGAGTCTGAATGTATTTCTGCTGTCATCAAATTAAAATCATCTGACGAGATGAGTGTGATGTGGAACACAGGTCATGCCGTGTGATGTATTCTGACCTGAGGTCATCCTCGTCGCCCATCTCCACTCCGGCCTCGCGCAGCATGGCCAAGCCCTCGGTGTACTCCAGCCTCAGAGTGGGCTCCAGGAATTTGAAAGGCTCACTGGGGTACTGCTTGTTCACCGTCAGGATCTCTGTCTGGTAGCTGATGCAGACAGACACGCACAAACATTAAAAACCTCCTAACAAGGGTTCAGGATTCCTGCCCACACACAGCCAGATGCCAGACAAATTTGCCTTTTGGTGGTTAACCTCACGAGGTCACAGCCCACACTGCTCAGTAGCTTTGAAACTCTTCTTACAAACGTTGTCCCTGCTGGATGTAAAGCCCCTTCTTCTTTCCTTAATAAATGTTCAGGCACATCGGCCAAATCTCCCTACATTTTTATCTTCCATTCATGCCAGCTGCTTTACAAGACACAAATCCAACAATACAAGTAGCTACAGGATCCTCAGCATGTGAACAAAAAGGCATTAAAGCTGCAGTCGGTAACCTTGAGCAAATATTTTACACATATTTTAGTGTACTGTTCAGCTGTAAAATGAGAAAGTTTGTTACCCAGCAGCCATGTTCAGAATCAGAAATACTTTATTGATCCCCAAGGGGAAAGTGGGACATTAGAGTTGCCCTTATATAAAAAAAAGAAATGTAAGAAATGTAAATTAACATGTAAATTATGTACATAATGCTACAATATATAACACAATATATGTAGAGAAATATAGCTAAATAATACAAATAAGAATAAGAAATGAGAATATAAGAAATATAAACAAATATTTGCATTAAAGGCATACAATATATAACATATAACCACAGTGCAAATAAGTCAATACAAAATGCTGAGAAATGAGATCCATTAAGTGCGTTAAATATAAAAGCAATTATAGTATAAATATGAATTAAATAAGACTATTTCTTGAAATGTACAGTATTTAATATGTTTCCTTTGACTTAACTAATTATTGGTTGTCTGTTGTATGTATGGATGGATGGACTGGGAATGCTTGGGGATAAATAAAGTTGTCTGAACTGAACTGAACTGAACTGAACTGGACTGGACTGAACTGAACTGAACTGAACTGAACTGAACTAAATGCCAGGGGATTGCACAGTTGAATTATTGCACAACTTATAGTACAGTTGAGTTAAGTCAGTATTGCACATGATTATGGGGTAGTAGCTACTGATGGGTGAAATAAGGCCAGTCTATTGACTCAGAGTGTCCGATACTCAGAGGGAGGAGTTGTAAAGTTTGATGGCCAAAGGCAGGAATGATTTCCTGTGGCACGCTGTAGTGCATCTCAGTGGAATGAAACTGAATGCACTCCTGAGATTTGTTGAAAACTATCGAGCCAAATCCAAGCACCACCCACCGGTCGGATCAAACTTTCTCCTTTTACAGCCAAACAGTACACTACAACATGTTTCTGAGATTCCTCGGCTCTAATTGGTTGTTTCCTTCAGCTCTGTGACATTTTGCAAATGCCATTAGGAGCCCTAAAAGGAGGATACAGGAGGAACCTTAATTTTTTTCAGATTATCTGTCTCATGCACGACTGTCAGGATATAGTGACCGTTTTATAAAAAATAACTTCTTCTTTTTTTTTTAAATCATATTTGCTCAAAGTTATCGACTTTTTTGTAGCTTTTGATGGCTTAGTCTAAACTGATACTAAAATGCAGAATAAGTTTTAAAATCCATCATTTAGGCAGCCTATATGGCAGCTTAGAAGGCTCTCCTTGCTCGGTGTCATATCCGGTCAAAGCTGTTCTTCAGCAGTGGGATGAAAAAGAGCTTTACCCACTGTTTATATTTCTCCATTCATTCTGCTTCAACAGCTCTCTTCACATGCTGCACTGATTCACACCACTAGGAGGCAATAAAGCCACATCGACAGACTTTCAACAGAGCAGACAGCAGCAGCAGCAGCAGTGGGTGACGACACTTTATATGGATTCAACAGCTAAAATAGTTCTGCTCAGAAACACAATATTTGGACTTTTTGCCATCCACCCTACGAATTGATCCTGTCACAATCCACCTCTTGTGCCGACACCACTTGAGCCTCTATGGCATGTAATTAGCATCAATTTCTGTTGCAATCAGTCACCTCACCACAGCTCACAGAAAGTTTGGGTAAAACAAATACCATGAGAACTTGTTCGGTCAAAGTTAAATGAGTTTTACTGTTATGAATCCTAATCTTACTTGTCTCTCAGGCCCTTGAAGATCTGCACCATGGTTTCGGTGATGGAGTCGATCACTTCGTGGTAATGGTAGCTGAAGGCCATCTCAATATCCAGACCCACAAACTCAGTCAGGTGACGGTGGGTGTTGGAGTCCTCCGCCCGGAAAACTGAAACGATGCAGGTTTAATATCAACGTCTCGACGGAGTCAATGGAAGTGGAGGAGAAGTGGGAGGTTGCAACACGTCTTCTAGGGAAATGTTATTGTCCAGGCTGCACTGAATCTAGGGCTGCACATACAATACACATTTTATTGAAATTGAAATTTGGCCTACTGAAATTTTCACATCGCATTTTTCGTATATTTGTGTGAGTGATGCACGTTTTTTTTAAACTAAAAAAAAAAACAGATTGCAGGTACTTGTATGATGAATTAATGACATTGTGAGTGCTACATATAATTAGCCAGAAGCTGTGCATTATGGTCGCACAGAAGAATGACTGCTCTGTCAATGCAGGAGGGCCTTTCACTCAGGTGAAATTCTTTCCGTCTGTTCTTTTAATTGACAGGTCTTCAGACGGGTGCAGCAGTCTGTACACACGCATGCAAGCAGCTGATTAAATATGCGTCTACATCCCACTGAATGCGGTGGAAATCAGCTATGTGCACATGCACACAATTTCACAATGATTGAGATTTATAGAACGCAGCCGTGCATACGTATGGCTTTATAAATCGGTTCATGTATATTTCTGCTTCTGTATGCACACATAGTTTTAGTCTAGAACCTTACTGTAACTACTCCAAACACAACTAACATGACATCTGCTCATCTGTGCTCAACACCAGCGCTGTGTTTACATCCGTTTGTTCCCTGATGGACCTCCGTAGCTGATTTAAGATAGTGGCACATCACATCACAGTACTTCTGGCCGAGGAAGAGTTGATCTCAATTCTCTTTACTTGCTCAATTGGTGCGACTGTAACTAAGGCAACAGCGGTGAGTGCATTGTTGTTTTAGAAGCAGTGATGACCTTAAGCCCTTTGATTTCTCCGGTGAGAAGCAAACAAAGACCTCGGTCCAGTCTCCAGAATACTGAATGAGTGAGCATCCTCCTCTCAAATGTTTTATTTATCCCGGAGGAGAATTGTTTTTCATCTTGAAATCAGACGCAAGTAGCAAATTAAAAAGGAAGGACCTATTTATGCTGTATGTATTCAATCAGATGGTGGCAGTGTTTGCTTACCTAAAGAGTTGGGGGGATCTCTTAAACTCACTACAGCACCATAACGTTTTTGTTACAAGTTCCATTGTGTCACTGAGCTCTATAGCAGCTCTGACCACAGTGAAAGCAACAGAGGGAGGTCTGTTAAAGTTTAACTATCTAAATGCAGCCATTTTCAAACTGTTATCTCCGTTAATAGGGTCTGCGGGTTTCACGACACTCTCGCTGCTCGTTTCGCCGTAAGTGAATGAGAGCGTGCGAGTGGACGGTCGACTCGGGAGGCATTCTTACCTGGACCCACACAGAAGACCTTGTCAAAGTCAGCACAGATGCACATCTGCTTGTAGAGCTGGGGGGACTGGGCCAGGTAGGCGCTGGTTTTGAAGTAAGACACGGTGAAGACGTTCGCTCCACCTTCGCTGGCAGCTAGAAGTGGACAAAGACAACTTTTAGACATGAAATGAGGATTTACTGCACAGCACAGCACACGGCCGAGCCACTAATCTGTCTTTCAGAGGTTGTTGTGGGTTCAGTTTTTAAGATGGAGTGAAGACACTGGTATCATATAAAACTAGAAAACCTAAGAAATACATTGGTACCAACCATGTCATGCTAGCTTGTCAGGAAGCAATTTCATTGTGTTGAGAGCATTTTTTGACCTCACTGTATAAAATGAACTGTGGTGACCTCAAGGATAGTCACAGCCTCATGAAACTTTACAGTCACAAACTAGAGACCTAGAGCATTCAGAGGATGGATGGCTTTCCTAGCTAGATTGATGATAAGGGGGTTTCTGAGCAGTTTTCAGAACAGGAGTGCTTGCCAAAAAATGCAATTCTTGCAGAAATCCCCAAATATCAAAAATTTTTGATACCAAATCACAGCATGGCTTTTTCTACAGTGTTCCTCAAGGTCTTGGTGTCTTAATGTGGTATTTTGGAGGGATTATTGTTCATTTTTTATCAATTCTTGAGTGGTAAAAAAATGGTTAAATTTAGCACCAAATCTGTGTAACAAATGGTATCAACCCAGAACTTGTTGCAACATTTATGAGACACAATAGAGCATGGGAATGACCATCACAAACTTCTATCATCATGTTCTACACTCATACACTTTCACAGTTTATTTTAATTGATTCATTATTTTTTATTAATGACTAGAACAACTTGACACACAGTGTTGAGCTGCATCTCAAATACATCTTCAGGTTCCTATCTTTCATATGATGTCCACCACTTCTATGTGACATCTACTGTTGACTATTCGTCTCCCCCTGAACATCCTGTGTCCCCCACCACTAACGTCTAAAAGAGACGGTGGCATGGTGAAAGGGGTTAACAGCAAAAGCTGATGTGTTTTTTGACAAACACACATTTTGCAGGAAACTGAGGTTTCTCGCTTCACAAACTGAGACCTAATGACAATAATATTGTTGTCAGTAGATGTTTCAGTTGGAACTCTAATTAGCCAGCTTACAGTCACTTTTTCTCTTTTTTTGAAAATAAGAATAGAAACAAAAGAAACAATGCCGCAGACTTTTTTGACTGCAAATTATTGGATGCTGATATGTTGATAAAAGTAATAGATTTTTAACGTTCATCTAATAAAAAAAACTACAGACAGTTGCCAAAACAAACAAACACAGGTTTCACTCAGGCCAGACTTAGATAACATAACACGAACACATCTGCGGTTCCCTAAACGACACAAACACGTCAGAGGGCATTATCTGATAAGTTTCATGTCGTCAATAGTAGGGTGGGGGTTCACACAGCACAAACTGTTCACTGCACTGTATGTTCTATGGGTGTTGGCAGGCAGGAAGATGCGGTTTTGGTAAAAAAAAAAAAACTAGGCACACTGGGTTGATTTACATGTGCCGCCAAAATAAAAGACCGCCAGTTTTGAATTTAGTAGTGACGGGCTGAGACGATGTGATTGGCTCTTGAAGAAAAGAGGAAGTGAGAGTGTCCCATGTTTCGCCACAGTTCATTTCAAATCTGAGAGGAACGTGGGAGGCAGAGGACGGGAGATTAGTGTACAAGACTATAAGAAATACAAAGAATCTTCATCTGTCTTGACTGCAAATTGATGATTTTAGCGCAAATCCTCCTCCTATTCAGTTATATACAGCTTTCATTATAAATTATAAACACATAACTGAGCATTTTCTCAAGGCTTTAAAAAATTAATTAGTTTCAGCTGAAAAGCAGAAAGGGTTTTCACAAGGTAAATTGTATACACTTAGAATACTAAGTCATCTCTCAGGCCTGATTAGGACTGTCGCAATGACCGCAATATTGCAATAACTATTGACAAGCCAACCAGAGGGGATGGAAAGCAACCGCCACAGCCGCTATGTTCATGTTCTTTCTTTTTTTAATTCTTTGCAATGGGAGCGCCACGTATTCACTAGGGCTGTCAATCGATTCAAATATTTAATCGCATGAGTGTCCATCATTAATCACAATTAATCACACATTTCTTATCAGCTCAAAATGTACCTTAAAGGGAGATTTGTCAAGTATTTAATACTCTTATCAACATGGGAGTGGGCAAATATGCTGCTTTATGCAAATGTCTGTATATATTTATTATTGGAAATCATTTATTAACACAAAACAATGACAGATATTGTCCAGAAACCCTCACAGGTACTGCATTTAGCATAGAAAATATGCTCAAATCATAACATGGCAAACTCAAGCCCAACAGACAACAACAGCTGTCAGTGTGTCAGTGTGCTGACTGGATGGGATCATAAAGTGGGCATGTCTTGAGGTCAGAGGTCAGAGGTCAAGGGACACCTTTGAAAATTGCCAGTTTTTCCTCGCCGAAATTTAGCGTAAGTTTGGAGCGTTATTTAACCTCCTTCGCCATGAGCTAGTATGACATGGTTGGTACCAATGGATTCCTTAGGTTTTTGTAGTATAACACTAAACCAGCTACAACCAAAAAAATGCAAGTTGCGTTAACGCGTTAAAGAAATCAGTGGCGTTGAAACAAATTTGTGTTAACGGGTTATTATCACATTAACTTTGACAGCGTTAGTATTTACACTATGCTACAAACGGCAGCAGTGTGACGAGGCGCTGAGTTTCTATTCTGCGCGTTTGTTGTCTTTTTGTGATCGCAGAGAGTTGAAAAATGTTCAAATTTGGGTAAAACGCTGCGCAGATGCCACCAAAGCGTCTCAGCTGAAATTCAGCTGCGCCTCAATGCCCTTCTGTGTTCTGCATTTAACAATAAACAAGTAATTCATTAGTTTTACTTTGTCATTTAAAAAGCAACAATATACCTCATAATAGCCTGACAAAAAAAGTTTATTTATGTAGCACTAAAATAAGGATAAATTGAGTATTTAGCAAAAAATAAAGAGGCAATAATGCCACATATTGTGCTATTAAGACAATCATTATCACCGCAGGGGAAATTACTTCACCGCCACAGCCCTACGTCAGATGTTGAGAAAAAGATACCAGGATAAAAGAGACACTGTGCAAGGAAAAGCTCAGAATAACCGTCTCTTCTGAATGTCAGTAGGAAGATTTCTGTTTGAATCTTAAGTTGTCTTCCCTTCTTTCAGTGAAGTGGGATAAGGTCTTTTGGGAGCGAGCTTAAGGAAGGCCTCCCCTGTCAAATTAGAAAGGCATCGTGTGGAAATGTGAGAGTAGAGGAGCTGATGTGAGAGCTGGTCGATGCATCAGAATCCCCAGTGGGGCTGGATTAAAATCCTGATAGGTCTAAAATAATATAACTCTCTCTTATACATCCCTGTCTGTCGTTTGGTTCAACACAGATGTGCGTGACCGTGTTTGGGTTCAGAAACTCACACTAAAACCGTTTGATATGAATTGGACAGTTCATACAGGAAGTCAACCTCGCAACTGTCACAACGGTGACTCACAGGACACCTGTGGGTGGCGATATGGAAAGAAGCGTGCCTCTACTGAAGCATCTAATCAAAAATGATTCAGTGCGCGTTAGTCTTACTTTCCCCCCCGTGGGGCAGGATCAACGTGACAGAGAGTGTGTTTTGTACCTGATATGATTTTAGGGGTCTGGATCTCCACAAAGCCCTTTTTGGTGAGGGTGTCTCTGAAGAGCTGGCACACTCCCGACTGCAGGCGAAAGATGGCCTGGCTGGTGGTTGTCTTTGGGATGATACACACACACACGAACAAACACGCAGCCACACACAGAGAGACATTACCACACTTAGCGTGATTCATTGGATTTATGGCACAATCATAACAGATGTGTGAAAACAAGACCGGCAATTTCTGTTCATGCAACTCCTCTCGACATGAAGGGCGAGAACATTTATCTGCTGGCAAGGGCGAGACGTGCATTCGAAGCCAGCAAGAGGCCCCGGGTACTTTAAACCTATCATTATAAATGTAAATGCTGAAACCAAGGCGGGGGGAATAACAGCTCAAACTGAACCGAGAGATTACTGTAAAAACTTAAATCCCCCTAATCTGCACCAGTTAAACGACAGAGCATGTCAAAAAGAAAGAGAGCACTCATTAATCTACTGACTCATCACCACAACATTTCTGCAATTGAGCTTTACAAGCTTTCAACTCCAGTTAGTTATCATACACCTTCATGACGACAGAGCCTGGTCCTCTCAATGCAGCATGCACAAGGTCTGCGTTAATTAACAGATCTCATTTCTCCCTTTTTTCCATTACTAGTGGCTGTCCAGTCCTCAATAGGCCTCGTCTGACTAACAGTTTTCAGAATGGAAAGGTGATAATGTCCAAATATTGGCAAGCTCATTAATCTTCAGACGGTGCTTCAGGGCTGTCTGGCCCCAATCGGAATACAAAAAGAAGAAGTGGAGAAAAACTTTCCAGCGTCAAAAAACACTTTTACTCAAACCTTTCAAAAGCAGCGGACCAAATTAACCATGTTAACCTCATGTGACGCGTGTGAGTCACGTTGGGCGGTGGCGCGTGTTAAACCTGGGAAACCCAACTTAAAAAAACAGTCTGTGCAGGACCACAGTCAGAAATTAGAAAGCACTTCCTGTTTACTGCATGTCTGCAGTGAGAAGGTGTCAAGGCAGGTGGGTGGCGGTTAGTGCGCTCACAAACTGGCACTCTGATGGTGCCCTTACAATGTGGGGCGTCATGAAATAGATCCTAACCTGATACGCCTCTCGGTGGCACGTGGTGCTGCATTGAAACGTGCCTGTGGTGACGATCCACCACACGCAGGTTTCAAAGCACAAAAATCAAAGTTCAAATGTTTGCCTTGGTTCCCTCCTGGGCTCACCTTGATTCTGCTTTTTAGTAATACGGACAGTTGAACAATTGGATTCTCTGTCCTTGAAATGTTTATATTGACATTAGCTTCTGTGTTTGTCTAACACGCTACAGGTCAGTAACACGGGTAATACGGAGGTGTTCTGGGAGAATGTCACACCAGTAGCCAAATTCTCCTTCAAGCACAGCCAAATAAACTAAAGCTGAAACAATTAATCAATAAGTTTATTGGCAGAAAATAATCAACTATTTTAAGGATCAATTAATTTACTTTATGGCAAAATGCCAAATATTCACTTGTTCCAGCTTCCCAAATGTATTTGTTGCTTTTACGGCTGCAACTAACGATTAGTTTAAATTTTGATTAATCTGTTCATTATTTTCTCGATGGATCAATTAGTTGTCTGGTCTGTAAAATGCATATACTGTATGTAAGAAGTGGACATAGTAGAACTTCCTCCCACAACTCATTAGACAGTCTGATTCCCTCCCCCTTTTCCAATCCCGCCTCAAAACCCACCTTTTCTCCGCTGCCTACTCCT